>NC_056733.1:1508434544-1508614544 GCF_019279795.1 Protopterus annectens
TTCTTTCAGTCGGGCAGCATAGGACAGATGTTTGAGACCCTTTATCCTTTTGGTGAGGAACTTTTGTGGCCTCTCCAGCTGCTGCAAGTGTCAGGTCAGATACATTCCGAATGGGGCATTGTACTCAATCATTGGTCTGATGACTGATGAGTAAAGGGAGACTATGACCTCCCTTGATCTAGATGAGAATCCCTTCATGATAAGGTGGGCAATGTAGAAGGACTTCCTAACTACTTTAGCTACATGGGTGTCGAATGACAGACTACTATCAACCTGGGTCCCCAGGTCCCTGATAACTTCTCCTGTGCTCAGTGGATTGCCACCTATTTGGTAGCTAGGGGTAACCTTGTTTTTCCCGAAGGGTATGACTATGCATTGTTTGACATTTAACTTTAGGCCGTGGCTCTGGCACCAGTTATCCGTTTCTGTGAGACCCTTCTGAAGGATATCTGTGTCAGATGTGTTTTCTACTATGGCGCCCAGTTTGCAGTCATCTGCAAACTTTGTCAGCCATAACCCTCCTGTGTTTGCTTGTACTTCGGAAAAGTAGATGCCAAACAAGAGTGGGCCCAGGACTGAGCCCTGTGGGACACCACTTGTGACAGGCTTTGAGTCTGACATGGCGCCAGCAACTCTGACCCTGTGGGTTCTGTCACTCAGCCAGTTTGCAACCCATCTTGTGATGTATGGGTTAACATTTAAGCTGATGAGTTTTTCAATGATACCCGAGTGGGGTATTGTATCGAAGGCCTTAGCCAGATCGAGGTAGGCTGTATGGACTGCCTTTCCCTCATCAATGGCTTTGGTGACTGTTTGAAAAAGTCAACCAAGTTTAAAAGGCATGATCTGCCTTTGACAAAGCCAAACTGGGTTGGATCCAAAGTCTGCAAATTCCCTATGTCTTTATTTATGAGGTCCATTATGATCCTCTCCATGGCTTTGCAGATAAGGCTTGTCAAGCTAATGGGCGGTAATTTCCAGGGTCTGTGGAGGCACCGCCTTTGTGAAGTGGGACCACAGTTGCAGTGCGCCACTCCTGGGTACGTATCCAGAGGTAAGACTTTGATTAAACAGCTGTCCTAGCTGTGGGTTTAATTCCTCATTGAGTTCGTGGAGCACACAGCCGGGGACACCATCGGGTCCCATGGATGCTGTGTTTTTTGCTTTGGAGAGAGCAGTTCTCACTTGGGCGCTGGAGATGTTTGGGGGCTGCACTCATTTGGTATAGATATCTCTCCTTTTTGGGGGGGGGGAGAAGTTTGCACTGAACCTGTCAGCCAGTATGTTGGCAATGTCTGTAGGATCAGTAATCTTCACATCATTTTGAACTAGTTCTGAGCATATCTGGGAGTTTCCTCCTAGGTTTCTAACATAGCTAAAGAAGGCCTTATGATTGTCTTTTGAGTCTTTAGCTATTTTTCTCTCGAAATTTGCTTTGGATGATTTTATGAGAGCTCTTAGTTTTTTACTTATAGTGATCAAGGGTGTCTTACCTTTTAAGGATTTTGCTCTATCTTGTAGTAGCTTCCTCCTTTTGTTGTAGAGTTTGTTTATGGCTGGGGTCCACCAGACTGGACGCTTGCCTTTGGTACAAAGAGTCTTTGTTTTGCTTGGGATTGCCTTATCCATGCAGTCCTGCAGGTGCTGGTAGAAGGCGTTTGTAAGTGATTCAGCGGCTTGAGTATTGTTTTCCATGGCTCGGGGCCTCAAAGGAGACCAGCCTAGTCTTTAGAAGTGTGAAGTCGGCTTTTCAGAAGTTCTTTACTGTGGGCTTTTTTATTGGAGGCGGGGGTGGGATGAGGACCTCCAGCGAGATTAGTTTGTGATCTGATCTCACCAGTGAGGGGTATACTTCCGGTGTTGAACATTGTGCTCCCATGTTCGTGATGATGAGATCAAGTATGTTATCTCCTCTTGTGGGGATGGTGACTAGTTGTTCCATGGCATTTGAGTTTATGAATTCCAGGAACTTTTGGGCTAGGGTGTTTGGGCTTGAGTAGTGTTCCCAGTCTATATTAGGGTAATTGAAGTCACCTAGTATGATGGTGTTTGGTGATACATTTATCCCCTCTAGTGTTTTCAGGAAGGCCATGTGAGTTTCCTGAGTTTGTGAGGGTGGCCTGTAACATGCTACAATTTGCAGAGCAGTCTTGCCTATGGTTAATTGCACCTGGATGGTCTCCGATGCATCGTGCGTTGCCACCAGTCTTGAGGTGTGGGTGTCCTTGATGAATATGGATACCCCTCCTTTCTTGGTATTGTCCGGATTTTGGGGCCGGAACGCATGATATGAGGTAAAACCTGATAGCGCTGGGGTGCTCTCAGGAGCCTTGAACCAGGTTTCTGTCACAGCACAGACATCGATGTTCTCCATACTGAGAAGGGCCTCGAGTGCGTGCATTTTGAGATTTAGACTTCTGGCATTGAGCAGCATTACCCTTAGTTTTTTCCTTTTTGTGTTCTAGGGTGGTAGGTTTAGAATTTGAGCCTTGCCTAAAAAGGCACTATGGGGTGGCAAGAGCCTTTGCCAATATCCGAATCCCAGGGTGACAGGTGCAAGCCGTCCCTTGAAGCAGCGTGGCTTGTCCAGCATGTCATCCCAGGCAGACAGATACTGGATCCCCTTTGAATGACACCAGTGTTTAAGCCAATTGTTAAAGCTGATCATCTTATCACTGTATTGTGGCATCATTCTTGGTGAAGGTAGGATACTGCTCAAGGTCAGGGTCATACCTGCCTGGGCTACATAATCAGAGAGCTCCTCAATGTCTCTTTTCATGTAGTCCAAGGAGGTACGTCTCAGGTCGTTTACACCAGCGTGGACAATGACTGAGTCATATTTGTACCTGCTGTTGAGAGACCTGAGTGCTTGCGTTATGTGGTGGATTCTAGCCCGACAGGCAGCTTACTGTGACCTTCTCCTTACTCAGTCTGGTGAGCGGGACATCAGTGTGTCTGACTATGGAGTCACCAATGACTAGTGTGTCTGGCATTTTGTTTGGCCTTAAGGGCTGTGACTGTTTGACACTCTGACTGTGAGGTCTATGTGTTGGGCCTGTTGTGTTCTGAGGTGGTGGTTGTTTGGGTGTCTGCTTTGGTGGCCTCTGCTGTTTTGGTAGATTTTTGATCAGAGCCTCCGAGTATGTCTTTGTGTGTTTATGTGTATGATTTGAGATTGTAATGGTACTATGTGAGACTGGGTCTATAGTGTGTGTGGTAACCTTCTCCTCCTGACTGGTCTTGCCAGTCCTATGTTGAGAGAGCTCAGCCTCCAGTTTGGCCGTATAGTTGCATCTCTCGCATGTATTTGTGTTTTGTGGGAGGAGGAAAGGGTTGTCTGTGTACATGAGGCAATTGAAACATTGCCTCAATATTCCCAGGTTCACCAGCTGAGCAGGAGAGGACACTAGCAACTGATCCCTCGACATGCTAGAAGGGTAGACGAAAAACTTTAAAAAGATTCCGGGGCGTGGGTGACCGAGAAATGGGGGTTGCCTTTTGGGGTACTATCTATGACAAGAGTGCCGTATCAAGGTAATAAGTACTGTAGTAGCAAGTGCTAGGTTTAATAGATAGAGAATAGTCTACTTGGAGTCAAGTAGAGTTGTTCTTTTAGTTATAGGATACGCTGATTTGATCAGTAGTATAGTTCGAGGAAGGTAGTTTTAAGGGAAAATTTGAAGAGTGGACTTTAGGTAGCCGAATAGTTTAAACCTGCTTAACCGGCACTGCCCTAGTGTGCAACAGTGGCAGCTCCGCTCTAAATCAAGGCTTAACGCTGCGTTTAGCTGCTTTTATACCAGGGGCTGGAAAAGCTAGAAACTGGCCCAAAACGACCAATAAACTACTAGTTACTGGCTGAAACCTCACAAAACTGGACAAAGGCAGCTCAATGCTTCCCAGGCCCACTGGTAAGCAAGGTAGCTCCCCTTGCCCCAAATAAGGCAAGGAAACAGTACACAGGAACTACAACCAAAGCCCAGGAATCAGCAACTCTGAAACTGGACTAAACTAGTAAAGCAGGAAAGCAAGGTAGCTTCCCTTCCCCCAAATAAGGCAAGGAAACAGTACACAGGAACTACAACCAAAGCCCAGGAATCAGCAACTCTGAAACTGGACTAAACTAGTAAAGCAGGAAAAACAAGAGATATTTTTTCTTTTTTCTTTTTTTCACAAAACAGGCAGAAACAGGTACAGCAAACACTTATAAATGCTATGAATCAGCTACTACAGCTTACACAGAAGAATTTGCTACAAATACAGTCAAATAGTAACAAACAAGGATTCCAAGTGCAATATTAAGTTAAATGCAGTAAAACAGCTTCAATGTAACAGAAAGGCAGGCGAAATACAGTTGCTAGGTATTCAGATGTGGAAAGCAACAAAAATATACTTAGTATCAAGAAAAGTCACTTATTCAGCTCTCTGCAGCCTGGATTACTCTGCTGGTCCACGTGGAGTCTGTGCTGAGTAGGTACAAGCTGAAAGTTTTATACCAGGGGGCTGGAAAAAGCTAGAAACTGGCCCAAAACAACCAATAAACTACTAGTTACTGGCTGAAACCTCACAAAACTGGACAAAAGGCAGCTCAATGCTTCCCACTCCCACTGGTAAGCAAGGTAGCTTCCCTTCCCCCAAATAAGGCAAGGAAACAGTACACAGGAACTACAACCAAAGCCCAGGAATCAGCAACTCTGAAACTGGACTAAACTAGTAAAGCAGGAAAGCAAGGTAGCTTCCCTTCCCCAAATAAGGCAAGGAAACAGTACACAGGAACTACAACCAAAGCCCAGGAATCAGCAACTCTGAAACTGGACTAAACTAGTAAAGCAGGAAAAACAAGAGATATTTTTTCTTTTTTTCTTTTTTTCACAAAACAGGCAGAAACAGGTACAGCAAACACTTATAAATGCTATGAATCAGCTACTACAGCTTACACAGAAGAATTTGCTACAAATACAGTCAAATAGTAACAAACAAGGATTCCAAGTGCAATATTAAGTTAAATGCAGTAAAAACAGCTTCATATATATATACATATACATATATATATATATTCATATTTGTAAATTAATATATATATATATATATATATATATATATATATATATATATATATATATATGTAGATTTATAAACTGATAGATAATTTAATATGTACATATATATATATATATATATATGAATGATGTTGACTTCTATGGGCTGAGCTGGTACAGATATTGTTTTTCATTTTTGCAACACTGTTTCCACTTAAAAATTATGGCTCTTGCCACATTTCATACCCTTGTCAATGTATTTCTTCCACCCACAGAATAGCTGTACAGTCTCTCTATTATATTTCTGATATTGCTTCCAATAATAATGTTATTTACTTATAATATTTATTGACGAAGCCCACATTCAAAACTGATTATATGTACTGCATTTAGTCTTTCTTATGGTCAGTACCTGCTGGGTTTCAAATCATTTACTTCACTGGAATAGAAAAGTGAGACTATCAGGAGAAAAAAAGTTTACTTTTCATGGATTCTAATTAACCTCACAAGACTTGCACACAAGCAGTGAGGCCATAATATCAAGGAATAGTATGGTTTGTGAGATATATTGTCTCAGAGAAATGTATGGGCTTCTTCTTTTAACTTTATTTAGCATGGTATAGTTTATTACTTTATTTTTTTTTTAATTTAAAGATCCTTATATGTCTGTAAATGACTTAACATTTAGCAGGCAGGAAAATCCTTTACAATCAGCATTAATTTGTGAAGAGTGTAGCTGCATGAAACTGAAGGGAATCACTGCATGTTTGGTAAATGACTGCATTAAATGCACAATATTTTTCTTAGTCAAACCTATCAAACCTATGAAACTGCTCAGTTGGGCAAATCTGCAGTACTTGGGGATTTTAATGTTGTAAATTCCATGGGACTCAATACTTCATCAGGCAATTTACTTAGATTATTTGTAGCTTCTGAAGGAAATGAGCATTTGAAAACCTGACAAGGAAAGCTAATGACAATAAGCTGCTTGCCAGATTTATGGCATTTAGTGATTGCACCCTTGTTAGTATCTGTTTGTATTTGGAGGTCAGAGTTAATATTTGCTTAAAAACATGGGCCTAAGTTTTAATATAGCAGATAATGGAAGCTGTCAATAAAAACTCACAAATTATATGTGCAGTGGTATGCATCAAGTATGTTATTTGAAACAGGAGGACACTGACGTAAATGTTCTCCAGGTGGGACTAACATAGACAAACAACTGATGTCAGAGTCATGAACTAAAACTAAATGCCAAGAAATGCACAATAGTATTCTTTGGGAAGTCATCCATCCCTGGTAACTATCATATTGACAACACACCCCTTAGAGTTGACCCAGAAGTCAGGAACTTAGGGACACACATAGATAGTAATTTAGCCTTTGATCATCATGTGTCTACAGTGGTGAGGAAATCATTCTATGTTGCATAACTTATAAACAAAGGTATGGCATCTAAGTCCACAGAAGTCATTGTTCCACTGTATTCGGCATTCTTCAGACATATCATTGAGTGCAATGCCCCCTTTGGTATGTATCTAACCAGGCATATCCAACAACTGGAAATTCCACAGAGGTTCCTCACTACAAGAATACAGGGGGTAAGTAATATGTCCTATGCAGACCTATGCAGACCGCCTAAAGGTCCTATCCCTGTATTCTGGCTCCTACAGGCTTTTCAGGGGAGATCTAAGCCTGGCATACAGGGCATAGTCAAACCCCACTCTGATGGCCCTCATGCATATCCACAAAACAAACAGCACCAGAATTAGTTCTAAAGACTTAAACCTTGCCTGTGATATAAATAGGACCTGCTGGAGAGATAGGTATGCATCCCAGAGACTACCCCATCTAGGGAATAGGCTCCCCATCCATGTGAATATTCCTCCCTAACCCAATTTAAGTGCAACTTGGACAATTGGATGGGAAACTGGAAATTCACCTATGGTATGGCACCTATGGTTCTAATGGACACAGGTAACCTGTAAATGGTTTATCTCCCAGGCCCATGCTTACACTTATCAAGTGTAGCAGAACTTGTCAGAGGCTGGGCTTAAAACTGCCCTTGTGGTCATTAGCCTAGTAAACACCTATGAACCAATGACAATGTTTATTAGAATATCAAATGTAGCACTATAGTGGAGAAAAAGATAGGCAGAATATTATGCCTAGCACATCTAGTGATGATTTGAACTTTAGAGAAAATAATTGTTGTATCTAAATACAGTAAACAAAATAAAATAAAATAAAAATGAAATAGAAATGAATATATATATATATATATATATATATATATATATATATATATATATATATATATATATATATATATACACACGAGCATAAAATGATGGAAAGAAGATAGCACAAACAAACCTTTCTTGAATGCTCAGGTGTCTTAAACTATATGCCCTTTTAAAATAACAATGCATGAACTTCTGCTGAAGACTTACAGGCCATACATATTAATATCTAATTGATGGGGGGATGGACGATAATTCAGAAAAATATTGTTAAATAAGCCATATTCAGTTAAAACATCCTTATTACAATAAGCAGTCAGAGGAAATTAGGTGTTTTTACTTTTGTATGTGTTAATCCTAAGGTATATATCTCATGAAGAAGAGTTTAAGTTTTACAAGGTACAATGACTGTATTATATGTAGCCTCCTCTTGCTCAGTTCTGATCAATAAATTTACATTTAGGCCTAATATTTTCAGATGACTATTTTCTGTAATAGTGGAAATGCTCAGTATAGCCACATTTTACATTATCAAAATTATTAGAAAATGTATTCACTCTCAGATACTAAACTATCTCCTATCCATCAACCTTCCTACCAAAACACAACATGGGTTCCACCCATACCGTAGCACTACCACTGCACTCATTAATTTTACCAACATGGTCAATCAACAATGGAACCTAGATAATCTGGTCTCCACTGTCTTTCTAGACCTATCTAAGGCAGTTGATACAGTCTCTCTTAAACTCCTAATGTCCTTTCAGAGCTCACCCTAAGTAATCCAACCCTGCTATGGTTTAAAGACTATCTCTCCAACCACAAGCAGGCCATTAAATGGATGGACTCCCAATATCCCCTTCTTCCAGTTACCCTAGTTGTACCACAGGGATCTATACTTGGTCTCCTGCATTTCACTATTTTCACAAATAACCTACACATAGCCATCCATCAAGCAAACCTGGTCCAATATGCTGATAATGCTACTGTAATCTGCACAGCTCCCTCTCTCCAAATTCTACAAGAAAAAAAAAATCAGAAATCCTTTGCTGTCATGGAAACTTGGCTGTCAAACTCTGAAGTTATTCTAAACCCCCAAAAAACCCAATTCATGCTTTTCTATCCCTCCAAAGTTACTGACCCCCTTTCTCTTTTAAAATATCCTCATTGGACAATACCATTATCACCCCAGTGCCACTAACCAAATTACTAGAGACAAGCATTGACCAAAATCTGAAATTCAATAAACATATAGCCCAGACCATAACTAAAGTTAATAAAAAAAAACTTACTGTGGCACATCAAATAGTTTACCACCCCAGCAAAACACCAGCTTTATTAGACCTACTTAACCTCCAAAACAACAACTGCCATCTAAGATCCAGAAACAAAGCACTGGTAGAAATATGTAAAAGCTAATACATGTCAGGGTAATTCCTTTACTATTTTATTTTATTTTATTTTATTTTACATTTGTTAACCGGGCTGGTCTATCTGGATACATATCCGTTTTCAGTAGAGGCCCGAGGAGAAAAGCTCCAATACACAATAGAAGTACATATTTAAATTGCAAGATTCAAAGTATTGTTACAACAAGAGAATACAGTTTACATATGCAGGAATGAAAATTTACATAGATGTTATATAAGACTAAAGGACAGACAGGAAATTATACACAAACATTGATTTCGTTAAAGATACTGAAAAATAGACTGAAATCAGAGATTTTCCTTATTACTAAAAGGAAAGAGAAATTTTAGAGATCTGCAATTAGGGAAATGGGCTAGGGAAGTGGAGCTAGAAGTAAGAAGTACTAAAGTACAGTTGCTAAAATTTGAAACTCCATTCCCCTGAAATCAGAATGTAAAATAACAAATCTAAGTTCAAAAATCAACTAAAATCCTACCTGTTCAGTTCTTGGATACGCAAATGTCAAGGCCCAGATTAACTTACTCAATACATACCTAATACTTTCCCATAACTATCTGTAAAAGGAGTTTCCATAATAAAGGTTTTATAGTTACATAATACATTACACTCCCATGTGCATTGCTTTCTCATGTTATCCACCTGTATACTACTTTCTGTGTAATATGTATATGTACCTTGTTATGACTATGTTAAATATTCTTGAATATTTTTTTGTATTGGCTGTTTTGAATATTTTTTGTAATGTGTTGTACTATGTGGAGCTTTTCTCCCCGGCCTCCACTGAAAATGGGCAATTTTTGCCTAGTTGTACTTTCCCGGAAAACAAATGTAAAATAAATAAATAAAGTAATTTCTAATGGCATATGACTAGTACTTCCATTTTGCCATAACTCAGGCACTCTGTTCTGTTGTTCTTCATCTATGGCATTTTAAAAAATTGTAGACCAGTCAGAATATTTTCCAGAAATGAGAACTGTAAGTAAGCTGCTTACTTCCTAACAATGATAGAATGGAGTGTCTAAATTCAGGGGTCAATTTCTTCTTCTTGGCTGGAAAGAAACATGATATTTGCTTGAGCTGCGTTATTCTAGATCCTACGTAACTGACCGTACATGTTTGATTACTTCATATAGAGGCAGTATATCTGCTCTCGAAATGTGTTTTTTCTGTAATCTTCAGTGCTAAAGCTTTCCAGAGAAGGAGCAAGAAGATTGTCCATTGCAGTATACTGAGGTAGTTGTATATTGGGATTTATTGATCATTCGTTGTCTGAGGTACAGTGAACATAAGTGAGAATATTTAAGCAAATGGGGTATAGTACTTGTCCAGGGTTTGGGGGTGGTCTTTGCCCTCCAGTAAAATTAAGAGAAATGTTTTAGGCATTTATATATGTGTTGTATCTGCATAAAAATTAGCAGTACTGAGTGCATTTATATGGCTGTTCTGTGCACTTGATCTGTGATTTTTATGTGTCACAACAGGGCAGCTTATATTTGTGATGATTGTAAATTATTCACCGACCCTCCATTAATATTCCAAAACGTGCATGCTGATTGGTCAGCTTGCACGTTGTAAATCAGACTTATACTAATGGAAAAAGGTCTGGTCGCCCGGTCTTTTTCAATTAGTATAAGTCTTTTTTACAGCAATGGAGAACGCAAGATCTCCATTGCTTTTTAGACACTATCCCGCTATGTTAAAGGAGTTTAGCATAGCGAGACAGCTTTAAAAAAAGTAATGGAGATCTTCCTATCTCCGTTGCTTTTGTTAAAGGTGTCTCGCTATGTTAAATGGGTTTAACATAGCAAGACAGCTTTAAAAAAAAGCAACGGAGATTCTCCATTGCCTTTCTTAAAGCTGTCTCGCTATATTAAACTCCTTTAACATACCGAAACACTTTGCAAAAAGCAATGGAGATCTTGCTTCCACCCGCAGCTCTGATGTACTGCATAAGCATACGCATGCGCAGTACATCAGAACTGCCACAGAATATCAGACAGCTGCGGAAGGGCAGCGAGGAGGCATTATACAATGCCATTATTTAAGAAAAGTAATAATGTCATTGTATAATAGTAATAACCCACTTCTGGGTGTGGGTAATGCTGGATTTACCCACAGTTGTCTTTGTTTGGCCACTCGGGCTTCGCCCTCGTGACCAAACCACACCGATCGTGGGTAAATCCAGCATTACCAACACCCAGGCGTGGGTTATTGCTATATTATCCAATAAATGCTTTTGTTCCTGTAACTGCAGTGTCTCCTGTTACTCTTCATCTTCTGGATGGCATGTTTCCACCACCACATTGGGAAGGTAGGACACATGTTTCTTCTCTCTAGAAATAAAACCACAAACAGGTGCCAGAACCACATAAAATAACATTTGTCATATTTTATATTTGATATTAAAAACATTCCTTTATTTGGTTCTGGTTGCTGCATGTAGTTTTATTTACACTTCATATTGTGTCACGTTAATCTGTGGTTTACCTCCCTCTTCTTTCTACATGCCTATATATTTGTCATGCTCCCCACATCTAAACACTCTTCAATACCTACACTGAGCTACAATTTTACTATTAATTCAGTATGTCTCAGGAAATACTAGACCTACTCTCATCAATGTCTATTTCTGCCAGGAAGGCTGGATAAGGTACTTTAATAGTGCTTCTTCAAAAAGATTCAGCCAGATGATTTAGTGAACTTTCCTTTTATAATCTGAACAGAAAGTGGTTTGAGTATGACACCCCTTTATGTTATTCAGCATAGTGATCGTAGGAGCAATGTTAAGTGAATACATGACTTGTTTACTCCTCCACAGAGCTTTTTCACCACAGGAAACCTTCACACAGCAAGTGAGAATAGAGCCAACATTTGAAAACAGACACTGTCCATGGTATCCTATGGCCAACTGCTCTATAAAGTATGATTTGCTGTGAAAAGCAAATCTATAGGGGAGATGTGTGTCGGTGTAATACTGTTTTGTTGTGCGAACTTAAGAGATGTGCTATATGTATTCATCAATAAATCACCAGGGTTAGTGAAACATTTTCCAACAAGTATAAAATATGTTCACACAAATACATAATAATAAATAAATACATATAGATAAAGTCTATAAATTGCAAGATTATAGCATCTAACTAAATCCTTATAGAAATTCTAACTCCACTTAGAGCAAGACAAAATTATAAAAGTTACATAGTGTGTTCATAATGGGCATTGGGATAAAACTTAATACTTGCATATGCTGTGTATTTAATTGTTTTAAATGTTTGATGTATGTAGTCCAAAAACACTAACATCACAGCCAGAAATACAGCAGTATTGGAATTAGCTGCTGACAGAGCTTGTAGAATATAAAAGCATTCGCTTGTATTATTTTATTGTTCATTTTTTTTATTTATTTTTTATTTTATATTTGTTGACCTGCTTAGTTTGTCTGTGTCAGGGAGAGGCTTTCTGAGAAAACCTCCACAAATAAAAGGAAGCATTGCTTCCTTCCTCTTATAATATTTTCTTCCTCTCCAACCCATTTCAATATACGCTTTCTCTCATTACAACTTGGTCTTCTGTTCTATCCTAATTCTGTCCTGCTATTATTTGCCTACAGTCTTCTGTTTGTATCTTACCTTCCTAAACTATTGTCTGGCCACCTGCCTTTTATATACCCTCTAACTCCCTGTATATATTCTATGCCTGTAACATACTGCTTTTTTCCCTACAGCCTCCATTTGGCCACCTATCTTTTATATGTCCTCTAACCCACGGTATATATTCTATGCTTCTAATATTCTGCATTTTTCTTCCTCCTAAAGCCTCCTCTTGCCTATGTCCTCTTTAGATATTTTACCTATCTTAGTTTATGTATAAAACTCACTGTACTTTATTAAGAATTTATATACTTGACTACTTATTCTTAAACTTGTAATTCCTATGCCTTCTCTTATATTTTTGCACTTTGCTCTATGTAAAAATGTTCTTGAGACAGTCCTGGCACTTATATATTGTCAATTGTATATTGTGCATTGTAATTTAACTCTGTTTTTAGTATGTCTTGGAGATTTTCTCCCCAGGTCTCTGCTGAAAAGGGACTATTTTGCCCAGTCATACTAACCCGGTCAACACATGTTAAATAAATAAAATAAAATCAAACACTAATATCTATTTCACACCCTAGATGACATTACCAGGTAATTTGTTATGAATATAGTAATAATTCAAGAGTGCAAGAAGGAGTTTAAGTGGGTTTAGACACAAATTGTTTATAGGAGTATGTTTCAGTTTTTTTAAATATGTTGGTTCAGTTTTCTTGCATAACTCTAAAGAAGCTAGCCTTAAGTAGAGTTTATCAGAGAAACAATAACGATTGTAAAGCAGAAAAGATGTTAGAAAGGAAGAAAGAGGAATGTAAGAAAATGTTGCATTTTCATTGTAACAGTGATGAGTGACAAAAGTAGTTTATTCAAGCAGTCATTATTGTATGAAAGTATACAGTGTCTTGTCCATTGCTATATGGGTGTATTTGTGCAGTATTATTGTACACAGTAACATAGACAGGATTTATTTATTTAAGTCTTGGTAAAGTCTAGGCTTAAAGGCTTTGATTTGTCTATTTGTTTTAGGCAAAGTGAGATAGTGTTCCAAAGTCGACACAGGAAGAAAACTATGAGTTCAATGCAGTATTGTTAGAGTTGATAGTTATGACTAGGATTTTTTTATTGGATTGAAGATGCCTTTTTGATAAATACTGCTGGCAGATATTATGTAAGGAAGGACAGTTTTCATGTTTATGGATTATTTTGTGGGCTGTAATTATCAGTAGGACAGGCATTGTGAATGTTCAAAATCAGTTTAGTTGTTGCAGAGCCTGGCAATGGCAGGTTTTGTGAAAGGGGTTGGCAGCAAGTTGTTATTTTGTTGCAGTGTGTCTAGTTTTGTGTTACAGGTGGTATGCTGGATTGTAAGGACTGTCGATGCATGAACAGTGAAGAAAGGAGATAGGGAGATGCAGTGTTTTTCTAGCTGTGTCTGTGAGATAGGGTATAGATCTGTAGAGGAGACTATTTTTTGGTCATTTTTAATGGTTTGCAAAATATGTTGATCAAATTGTAGATTTACATCTATTGTGATGTCAAATAATTTACTCTGCAGTGCATTTTCTGTAGTGATGACATTGGCAGGTTTCTTAAATGTCTGTATTTTTGTAGTCTATGTTGTATTTTGGTTCTGGCAAATCTTTCTAGGTCTTTTATCTGTGTAACATAGTTTATTTTATTTCATTCTTCAGCCACACCTGCTTTCCATTCTTTTTGTTCTTACTGAAGCTAAATCATTTAGCATGTCAAGAAATCATAGGATCATAGGAGATTACTAGGCTATCGACCCGGAGGTCATTTTAAGCCTAGCCGTTTCATCCCTATGTAATGCCATAGAAATGCTAGTCAGTACCCAAGACTGCATTTAGTGATGACTGCCCATGTCCGGAAGGGTTGTGGGCTCTATTGTATTGAATTTGGAAGCTACAACTTCTAGGGCTATTTTCTTTAAAATATTTCAGTTACTACTTTCAAGGTTAACAATGCAAGTTTCTTTGCTAAATGAGGAGATGTTGTATAACTGGATGGATGGTACATTTTTGTTTAAAAGGTTGTACTGCATAATTGCATTGGTTGGAAAGAAGTCAGAGATTATGTCAGGAAGGCTTGCAGAGGTGAATATTTCACTTGGTATGATAGTGAGTATCCAGTTTAATGTAAATTGTCTCTTACTGCTTTTATTGTTCTTTTAGGTGAGGAGCTCAGCGCTGTGAAATTTTAAAGATTTATAGAGTTGGTGTGTCTGCTTAATTACTTGTCAGTTTATGTTAAAATCACCTGGTATAATTTTTTCTTAGGAAATGTTTAGAGGTATCCAGCAAAACATTTATTCAGTTGTTTATAAGTTCATAGGTACTTGCCAGACAATTTTTTTGTGAAGATCTTTAGAAGCCTAGCCATACATTCCCATGATGGTTTTGGCCCTTATATTTTAAGTACAAATAACCAACAGATGAGCAGAGCATTTGCATGTTCTGCATATTCATCATGGACAAGGGTATTAAACCAAGGTTGAATTTATGGTTGCCTATCCTACCATCAAGGCTATGTTTGAATAGTGTAAGGGAAGTATTTTGCTTTATGTGGAGACGAGCTTGTCTGTGTACTTAATAAAGGATTTTTGACTGGAAACAGACTGCCTGCTTTGCTTGGATTACTTTTGAATATGTAGTAATTCTGTACAATTATATATTTTTTATTTTATTTTTTTTACTTAAGATGAGTTTAAGTTCACTATTTCTACTACTATTGTCTGACCTGATTAATATACAGTGATTAACTAGAGATATATGAACTGAAAATCATCCACACAGAGAAGTTTCTTACACTGTTTTGTTTCTGAACCCACTATACTTGTTTAGTGGGTTGTTTTGAGACTTCAGGGATACCACGGAAATTACTTTTTTTTATCTGTGATATATAGCTATCTCCCCACCATGTTCTGTTTATGTTGCAAAAGAGATCAATCTGTCTTGAATGGGTGTTTATATCTCCATTGACCTTGTGAATATGCAGCAGATCTGACAGAATAGGATCTGCTAAGGCCTAGTATGCTAGGAAGAGAAAAAAAGTCTCATTATCCTGTATGACACCAAAAAGAGGGACAAGACTTTGAGATGGTCCTCATAGATTTTATGATTTAGGCCCTTAATGTTCTTTGCAAAAAAGCATTGCAGACATTCAGGTTGTGTCAGATGCTTGAATAGGTACATACTGAAGGATGCATTAATGAAGCATTATAGACATTCAGCTTGTGTCAGAGGTTTGTATTAGTGCAAACTGAAGGGCGTATTATACTCAATAATTGGCTGGATGAATACATAGTACAGAAGATGGATCTCACCCCTGGACCTGGACACTATATCCTTAGTAATAAGTTTTACAATAAAAAGTCCTCTTTTACAATAGTGGATATGTTGTGATTGAAGGGCAGTTCAATTTCTCCAGATCCTTAACTACAGGAACAATTTTTAGGGGTGTTTTGTCAGTGTCATAGTTGCAAGGGGCTTCTTGCTTGCCAAAAGATACACCCCGGGATTCATGAAGCTCGGCGCAAGGCCGGTGTAAGGCCTGCGCCGGCAGTGCAGTGGATAGTCGGCATAGTAGAGCCATATGCATAGTAATGAGTGCACACCGCAACCACAGACACGTGCGTAGGTTACGTGAGCGAGCCCAAGTAGGATGCGTCCGGAGGCGTGGCTAAGCCGGCAGGCGATGAGCAACCTAAAGTGCTGATTTCCACAGGCCGCCCATAATAGTAATGGCACCAGCCAGGGCCCGTGCAGAATGAAACGCATGCAGAGTATGCAACATAGTACCCGTCCCAACAAAACGGAGAAACAAACACAACCCACGAAGCCCTAAGTGTACCCGTCCAAGGAACAAAGGATACGCGTAATACCGTGTTCGTCCCGCAATGCACTGTCAATTGGCATACCCAGAGAAGGTGTACCGCAGCATGTCAGCGCGCCACACCGACATAGGAGTAGCGACATGGGCATGGTCACCAGGGTTACCAGTTGTCCCACTTTGCTATGGACAGTCCCTCATTTGACAGATGTGTCCCGCCAGAAATCGAAAAATGGCAAATGACCTGAGATTTCCGGACAAAAAGATTCCCTCAATATACCTTTAATAGTAGCATAAAACATATATTTTGTATATGAAACACATACATGGCATAAGAAACAGAATAAGCAACCCAAATGCTATGAGAATAAGCGTATATTTTGGAAAAAAGTGAAGTTCTGTCATCTCTACTTGCTGTGGGTATGTGTTGTCCTGCAAAATCCGAGGTTTCCACAAAAGATGTCCCACTTTGGGCATTGGAAAAGGTGGCAATCGTAATGGTCACCAGCAGTAGTGAGAGTACACAGCCGGGTAGCAGTGTCGACATAACAACAAGAAGGAACCAAGATACCCTAAACACAGGCAAACATGTACATAGCAACATGTACCAAACCCAGCAACGTGCTCATCGCATACACAGTACGGCGTATGTCTAAGCGTAATATCCAGAAGCAGAACCCATGCATGCAAATGTAATACACAATAGCCCCATTATAGCATGTAACCCCCACCCATGTACGACCGTGCACCCAACCCAGCTAGCAGCCTTGCGCAGCTACACACCTACACACAATGGGCATACCTGAAATTTGGTAAGAAGTATTTTCTTAGGCAGTGCCACGCGGGCAAAGATGTACCCCACATGTTAACAACCCATCTCAGGTACAGATATGCAAATGGCTGCATGTGAATGTGTCGGCAGAATGTGTACATCCCGCATGTGGTATGGACCCGCCCAAACCCCATAGGCTTGCACACGCCACGGTGCACATAACTGTACACATGTAGACAAGTTGGGATGTTCAACCACTGTACCGAAGATTAGCTATGCAGACATGTCAAACACATATAGCGGAACATCTGCCTACCAAACAGGACGTCCTAACAGGGTGCCACAGGCACAGAAGGGGAAGGTGGGACATCACATGTGGAGAGTAGCGTTGCCTGACGGCTAAACACCCACGGCCAAGGCAAAGGACGGAATAACATGCATATGGCCAGATGGATGTTGTTAGAAAAATATATATGGAAACACATATGAAGTGCCATTTTAGAAGCAAAATAGTATATAATGCATTGTATTCCACTTTACAATATGGCAGTAGAAATGATCTTGCATGTAATTGGCTGAAGCTTAGCTGCAGTGTGATTGAACTCTGACCCTGGCAGTAACCAGTTCAGCAGGCTTATGTCTTTCAGCATTAATTATCTGCTGGGTTAGAGAAAACTAAATGTATGTACATGTATATCTTCCTCCCTTCCACTGAGGAGGATGGTCTTGTGAGCTGTATCGAAGATAGAGTACAACTCCTTACCTGAGAGACAAAGGAACGTATTAAGAAATGAACTGACTATTGTATCCGAACAGTCCAGGGTCCTTGAAAGAGCAACAATTACAGAAGGACACTGTAATTGACCAGGTGCCTTGCAAGGCTGTGTTATTCTCATGGGAAAACATTTTAAAAGCATTACCTCAGCACCCTCGTATGAATAGAATATTGCGGACCATAGTGATGGAAATGCCCTGTGACTGACCACGTCAGTAAGGTGGGCAAAAGCTGATTGTAAACACTATATAAACAAATTGCTTCCTGTATAGAGTCAGACAAAACTCTTATACTTGTACTGTATAGTTTTTTGCCTCCCGGTGTACACTACTAAAACGTTGTGAACCTGAGCTTCCTGTGTTATTGACTGTCATTTAAAAAAGCCGACTGATTTCTACAGTCTGATTTTAACAACTTATTTGACATTGTGGTCCTTCTTAGCTGGAATTCCCTTGGTAAGCTGCAGGTCAGAGTGCATGGGTGGTAAGAAATCTTTGCAGGAGAAGTTGCCTAAATGGTTCTTCTTGAGTGAAAAGACCTCCGACTGAATTGTTGTGTGTAAAGAGGCTGTCCACTTTCTGATCTGTGGCTGAAAAGTGGAAAACTGGATCCCAAGAAGAAAACGTGCAGTCATAAACGGGAGGCTCAGGTAAGGAGAGTTTGCCTCTTTGTCTCTGTTGTAGATCAGGGACCAGGCTACATTGTGTTTTTGTTAACATTTGTGATAGCAGGTCGAAGACCAATACAAGTAGTTATACATTTGGACATAGATCAGGGGAACACAGAGCAGAGTAAACAGTCATTGTAGACACTACAGTGGATACAGGGAAGGAGATACCACGTGGTACGAGAGAAGGGTCACGTAACAGTCGTTTAGAAGACATGGGAAATTAGTGCACTAAGAGATCGTGAGATCCGCCTTTGACGGATGATGCGAAGTATATGCAATTGCAGAGAGCAGATAATGTGAGATATTTTGCAAAATGGGGTAATAAATATGACTTTGATGGTATATTAGACAAAATATCGTTTGTGAAACATTGGAATCACTTAAAATGTGACGCAGATGTTTCAGGCGAAAAAACAGCGACATTTGGGTATCCCTCAAGCACATAGGTGGATTGAGGTAGTGAACCGAAGGGAACAGAAGACTAAAAATGCGAAAGCATCATACGCAGACAAAGAAGATAATAATACAGTAGTAGCGACGGCCCCTCCCCCTCCACACCCTCCGATACCACATCCAGGATATGAAGCAGGAGGGCAGGCTAGTCCCCCCCACATTATCCCATGGCAACAGAGGTATCACAACAACCATTTGTAAGAGAAGCTATTGAAACTAGATCCCGAACACGTAAAACACCTAGGGACACCCAACTAAGAAGAGAGTCAGTAGAACAGAGTGAGGAAATCTGTCAATTAATTGACGTACCGAACCCTCAGGCAGGACAGGAAGGCCAGGACCCAACTCCCCTAGTGTATAGACCGTGGACACCGGAGGATATCCGGAAAGTTACAGAGGGAATTCCCCATCCACAAAGTAATCATGAAAAGTTTATACAACATTTACAAGGTATGTGAATGAGTTACCACTTAAATGGGGAAGAAGTAGAGAAGGTGATTAGACAAATAATAGGTCCAGACTGGCACATGTTTTGTGTCGTCCGGAATGCTCGTGACGCGCAACTTAAACCACTCCCACATAGTGACGCAGAAGTAGACACCACGTTGAAGGGTCTTATGGACCGAATTACCGAAATTTGGAAACCTAGAGCAGATTGGACCTGTATTAATCAGTGCATACAACAAGATAATGAAACTGTAGATGCATACTATGGTAGATTATTGGAATGTTTCAATAACCATAGTGGCATGCCTATTCCTGCAAATCTGAAAAATGATAGTGCATATGAGCAACAGTTGAGAAATGCATTTTCGAAAGGTTGCATTGCCCCTATCGGTAGCTATATTACAAAGCATATGATAGATCACCGAACGAGTAGGCTACAAGCTGTACTAGAGTATGCTATGCTTGCTGAAAGACATCTTAACAGTAAGAAGAAAAGGAAGACGCAGGTCTTCACAGCTGAAGACGGAGCAGAAGTCTTTGTAGTACAGTCAGGTAAAAAGGGTAAGAGAAAGTTTCAGACTGTAGATTGTAAGCAGGGATATATTACGTCATTCATGACGCAACAGCATGGAAGTAAGCAACGCCCCATAGCTTACTACTCATCGCAGTTGGACCCAGTGGCACGGTCATTGCCACATTGTGTACAGGCAGTTGTTGCAGCAGCCATGGCAGTCCAGGCTTCGGCATCAATGGTATTATCCCACCCTCTCATTGTGAGAGTGCCTCATGCAGTTGCGATAATGTAGCTGCAAGAGAAAATAGCATTCCCGACCCGTGCTAGACATCTTTCGTGTTTGACCATACTCCTGTGTCAACCTCATATGGTGATTGAACGTTGTACAACATTAAACCCATCAACGTCACGTCCGACACCTGTGTATGGCACACCACACAGTTGCCTCCAGGAAATGGAGCAAATAACTTTACCCAGACAGGATATTACCGATATACCCTTACATGATGCAGAGGTGACAGTTTATGTGTACGGATCATGTAGAAAGGGTCCTACAGGAAAGAATCAAGTAGGTTATGCAGTAGTTACTGATATTGAGATTGTAGAAGCCCAACCCCTGCAGCATAACTTATCTGCTCAAGCAGCAGAATTGATAGCTTTAACACGTGCTTGCACTCTAGCGAAAAACAGATGTGTGGACATATATACCGATAGTCAGTATGCTGTCTCTACAGTGCATGTTTATGCGCAGCAGTGGAAGAATAGGGGAATGATAACATCCACTGGTAAACCGATTAATCATGCGCAATTGATCTTGAATTTATTAGATTCCATTCAGTTACCTACTAAAGTAGCTAATTGTAAATGTGCAGCTCATACAAAGCAACAGGATAAGATTACGAAAGGTAATGCACGAGCTGATGCAGCTGCAAAACAAGCAGACTCACACTCAGAAACTTACTTTTTGAATGAGGAATGACAATCCTCAGAGATTCTAGATTTAGAAATGTTACAAACAATGCAAACATCAACTACGAAAGCAGAAAAGCAGACATGGGTAAGACGAGGAGAAATTCTTGAAGACGGACAGTACATCTCCAAAGTGAGAACGCCAACGTCTAATTTATTTAGATATGCGGCTTTGTTGAGCCATGGGCAGAGCCATGTCTCAACAGGGGGGGATGGTATAGTTGGTTAACAGAATATTCCAAACATAGGAACCACATACAAACATTTTGTGCAGCGTCATATTTGCAGTAAACATCATGCACAGGGAGCATTCCAACCGAAGCGAGGGGGTTTCCCTACACCACCATATCCGTTCCATACTATTTGTATGGAGTTTATAGAGCTGAATAAATGTGAAGGGAAGAAATACTGTTTAGTGAGTATAGATATGCTTTCAAAATGGGTAGAAGCATTTCCAACCAGGAATCCGGATGCAGCAACAGCGGCAAAGGCCCCAGTAAAATAAAGTATCCCTAGATCTGGCATACCGGAAAGAAGCTACAGTGACAATAGAACACATTTTGTGAACCAGACAATCCAGCAACCTGGGTGATTCTTTGGGATTTCCTTGAAGAATCGTTGCACGTACCACCCACAGTCAGCATGACTGGTGGAGAGGTACAATGGGATTTAGAGAAATAAGTTGAGGAGGTTGATGAGTGACACCCAGATGAATTGGATGTGCTGTCAACCTCTAGCATTGCTGAGCATGACAACAGTTCCAAATGTAAAGGGTTTGATCCCCTTTGAAGTAGTATTTGGAATGGCATATTATGTGCCACAGTGGAAAGCTCTCATGCCTGTAGAGCTGGAGGTCGATGGCTCATTAGCCAGTTACATGAGAGGATTGTTAACCAATAACACTGTTTTGCAGTTAAACTCTTTTTCAGATAAAGAACAAACGAAGCCGGACGCAGAGCTGACTCCAGGATCCCGGGTGTGGTTGAATGTTATCCAAACAAGTAACCGGACGAGTCCAATGTGGGAAAGTCCGTACCAGGTACTGTTGGCAATGCCTACTGCAGTAAAGGTTGCGGAAAGGTCGTCCTGGGTTCACCTGACCCTTTTCAAACCGGTAAAGAATATCCAGTCTGATTTACATGTTGTAGCCGATATACCACAGAGACAGAATGACCAGGGGCAGAGTGTATAACAATACAAAGCAACCCCAAAGACATTGGTTTACTGTCCTACTGATCATACACCTATTAACCATGTTTGTGGTGACTTTACTTTTGCTGTGATCTTTCCTGCATATACCTACACAGATACAAATAGTGATACGTGATGAACTGGCCACAGATTGGCATCCAAACCTCAACACATACCTAGCCATGAAGCGTGTGCATGTAGAGACTATGAACATTTCAAATTGCTGGGTTTGTACTGCCATACCTACAGCATATGGAGGACTTTTGATGTCTGCTGTCCCCTCGGGAATAAATTGAGACTTGTGAATATCTACCTTTTGATACAGGTTCTGTGAGATCACAGGACAAAGTGGCACTGTACTTACCTGTTACACAAAAAGGAATTGTTTGTTATTATAAACATGATACAGTCCAAGTTGGTGGGAGTAATTGTAACATAACTGTGTCTTACAAATGTCATATAAAAGCCAAAGATCACAGTAGTAGTTGTAGCACGATTTATGATTCGTATTTAAGCTTAATGAGAACAACGTGGAAAGATGTGCAGAAACATCCTGAATTGTATAAACAGTTGCCTGTTATAGACAGGAAAATGTTACATGCAGAGTTAACCCGCATCAGTAGTAAAGTAGAATATTGTTATTTTGTTTGTGGGGAAAAAAGCATATCAATGGTTACCTGAGAATTGGTCCGGTAGTTGTTTTTTGGGTTATCTGGTTCCAGCCATAAGACATACTGCAGAATTACCTCTGGGTACGATACGAAATGTAAGAGATATAGCTCGACGAACTGGGAACTCATTCGAGAAACCTACTAATCCAGTGGGTGACATCGAAGCTGTTTGGAAAGATTATTCTTCTGTAAGAGATAAAGGAAAATTGACTCCTATGGACTTCAGTGACAGTGTCATATCCTGGGCTGGAATAATCCCAGCTTATGGAGCAGTGAAATCAATCAGGGAACTGAGGAAGTTGTCATAACCTCTCGAAGTAATGAGCAATGCGACTTTTCCACTCACGAACTTGTGACTGATGAACTGAATGCAATGAGAACTGCTGTGCTACAAAATGTAATGGCTCTTGACTGCACCCTGGCGGCGAGAGGTGGTACGTGCACGCTTATCAAAGAAGACTGCTGTGCGTATATACCACATAATAAGCACGATATCAACGACCAGCTAGAGGTAATACAGCAGGTATCAGCCATGGCGGAACCAGGCCCAAACCCACTGACGAACTATTTCCAGAAACCATTTGGTGGATGGGGTTCACTCATTATGAATATCTTGATTGCCATTTGTGTTGTTTTGCTCATATTGGGAGCATGTGTCTGTTGCGGGATACCTTGTATGAAAGGATTAGTTAGGGACTCTGTTGACTTATCTGTAAACGAGACTATGTATCAAGACCTGGAGTGGAATTTGTTAATACCAAATGAAATTCTTTCTGAAATGTAAAACAAATGATTTGCCTAGTAAAAAGTTCCAGAGAGGACGAGACTAGGGAATGAAATAATATTGTATATGTTTCTGGATAGAATAAAAGCATTAAAAGGAGGGAGAATGTTAGAAAAAGATATATCTAAACATATATGACGTGCTAGTTTAGAAGCAAATTGTGTATAATGCATTTTATTCTATTTTACAATATGGCAGTAGAACTTATCATGCATGTAATTGCCTGAAGCGTAGCTGCAGTGTGATTGAACTCTGACCCTGGCAGTAACCAGTTCAGCAGGTGTATGTCATTCAGCATTAATTATCCGCTGGGTTAGAGAATAATAAATGTATGTACATGTATATCTGTCTTCCTTCCACTGAGGAGGATGGCCTTGTGAGCTCTGTCGAAGATAGAGTACAGCTGCTCACCAGAGAGACAAAGGAACCTAGTATGAAATGAACTGACTATTGTATCCGAACAGGCTTGGAACCTTGACAGAGCAACATTTACAGAAGGACATTGTAATTGACCAGGTGCCTTGCAAGGCTGTGCTATTCTCATGGGAAAACATTTAATAAGCATTACCTTAGCACCGTTGTATGAATAGAATATTGTGGATTATAGTGATGTAAATGCCCTGTGACTGACCACGTCATTAAGGTGGGCAAAAGCTGATTGTAAACACAATACACATAAAGCTGCTTCTTGTATAGAGTCAGACAAAACTCTATACTTGTACTGCATAGTTATTTGCCTCCTGGTGTACAGTATTAAAACGTTGTGAAACTGAGCTTCCTGTGTTATTGACTGTCATTTTGAAAAGCCTAATGAGTGTTACAGTCTGATTTTAACAACTTAATTGACAGATGTGTATGTCATAGCATGGGAATAGGCCAAGCCAACCACCACAATCGCCATGTGTACCACATACAAACAGCCAGTAACACGCAGTAGTAATGCATGAAGGCATACACGACTGTGGGAATAGCACAGGACATATGGCACGTGCCAAGTGTAGATGCATGACACAAAATCCCAGGATGGGGCTCCCTGCAAAGAGGAACATGTGCCAACCACACCTCCCACAGATGTACCGGCAATGAAAACACATGCCAAACACACAGCAACACTACCGTCCATCCCACGACCGCAACGGAGGCTGGTCAAAGACCACCATGATGCGCGCACAAACAGGGACACATGTAACCGTTGCCTTAACACCCCCCCATAGGCCAAAGAATAATAGAATGGACATATGCATGTAATGTTGTGAAGGATGTGTGGTAGTCCTCAGTATCACAGTGGTAGGGACACAGATACACTGTAATCAACCGTGACGTATGTGCACTGTAGACAGCATACCTGCAGGTAATACAGAGGACAATCACGTGCCACAGAAATATACACATGAGAAAGAGGATAGGGGATAGACAAGTGTAAATGGGACAAACTGTGAACATAGGTTCATAGGTCCATAGGTACAGGGTAGGCTATCTACCCAAGGTCAGCCATAACCCTAGTCCATAGTTAGGATTCCTTTGCCAACCTTCCGGTCCGGAGATAAAATGCCTATGATATTGCCGTATCTCTGTCAAGCAGTGATAATGATGTAATCCTGGGGTATATCTGCAATCCCCCATCCAATGGACAAGATCCCCCTTGAACAAGGCTAGCAAGGATCTCTGCCTCACATGTACTGTGATGTAGATCCACAGCATAGTGAGTGTCTGGGTGATGTATGTGTCACCCCAACACATCCTATTAATGACCGCGTCAAGGTTCACGTCACCTGCCCTTGTGGTTCCGAGGGATGTAGATACAGTAGGTGAAGCATAGACATGACATATGGGTCGACATGGCCTCGTATGTCAGGCACAGGTCAACACCGAACAAGAGGTATGTGACCGAATGGAGCAGGGGTCCTAACAGTGGGCCAGCATTACACAAATCCCTGACACCCTGCATCTGTATGACAATTAACCTATGAGGCCTTCCCAGCTGCTGTAGGTGTCGGGTCAGATACCCTCCGAATGGGGCAATGTACTCAATCATAGGTGTAACACGTAATGAGTACAAGGAGACAATGACCTACCCTGATCTAGATGTGAATCCCTGCACAAACAGGTGGGCAATGTAGAAGTCCTACCGAACCATGATAGCAACGTGTGTGTTGAACGAATGGTGACCGACAACCTGTGTCCCCTGATCCCTGGTAATTACCCCCACGCTCAGTGGACTGCCACCCATATGCCGGTCAGGGGTGACCTCGTTCTCCTCGACGGGTATGATTTTGCATTACCTCGCATTTAGCTGTAGGCCATGTCCCTGACAGCAGATATGCATATCTGGGAGGCCCCTTTGAAGGATATCTGTGTCAGATGTCTGTCCCACTATGGCACCCAGTTCGCAGTCATCTACAAACAATGTCGCCCATAACACCCCTGTGTGTGCCTGTACTGTGGAAATGTAGATGTAGAAGAGGAGTGGACCCAGGGCAGAGCCCCGTGGGACACCGCCTGCGACAGGCAGTAGGTCCGACATGCTGCCAGCAACTATGACCGCGTGGGCCGCGTCACATAGCCAGTTTACAACCCATCCTGCGATGTACGTGTTCACATCCAAGCCGATGGGTTTATCAATGATACCCGAGGGGGGTATTGTGTTGAAGGCCTTTGCCAGGTCGAGGTAGGCTGTATGGACTGCAAGGCCCCATCAATGGCCTCGGTGACTGTCCCGAAAACGTCAACCATGCTTTAAACGCATGAACCGCCCCTGACCAAGCCAAACCGGGTTGGATGCAAAGTATGCAGGTCCCCTATGCCTTCATCTATGGCCCGCAGTATGATCCCTTCCCATGTCTTTGCAGATAGGTCTCCTCATGGTAATGGGACAGTAATAACCAGGGTCAGTGGAGGTATTGGCCCTGTGACGTGGGACTACAGTCACCGTGCGACACAACCCGGGTACGTTACCCGAGGTGAGGCTAGAAATAAACAGCTGTCTTAACTGTGGGTCTAATTCCTCAATGAGATCGTGGAGTACACAGTCGGGTCACCAGCTGGTCACATGGATGCTATGTTCACTACCCTGGAGAGAGCATGTTCCATCCGTGCGTCACAGAACATTCGGGGACCACAAACCGGTACAGACATCTCTTCATGTGGGGGGAGGGTGTGGAGATGTCTTCACCGAACCTGTCAGCCCGTATGTTGGCAATGTGTGTATGTTGAGTAAACTCCACATCACCGTGAACCCAGTCAGAGCATATGTGGGAGTGACCTCCCAGGTGTCCAGCATAGCAAATGAAGGCTGTATGATTGTCAGCCAGGTCCATGGAGATATATCTGTGGAACGTGCCCCGGACCATGTCATGACAGCCTGTAGCTCTACACATATAATGACCAAGGGTGTCATACCTCACAAGGTGTCTGCTCTGCCTTGTAGTAGCCACCTCCTCTCATTGTACAGCCTGTGTATGGCTGGGGTACACTACACTGGATGCTTGGCATTGGTACAATGAACCACAGTTGGGTATGGGAATGCCTGATCCATGCAGTCCTGTAGGTACCGGCAGACGCCATATGTAAGTGATGCAGTGGCTGCAGTACTGTTGACCACTGGCTCAGGGTCCTTAAAGGAGACCACAGTAGTGTTCAGAATTGTGAATTCGGCCTTTGAGAAAGCCACGTGTATGGTAACCGCCAACACCCACAGCAACGGATGTCAATAGCAGAAGCCATTGTCCAAATAACATACATTAACTTCGGCATGACAATATGTATTATTATACATGTATTGACACGTGTCTGCTAATTACATTTGCAAATGGCCGTTAAGACCGTGCCAAAGTGCCCGTGATTTACCTAGTCTGGAGGTGTCGTTCCGACAATAAAATGGCGATACTTCCCAACCGGGACCTCTGGGGATTAATTAAAGCGGTTGTTAACCTGCAACATTGGATGTGCACCATTTGGTTCCGGTCTTGGAAAACATGGTTTCCGTAGCACTACACACTATGGATAGTCAAGCAGACATCCGCGATTGGTGAACACACAGCAGCAGTCAAACCCACTGGCCACACGGACACAGTCCGACAAGCTCTGCACTTTACATATGCACATTGGTGTCCATTGTAGGAACCAAAAATTTTCCAGTACGGAATGTGTGCCCGCATTCATCACCACCCACGTGAACCGATACTCGTGACCAAGTCACAGCTAGACATATGCACCGCAAGCGTGTTCAATGTTGATGATAGCTGTCCATGAAATGCAGCACATATGCACAGAAATCCCCAGAGTTCCGAGTCCATAGAAGTGCGTCCACATCACAGTCCCACACACATGAAGGATGTGTAATGGGTACTGTCGACTGTTGCAGGCAAGGGATCCTGGGTATGTAGAAACAGGGCTCGGTGTCGTTTGGCAGGTAATCCTATGTCCCGCCCCGTGGGAGGGATGTGGGCGTAGCACCTGCCTTACTCCCCACTAATAATGCAAAGCATCCCCCGGAGAATGCTAAATGCAGGTGTGAAATGTGTACAGCCCTATACCAGTGTCCAGTAGGCAATTCTCATGGATGGACAAGCGTACGACCAAGATGGCACCCATAACTGCAAACCCGGTGGAATTACACAGCCGCAGTAAGGCATAACACAGGTAATACACATAGGGACTACACTTGACATTCCCCATACAAAAAACACAGAGAACCAGCTGAGAAAGTCCAAAGCAAAAATGAGGTACTGTAGAAACGGTCAGTGACCACTCAAAGCCCACCAGGAATTAAATTCAGTCACCAGAGTTTATTGAAGCGCTTTTCGTCTGCCTCATAAGCAGACATCTTCAGAATACATACAATGCAGTCCACCTACTACATTTAAAACCCTTAATTGGTCATTTAATTAGATGTGCTAAGTATTAATTAAATGCCTTAAAGGCAAACAAGCTAAAAAACTTTACTTGGGTTACAGATTCCACACAGTGAGTAAATCAGACATTGCTTCAAAAAGTATATTCTTCATAAAAAAATAAAAATATATGTATATATATGAAAGAAGAACCAACATAATGTTTTCCAAATGTCTGAGTGTATAAGCTACATATATATGTTCTAGGGATTGTGCCAATATATTAAAAAAAACTAGAGACACCTAGTAGTATAAATGAACTATAATATATAGAGATAAACCTTATGATTGTGACTAATGTAAAATATATCAATGAAATGTAAAAATTCACAATGTGGTAAAGTAAAAATTCATTTAGAAGGTTAGTTAAATAAATCAATTCATACATCCTTGTCAAAATACTAAAACAAGGCCAGCGAGGTGCTCTGCCTCACATGTACTGGGATGTTGTTCCACAGCATAGTGAGTGTCTGGGTGATGAATCTGTCCCTCCAGCACGTTCTATTAATGACAGTGTCAAGGTTTACATCACCTGTCCTTGTGGTTCTGAGGGATCTAGATTCTTTAGGTGAAGCATAGTCATCAAATCTGGGTTCGACATGGCCTTGTATGCCAGGCACAGGTCACCTCTGAGCAAGTGGTATGCGACTGAATAGAGCTGGAGTCCTTTCAGTCGGTCAGCATAAAACATATACCTGAGACCCTGCATCCATTTGTCGATGAACTGTTGGGGCCTTTCCAGCTGCTGCAGGTGTTGGGTCAGATACATTCCGAACGGGGCATTGTACTCAATCATAGGTCTAATGAGTGATGAGTACAAGGGGACGATGACCTCCCCTGATCTAGATGTGAATCCCTTAATGATCAGGTGGGCAATGTAGAAGGTCTACCTAACTACGTTAGCAATGTGTGTTTCGAACGAATGGTTACCGACAACCCGGGTCCCCAGATCCCTGGTAACTCCCTCTGTGCTCAGTGGATTGCCACCTATATGGTAGCTAGGGGTAACCTTGTTCTTCCCGAAGGGTATGACTATGCATTACCCGGCATTTAGCTGTAGGGAATGTCTCTGGCACCAGTTATCCATATCTGTGAGGCCCTTCTGAAGGATATCTGTGTCAGATGTGTGTCCGACTATGGCACCCAGTTTGCAGTCATCCGCAAACATTGTCAGCCATAACCCCTCTGTGTTTGCTTGTACTTTGGAAATGTAGATGCCGAAAAAGAGTGGACCCAGGACTGAGCCCCGTGGGACACCACCTGTGACCGGCTGTGAGTATGACATGGTGCCAGCAACTATGACCGTGTGGGTTCTGTCACTTAGTCAGTTTGCAACCCATCTGGCGATGTATGTATTTACATTCAAGCTGATGAGTTTATCAATGATACCTGAGGGGGGGATTGTGTCGAAGGCCCTTGCCAGGTCGAGGTAGGTTGTATGGACTGCTTTACCCTCCTCAATGGCCTTGGTGACTGATCCTAAGAAGTCAACCAAGTTTAAAAGGCATGATCTGCCTTTGACCAAGCCAAACTGGGTTGGATCCAAAGTATGCAAGTCCCCTATGTCTTTATCTATGAGTTCCATTATGATCCTTCCCCATGGCTTTGCAGATAAGGCTTGTCAAGCTAATGGGACGGTAATTACCAGGGTCAGTGGAGGCACTGCCCTTGTGAAGTGGGACTACAGTCGCCTTGCGCCACTACTTGGGTACGTATCCTGAGGTGAGGCTAAGATTAAACAGCTGTCCTAACTTTGGGTTTGATTCCTCAATGAGTTCATGGAGTACACAGCTGGGACACCATCTGGTCCCATGGATGCTGTGTTTACTGCTTTGGAGAGAGCATTTCCCACCTGTGCGTTACAGATGTTCCGGGATCTACAATCCTCTAGTATAGATATCTCTCCATGTGGGGGGGAGGGGGGGAGAAGTTTGCACCGAACCTGTCAGCCAGTATGTTGGCAATGTGTGTAGGTTCAGTAATCCTCACATCATTCGGAACCCAGTCTGAGCATACATGGGAGTGTCCTCCCAGGTGTCCAACATAGCTAAAGAAGGCCTTATGATTGTCTGTGGAGTCCTTGGTGATTTCTCTGTTGAATTTGCCCTGGATGATTTCATGAGAGCTTGTAGTTCTTCACATATGATGAGCAAGGGTGTCTTACCTTACAAGTATTCCGCTCTATCTTGTAGTAGCTACCTCCTTTCGTTGTAGAGCTTGTTCATGGCTGGGGTCCACCAGACCGGATGCTTGGCTTTGGTACAAAGATTCTCAGTTTTGTATGGGATTGCCTGATCCATGCAGTCCTGTAGGTGCTGGTAGAAGGCATATGTAAGTGATTCAGCGGTTTGAGTAATGTTCACCACTGGCTCAGGGGCCTTAAAGGAGACCACACTAGTGTTTAGAAGTGTGAAGTCGGCTTTAAGGCGGGAGTGGCCCAAACTAAGCAACGGACATGTCCGTGGCTCAGTGAAAGCCATCACGCAATGTTAAACCCATGTAATATAGCGAGACAGGTTATAAATACCGAGGGTTAGTAATGGAAATAGGTCTGTTCGACCAGACCGTGTGCAATTACTATAACAAGATCTACAACAGGTACGCTGGCCAATCAGCGCACACGGTTAGGAATAATGGGGGGGGATATGGTATCATAGACACGGACAAACTGTGCCCATGTGACTCATCTGACATTCGTACACGGTCAGGGCAGTTCCGTACACTAGGTGGACAAGACCAAACCCAAAGCACCACAGGAACACCCTGACAATCGAAGGCCTGTGCGTGGGGATATAAGCCCCTGTGATCTGAATATCCCTGCGGTCACGACATATGCATCCTGGGCCATGAGCGGGAGGGAATAAGGAATGTTTAACATGTAGTACCGCACCTTCCCGAGCAGGAGAATGGATGCCTGTGACGTACGTGAGGGGGTGGGGGTGGGGGATATGTAAATGTAGCTAAGTACCATGGGTATGCATATAAATGAGACCGAACAGCTAACGTGTAGTGGTCACAGTAACCGGCAAACGTGAATGCAGTCCCGTTTGAATTATGACTATAGAACATATAAATGTGAACGTGTACGTAATGCGTCCATGCCGCAAAGACTGTCACATGTTTAAAGGTGAAAGTGCGTTCCGCACACGTCCGTCAACCGGATCAGAGATATGTTACCGGAACAGTCACAACTAACACAGACCACGTAACCACACAGACCCAGTAAACATATGTAAACAGAATACGGATATGCATGTGCGCCTGCGCGTAACCCACAATTAGGAAATGCAAGTGCGCGTGTGCATGTGTGATCCACTCGAAGAAGGGAAAGTTAAGGCTGTGTCCTCCACGTCAATCATACATGTCTCAAAACTGTCAGCCTCTGAAAGTATGGAATCGGGCAATGCCATGTAAAGTACCGTTAGAAATAGTGAGAAACACACGCTATGTGATAAGACAAACATAGAATGTGGATAGAATAACGTGTGTGTTAGTAGTATGGATGGATGATGGTTATGCATCTGTAACCCGACCCACTTGTCATAAGGTGCCCCCGTACGAATTGCGTTCAGTTGGCTCACACTTGTTGACCGGGCTAGGCTAGCTGGATATATGTCCAGTGTCAGCAGAGGCCCGTGGAGAAATGCTCCACACACAATAATAGCACAACATACCAAAGTACTCATATATGTAACCAAAAAAGAACTACAATAGAAAGTGTCCTGAAAGGACTGGTTACACACAGATCCCAGACGACAGAGAAATATATGGCCAGTGGAAGTACGTCACAATTATGGGACCAGGTCCCTAAAGAAGCAAGAAGGTCACACATGACACGCCAGCGAATTGCCAGATAGACACAGGTCAATGTAACACACAGCATGATTAAGGGCCAACCAGCCGTACACCATGCCAGAACCTGTACAGTGGAAAGGTATGGCATGGTAATTGATGTGTGTACACAGGTAATCCACAGACAGTAACAAAGAAAGGTATGAAACGAGGGGTTCACATGTATATATCTACACACAGCAGTCCGACGGCCCGTAGATATGACGCATGGACATAGATTTGTCACTCGAAAACAAGATGTAAACAACTACAGTTTATTCCATTCCATATTGATATAGTTATACTACAGTCATATTCATATTTAACATTGTGACTCTTATTTACATTCATATTTATACAAAATATGCTTTAATTGTACTTATTTATTCCATGCTTTGGAATCTTAATGCAACAATTATACACATTGATATACAATATCATTATCAGCACACTACATTCTAAGGTTTACTCACAACAATTATCAACTATGTTTCAATATACTGATTGTATTGACCAATATTGTATTTATATTAACACATTGTTGTTGTATTATTGTTTCCATTAAGTAATGTATGCAACACTGATTTGTATATGTCACTTTATCATCAAGACTTGGAGCACTGTCCACTTAAGTATGAGCAAGTTTATTGATTAATTGACTTTAAACAGACTCTGAAGGAAGTGTATAAGGGACGACTATCTAATGTATTTCGTACTCCGACGATGCCCCATGTTAGTGGGTGAAAGAGCTCAGTATCTTTTGACTGTGGAGTGTATCGTTTTTGTCATTGTCTGTTTTGGCCTGGTTTATGTTCAATAATGTCTTTTATGAAGATGACCAGGACTCAAGGTTTGCTGTATTTCCGCTTACTGGCACATGGATATAGATAGGCCAAGTAATACATAATATGGGTAGTCAAACAGACATCCGCGATTGGGGAACATACAGCAGCAGTCAAAACCACTGGCCGGATGGTGACAGTCCAACAAGTTCTACACTTTACATATGCACATTGGTGTCCATTGTAGGACTCCAAAAATTGATCCATTCGCAATATCAACCAGCTGCGATCGACCTAGACGAGGTGACAGCCGTGACTACGGCACAGCTAGACATATGCACCACCAGCGTGTTTAAGGTTGATGACAACTGTCCATGAAATGCAGGACATATGAACAGAAATCCCCAGATTGTCGAGTCCATAGAAGTGCGTCCACATCCCAGTCCCGCACACATGAAGGATGTGTAATGTGTACCGTCGAGGGGTGCAGCCATGGGATCCTTGGTATGCAAAAATGGGGCTCGGTGTTGTTTGGCAGATAATCCGTTGTCCCGCCCCGTGGGAGGGATGTGGGTATAGCACGTGCCTTACTCCCCACTAATGATGCAAAGCATCCACAGGATAATGCTAAAAGCAGGTGTGAAATGTGTACAGCCCTATATCAGTGTCCAGTAGGCAATTCCCATGGAGGGACAAGCGTACGACCAAGATGGCACCTATGACTGGAAACCTGGTGGAATTACACAGCTGCAATAAGGCATAACACAGGAAATGCAGATGGAAACTACAGTAGACACTCCCCATAGAAATCCAGACCGTCATGCGAATACCGGCGTACACAGCACTCGATCTGCCAGCAACAACATTGGGATTACTCGCTGCCGTACTGCGGACCAAATGGGCGACCAGTGGAACACATACCAATGGCACACCAACAACGTCAACTAGGAAGGTCATAGGATGTTTAAACACTGGCGTTCCCACTTATAAAGAACATCCTTCAATGAATCAATAGGGTCTACATGTTCTGACTGTGTTATATTGACAATACAGTGGCGTATATGTCCTACTGGGCCTTCTGAGGATTACTTAAAGCAGTTGCCAACCTGCAGCATTACATTAATACCATTTGTGTTAATCGTAGTAGAACATGGGTTTCGTAGCACAACATAATATGTGTAGTCAAACACACATCCGCGACTGGGGAACATACAGCAGCGGTCACAACCACTGGCCAGATGGACACAGTCCAACATGTTCTACATTTTACATTTGCACATTTGTGTCCATTGTAGGACCCAAAAATTTATCCGTATGCAATGTCAACCGGCTGCGATCGGGAGACCCAGATGTATGACAGCCGTGACTACGGCACAGCTACATATATGCACCACCAGCGTGTTCAAGATTGATGACAACTGTCCATGAAATGCAGGACATATGCACAGAAATCCCCAGATTGTCGAGTCCATAGATGTGCGTCCACATCCCATTCCCGCACACATGGAGGATTTGCAATGGGTACTGTCGAGAGTTGCAGCCATGGGATCGTGGGTATGCAGAAATGGGTGTCGGAGTTGATTGGCAGATGATCCGGTGTCCCGCCCCGTGTGAGGGATGTGGGTATGGCATATGCATTACTCCGCACTAATGATGCAAATCATCCACCGGAGAATGCTAAATGCAGCTGTGAAATGTGTACAGCCCTATACCACTGTCCATTAGGCAGTTCCCATGGATGGACAAACGTACGGCCAAGATGGCACCCATAACTGCAAACCTGGTGGAATCACACAGCTGTAGTAAGGCAAAACACAGGGAATACAGATAGGGACTACAGTAGAGACTCCACATACAAAGTCAGACCGCCGTGTGAATACCAGCGTACACAGCACTCAATCTGCCAGAAAGAGGATGGGGATCACTCGCTTCCATACCGCGGAACAAATGGGCGACCTGCGGAACACATACTAATGGCACACCAACAACGTCAAGTAGGAAAGTCATAGGATCCTGAAACTATGGCGTTCACGCTTATAAAGAACATCCATCAATGAATTAATAGGATCTACATGTTTTGGTTGTGTCAGTTTGACAATACTGTGGCGGACATATCCTAATGGGACATTTGAGGATTACTTAAAGCATCTCCTAGCCTGCATCATTGGATTTACACCATCCGGTTTCAGTTTAGAATACCCTGGTTAATGTAGCACTACATAATAAGGCTAGCAAGCAGACATCCGCGATTGGGGAACATACAGCAGCAGTCAAACCCACTAGCCAGATGGACACAGTCCAACAAGGTCTTCACTGTACATATGCACAATGGTGTTCTTAGTAGGACCCCAGAGATTCATCCGTACGCAATGTCAACCAGCTACGATCGAGAGACCCGAAAGAACTCACAGCCGTGACTACGGTACAGCCAGACATATGCACCCCCAGCGTGTTCAGGGTTGACGACAACTGTCCACGGAATGCAGGACATATGTCCAGATATTCCCAGATTGTAGAGTCCATAGAGGTGCGTCCACATCCCATTCCCGCACACATGCCGGATGTGTAATGGGTACTGTCGAGGGTTGCAGCCATGGGATCCTGGGTATGCAGAAACGGGGCTCGGTGTTGTTTGGCAGATAATACGTTGTCCCGCACTGTGGGAGGGATGTGGGAGTAGCACGTGCCTTACTCCCCACTGATAGTGCAAAGCATTCACCGGCTAATGCTAAATGCAGGTGTGAAATGTGTACCGCTCCATACCAGTGTCCAGTAGACAATCGCTAGGGATGGACAAGCGTAGGACCAAGATGGCACCTATAACCGCGAACCTGGTGTAACCACACAGCTGCAGTGAGGCATAACACAGGACATACAGATAGGGACAACAGTAGACACTCCCCATACAAAGCCAGACCGCTGTGCGAATACCGGCGTACACAGCTCTCAATCTGCCAGCACCGGAATGGGGATCACACGCTCCCATACCGCGGAACAAATGGGTGACCTGTGGAACACATACCAATGGCACAATATCAACGTCAGCTAGGAAAGCCATACGATGGTCAAACTATGGCGTTCCCACCAATGAAGTACATCCTTCAGTGAATTAATAGGATTAATGTCAATTGACCATGGAATACACCTAATCAACATCAAAGACCCGCTGGCACCTTATGGCACACAAACCAAGACACACATAGGTAGATGAAACAGTCAACGTAGACATTTCATCCACGACAGGTCACATGTGGTATCCAAAGGTTACTCCATAGACATGTAAGCGCTATCACCCATAGGCTCCGTGAGACTTACACATAACATAGAGGCGTCCAGGCTTTATATATCCCCCTTACACTTCCATGTGTTACTTTCTGTGCAAACAATGAACATGTAACCACAGCATAGAAAGCACAGACGCAATGTTAACCACACACACATATGTTAACATCTCAGAAGGCATCCTATTAACACATGTATCATATGATATTGTACTATGCCGAATACTCATCAATCAAAGATTTAACAATGTATATGGAAGACATGCATAGCATATCACTGTAATACAGCGGCACAGAACTGAAAGAGTGGACAAATGTGTGCTAACCCTACATCTGTACATAAACTACATTCCAGTTACGGGGGCTTGCTCCGCCTGCCTCTCAAAGGAGGCCTCATCAGTGTTCCATCGGTCAGCCCTGATGTGTGGCCAACCCTCCACCTACTAATCCAACTAGATCCGCATTCTATAGCATAGCTGATGAGGTCTCCCCTCTGGTATTATAACCTGGATGTCGTAAAACACCGAATGTAGACGTATGCCTTGTGATGTGCCCATATCCGGCCGTATGCATACGGCAATCCTGCGGCTGCCCAGGGTGCCGCACTAGTAGGGCCACCTGTCTAGTAGGTGTGTCATGTAGGTATACCAAGATGGGGGCACCATGTGCTGTGGTGTTGGGCGCCAGGGAGCCTTACAGCCTAGGGCAGCAGTCGATCTAAGTCCGCTGCCGTAGGAGGGGTAGTACGGTCTGCAGGTATGTGCAGACATGCACATGAAACAGCGGTCCACAAGGATTACCCATACTGGCGACACCTGCACAGATGGCTGTAGCGGGACACACACACGGCCATGCATACAGCACAGGTACATATACACACACCATAACTAGGCAAGTACACACAAGGAGTATGGCGTGTACAGGTACACTGTCAGGACAGCAAGGATAGCTGTCTGCCACGATATCCAGCAGATGTCATTACGGTGTTCTGGAATACGGACAGTGCATGGACAATGAGTGGATATGCAACGTACCACAGTTATATGTGTCAGCCGTGCAAATATGCGATACATGGGAAAGACAGCCGTCTATGCTAGAGCAGCAGTACGGGCACAACATAGGTACGTAGATATACAATGACAGAGATACAGACGGACACATGTGGCAGGCCCGGGAGTGTAATGTACACAGCATCACCCCACCACACCATAGCATGGTGCACGTGGAGAACACGCTACGGCGGTCGCCGACCACAACAGACACACAAGCAGTACATGAGCTGTGTACCACCATCCACAAACACAGGGATGGTGGCAGGTTATGAGTGTTCTGCGTAAACCACAAGGCAATACCTTATGAACCCATGCAGCTGGGAGCATGGACACACACACACATGTGGCAGGCATGGTGATTGACCACACCCCCACATACCCAAATGCACAAACGTATGACACAGGTATGGCATGCGCTACGTGGACCACCGAGCACACCACCATCAGAGGCACATGTACAGGTGGGTGACAACATCCGTGAAGGAATGGCCACTGATAGCCAAGGTTTGTGTTGCGAAGCGTCTAAAAGCATGTTCATCTGCAGAGGCAGCTGGAAACACACACACACACACACACACACACAGGGAAGGGCCGGGAGTCGAACCTACGGCTATCTGCATGAACTCACTACAGCATGACGCATTTACAGAACGTGCTACCGAGATTACTGAGCACAGCGCTGTCAGAGGCATACTTCTAGGCGGGTGACATCACCCGTAAGAAAATAGCTGGCAATAGCCAAGGTATGTGTTGCGAAGTGTCTAAAAGCTTGTTCATCTGCAGAGGCAGCTGGAAACACACACACACACAGGGAAGGGCCGGGAGACGAACCTATGCCTATCTACATGTACTCACTACAGCATGACGCATTTACAGAACGCGCTACCGAAATTACTGAGCACAGCGCTGTCAGAGGCATACTTCTAGGTGGGTGACATCACCCGTAAGAGAATAGCTGGCAATAGCCAAGGTATGTGTTGCGAAGCGTCTAAAAGCTTGATCATCTGCAGAGGCAGCTGGAAACACACACACAGGGAAAGGCCGGGAGTCGAACCTACGGCTATCTACATGAACTCACTACAGCATGACGCATTTACAGAACGTGCTACCGAGATTACTGAGCACAGTGCTGTCAGAGGCATACTTCTAGGCGGGTGACATCACCCGTAAGAAAATAGCTGGCAATAGCCAAGGTATGTGTTAAGCCGCCTAAAGCTTGTTCATCTGCAGAGGCAGCTGGAAACACACACACACACACAGGGAAGGGCTGGGAGTCGAACCTACGCCTATCTACATGTACTCACTACAACATGACGCATTTACAGAACGTGCTACCGAGATTACTGAGCACAGCGCTGTCAGAGGCATACTTCTAGGCGGGTGACATCACCCGTAAGAGAATAGCTGGCAATAGCCAAGGTATGTGTTGTGAAGCGTCTAAAAGCTTGTTCATCTGCAGAGGCAGCTGGAAACACACACACACAGGGAAGGGCCGGGAGTCGAACCTACGCCTACCTACATGAACACACTACAGCATGAAGCATTTACAGAACACGCTACCGAGTTTACTGAGCACAGCGCTGTCAGAGGCATACTTCTAGGCGGGTGACATCACCCGTAAGAGAATAGCTGGCAATAGCCAAGGTATGTGTTGTGAAGCGTCTAAAAGCTTGCTCATCTGCAGAGGCAGCTGGAAACACACACACACACACAGAGGGGCCGAGAGTCAAACCTACGCCTACCTACATGAACACACTACAGCATGAAGCATTTACAGAACGCGCTACCGAGTTTACTGAGCACAGCGCTGTCAGAGGCATACTTCTAGGCGGGTGACATCACCCGTAAGAGAATAGCTGGCAATAGCCAAGGTATTGTGTTACGAAGCGTCTAAAAGCTTGTTCATCTGCAGAGGCAGCTGGAAACACACACACACAGAGGGGCCGAGAGTTGAACCTACGCCTACGTACATGAACACACTACAGCATGAAGCATTTACAGAATGCGCTACCGAGTTTACTGAGCACAGCGCTGTCAGAGGCATACTTCTAGGCGGGTGACATCACCCGTAAGAGAATAGCTGGCAATAGCCAAGGTATGTGTTGCGAAGCGTCTAAAAGCTTGCTCATCTGCAGAGGCAGCTGGAAACACACACACACACAGAGGGGCCGAGAGTCGAACCTACGCCTACCTACATGAACACACTACAGCATGAAGCATTTACAGAAAGTGCTACCGAGTTTACTGAGCACAGCGCTGTCAGAGGCATATGTCTACGCGGGTGACATCACCCGTAAGAGAATAGCTGGCAATAGCCAAGGTATGTGTTACGAAGTGTCTAAAAGCTTGTTCATCTGCAGAGGCAGCTGGAAACACACACACACACAGAGGGGCCGAGAGTCGAACCTACACCTACCTACATGAACACACTACAGCATGAAGCATTTACAGAATGCGCTACCGAGTTTACTGAGCACGGCGCTGTCAGAGGCATACTTCTAGGTGGGTGACATCACCCGTAAGAGAATAGCTGGCAATAGCCAAGGTATGTGTTGCGAAGCGTCTAAAAGCTTGCTCATCTGCAGAGGCAGCTGGAAACACACACACACACACACACACACACACACACACACACACACACACAAACACACACACAGAAGGGCCGGAAGTCGAACCTACGCCTACCTACATGAACTCGCTACAGCATGAAGCATTTACAGAACGCGCTACTGCGATTACTGAGCACAGCACTGTCAGGAGGCATACCCCTAGGTAGGTGGTATCATCTGCAGAGGCAATGCGTCCGATAGGGAATGAAGACAGAGTGCGCAGTCACGCAGCCTGTTACCATCCCAAGGTGGCCGTACAGTAACACGTTAGTGCTGCAGTCGGGAATACCACATAACTACTGATCAGTACATCACGACAGGAATACGGGATGCACCACATGACAGTATACCCTATAAGAGGGCATCCGGCGTGCAGGATGTAGGCAGCCAATGTGGCATGACAGCCACATATGTGTCAACTGGATGGTCACCATGGCTATGCAGGATGCCATTGGCCATGGCTACACGCCTAGTAGCAGACATCTGTGACGACTGTCGTGTGTACCTCGGCGGTGTACTGGCCATGCCTCTCACACCTAGCGGTTGCAAAGGGGAGACAGACATGCTCACGGGCTATCAACGCAGTCGGGCGTGGTGTGCACTGTACTGTGTGTCTATCTACACAGCTGCTTACTGGGCATGCTCAGACACTTAGACTCGGCACAGAGCAGACATGCATACACATGGTGCGACAGCATGGGTGGCAGAATGTGGACCGTCGTGTGTGTCCAGCCACACAACAGCAACCCGGCCATGCCACAGACGTGGCCGTTGTGAAGGGGAAACAGGCATGCACCCGGGGTATTAATGCAGTCGGGCACGGTGTGCACTGTACTGTGTGTCCATCTACACAGCTGCTTACTGGGCATGCTCAGACACTTAGACTCAGCACAGAGCAGACATGCATACACATGGTGCGACGGCATGGGTGGCAGACTGTGGACCGTCGTGTGTGTCCAGCCACACAACAGCAACCCGGCCATGCCACAGACGTGGCCGTTGCAGCGGGGAATATCCAGGTGCAATTAACCATGGGTAGGACTGCCCTACAGTTTGTTGCATGCTACAGACCACCCTCCCAAACCTAGGATACCTGCACAGCCGTCCTGAGGACACTGGTGAGTGTGCATGCTCTCACAACACCGCCGTATTGGGTGACATCAACCACCCATACATAGACTGAGAACATTACCCATGACACAACACCCTATGCCACAGGTCCCGGGTGTTCATACAACTGACTGCTGTGAAACAGCCATGAACCATACCCAGTAGGGGGGGACGTATACCAGTTCTGCTCATCACACATGGGGAGGATATGCTCCACACAGGATGTACATCCCTCAATGGTGATGTCAGACCATATAGTGGATCCACTGGTAATCCACATCCTGCACCCAACACCGGCATGGGAGACCTAAGTGACAACCTCTCCACAGCAAACCACACACATCATACAACCGGTGTGGTACCCTACAAGTCCGCCATGCCAGTGGTGAACACAGGCCGCACTGCCAAAACCCTTATGAATGCCTTCTCTGAGCACCCCCAGGGATGTCTGCACCAAGCGATCATGACAACATCAGGACCTTGTCCACCGAAGGCAGGCACATGGTCTGGTGGACCCCAGCCACTGACAAACTGTACATCAACAGTTGGAGCTAATACATGACAGAGCAATATCAGTACCAGGGAAGCCATCACCCATTCATACCGGCGTTAACATACGGCCACACATACAATCATCCAAGGCCGCTTGTGGGAGTGGTACTGCAGAAGGCACATGAGACAACCATAGGGCCTTCCTTAGCTGTGGTAGGGACATGGGTGGGAGCGCACAGTCATGGCTGGAATTAATCCAGAATGGTACAACGGTCACTGCACCCACAGACATTGTCAACAAACCAGCAGACATGTTCCATGCATACATCCACCCCCCCCCCAAGAGGGGACGTATCCATCCCACCAGAGTCTAGCCTCCAAAACATCTCATATGCCCTGGAGTGATCTGATATCTGTTAGGTGGTGAACACAGCACCAATGGGCCCTGATGGTGCCCCTGGCTGTGTGCTACCCAACCTCATTGAAGCCCTCGCCCCACACATAAGGCCGCTGTGTCATGTTAGCCTTACTATGGGCTAGGTCCCCGCTGGATGGCATATGGCAGCTGTGGTCCCACTACGCCAGGATAGTGCTCTTATGGACTGTAGACATTGCTGCCCTATCAGCTTGACAAGCCTTGTCTGCAAAGCTGCGGGGAGGTCCATACTGGTGCCCATGAATACAGACAGTGGTGTACAGCCAATACCGGAACATACCCACAACAACTTAGTCAAGGGCAGATCCTGCCTCCCAAACCTGCTCGGCCTGTCTGGAGCGGTCACTAAGGCCATTGATGGGGGTACGTCGGTTTGCACACACTACCATGACCTGGCGGGAGCGTTCAAAACACACTCCACGTGGGACTCATGGAAAGGCTCGCCAGCGTACATGTGGGGACATATGTCACACGATGGTTCTCAGAATGGATGGAGGTCACACCACACAGGGTTTGTGTTCCTGGTGCCATGTCAGACTCAAAGCTGGTCTCGAGTGGAGGCCCACAGGGCTCAGTCCTGGGCCCCCTGCCGTTCTGCATTCGACCTTCCAATGCGCATGCAAACATAGGGGGATTGTGGCAGACAAGGTATGCAGATGACTGCACACCGGCCACCATACCCAACACCTCATCTGACACAGACATCCACCTGGGGCCTCATAGACATGGATAACTGGTGCCAGAGCCATGGCCTGCTGCTACATGCCAGAGAAGGTGCAGACCTACCCAGTGGGTAGGACATGTTTGCCCCGACATAACACGTAGGTGGTAATCCATTCAACATGGTGGACGTGTTCAGGGAAATGGGTACCACACCTGTTGGTAACCTCTGTCAGCACACACAATGCCAATGTGGGTGGGAAGACATTCCACTGTGGCCACCTGGTCTGGAAGGAATCACATCCACATCAGGGATGTTCATTGTACCCCTGTACACATCACACACCAGAGCAATGATTGCGTACAATGGCACATCTGGGCTGTACCTAACCTGACACCTGCAGCACTCGGAAGGACCACAAACGTTCCAGGATGCGGGGATAAGGGTGCTGGGACATGTGTCACATGCTGCCCGACCAAGGGGACTCCGGCTGTATACCTTCCCAGCACATCTGCTCTGTGGTGATCTGTGCCTGACATACACTGTCATGTCTGACCTGGGTGACATGGACATGTTCCACCTCCTATGCTCCAGGCAAACACAGGCACAGAAGCGACTGTCAGACACCTCACCACGAAGATGACTAGGCCGTGCTGGGGAACAGGGTCGACGCCCAGAGACCCCCTACAACATGGAGAGGATTGCCAGCCCATGTGAAGCAGAGGCCCTGACTGACTTTGTCCAGGAGTAATCATGACGTGTGGATGTGTGATCATAGGTATGCGCCAGGCATCATCTCTGTGTCAGTGCTGGACGGGGGACAGGAGACCGATGGATGTGGTATCCTCATCCTAAGGGGCGTTAGCAGCCACACACACTCTGGCTAGGATTACACATGCCGTAGGGCACATAGCCTGGTATGTACATGTGCGCCTATGTACCTATGTAGGGGTCCATGCCGGTTGCGGGTACCTGTGCTATGCTGATATTGCCAGATGTGCCTGTGGGTACCCCACAACTACACGTGTGGAACTGATAACAGTGCTCCCAGTAGGCACAAGCAAGTACACCATAATTGGCATACGGGTTAACTGAACCAACATGGTGCTACACATGTAACCACCACGCATACCGTGTACACAAAACAATGAATGCTGCACCTGCACTACATGGTATGCCTGCTGCATGATGTCAGTGCACGACCCACATCACATACGCACCTGTCACCTGCCATACACAACCACCGCAACATACACATCGCGTACTATGCGGACACAGGTATCACATGCACCTCTCACTATCTTGTCCACCCTGTGCATCAGAATATGTTTTAATAACCGTGCACCGATGGTGTAGCTCACGGTTCTGCGGCAGAGGCTTCATCATATGCACAGGGTGATATGTGTGCCACGGGCATAGGCTGTACCAATGGATGACAGCATGTGTGTGTGTGTAAGGGCCTGTGCATTTACTGGGCATGACTGTGCAGAATGCATGTGGATGTGGTGGAGCCCTACAGTTGTGACTGCTATGTGTGGGTATGTGTGTACACAGTTCAGTCATCTGTGATGCCTACATGGGGTATACGTGGCAGCCCCAGACTGTACAGTGCAGGTGGTACGGCTCACTGTGTCCGCCTGCAGCGACGTGACCCGTGCCTGCCTGGGGTCGCACGGGCACTACCGGGTGGAGGTATAGAGTGGCCACTCTCCGATGACACATGTCCGCTGGAAACGTGTCCACGCTGGAACCGTCCAGGGCCATGTCCATGTGGCCTGCTGTGTCCTGGTGTGGTTGGTGTAGCAGCAGCTGCACTGCTGCTGCTACCACCACTGTGTGGGTGGGCATGGGAGGTGGCACGCATACGCCGACCTGCACTTGGTGGTGTTGCTGGCCTACGCCCACATGCCCTACGCCTCACCCCTACCAGGTGTTCCAGCATGGACAGCTCACGCTCACGGATGGCCATGCCTCGGTCGAGGATCCCAGCCATCTCACCTAATCTCCTATCCAGAACATCAGCAAGCTGCTGTTGGGCATTCGCCAATGACTGGATGTTCTCATTTAAGGAACGGATTGCGGACCTCTGCAGCCTCTGCCCTTCCTGGTTCTGCCATTCGGCACGTGCCTGCGCCGCCATTACAGTCTGAAACATGCGTCTGGTTATACCAGCTGCTGCACCCTGTATGGCAGGTGTATGTCTAGTAGTGCTCCTCCTATGAGCAGCACCTGCCACATGCCTGTGTGGCACTTCACCAGTCATTACACTGGCAACATGGTGTGTACCCGCACCTTCTGCAGCCACCACACATTCCTGCTCGGTGCCAGCAGACGCTGACTGTCCATCATCTGTGGGCAACGGTGTTGTGGTATGTGTCGGCATCTGAACCGTGTGCAGGGATGAAGGGGACATAAGTGTGATGTTCTCCAATGGCACAGTGTCTGCCCGTGACGACCCTGCCTGTGCCTCATGCACATGGTCATCACCGCTAGTATCTGTGGGGACACTAGCATCAGATGGACCGCAGGAGGGGAATGCACCTACAGCACCTGTGAATACAAAGACATACCGTAAGTTACATTACACACACGCAGACACACACAGACACACACACACACGCACACACATGCGGACACACACATGCTGACATACACATTGACACACACACATGCAGACACATCATGCATGTGATATTGCAGGTGGCATGCAGCATTCCCACATCACAGCCCAGTGAATGCAGCCCAGACATTAATAGTGGCAGTATGCATACTGCCCTGGAGTGCACACTACATCAGGCAGGTGTCTTTTAGTAGGTTTGCAGTACACACATTCATGGTAGTTTGCATGCATCACCGTGATACACCGTGTGGCCATGGGCGGGTTAACAGTACAGATGGCTGGCGTCACTATGTCATGTACGCCGCAAACATGTGCGGTATCATGTGGACATGTGACAATGGTGTCCCACCACATGCACCACATCACAACGGATGTCACAGTGCAGTGTTATGTGTACAGTCTACAGATAGAATGCATGTAACAAGGATGTCTGTGCAGGTGTGGTGGGGGTGAGCTGTGTACATAGCTGTACAGTGGGGAGTACGGGCAGTGTGCCACTGCACGGCAGCAGGACACAGGTATGTTTCTGTGCGATGCGTGACCTGGACGCATTGCGTTGCCATGTCTGCAAGTCAGTTCTGCTGTTCAACAGCATGTATGTGGTAGACATTGGTGGCACCTCTAGTGGCTGCAGACAGGCATTCCATTTCTCTGGTGTACCACATCGGATGTCCAGGGGGTCCACTACAGTGATGAGCACACTATGTGTGGACAGGGTGCAACGGTGAATACCCACTGCGGATGTACTGTGTGGCAACATGCCTGTAGGTATCACCCATGGCCATGTTTGTCTGGTTCATCGACAATTGTGTGTGATGGGCATCGTGCACACAACCCTGTGGTGACCCATGTGACATACAACCGTAGTGGTCTGCGGTGTCACATTCCCTAAGGCTATGCAGACATTGTGGATGTCTGCTATGTCGTGCATAGGTCATGTCATGGTGTGACAATGTTGCGGACAGACATCCACGTGCATGGGACATGTCATTTGCCATGTCACAACTTGTGCACCCAATGCAGGGGCATAGGTCACAGTGGTAACACCTGTGTTCTGGCCGGGTCGCAGCTCACTATGTGGTACTGTGTGTATACCGCAGAGGCATACCGATGCATACTACACATGCAGACATTGTGGAACACCTCCACCATTGTATGCATAGCTGACTGCACATATCACACCAATGGGTTATGTGGTTGCATGCCGGTCTATACTAACGGTTGTATCTACTGTACATGGGTGGTGTGTGTGTCGGGTGGTGCAACCTGTATACCGTGACTGGGGCACACCCAGGTGTGCATGTCATACCTGGACACATGGGGAATATCGATACACCGTATCATGCCTTTTACTAGCAAAAGTCTTACCTGCGACAGAACCATGTCTGTGCGACACGCTAGACGTACCTGTATAGGGACGACACAAAGGTATACACATTATCCATTACTATCGCCACGGTAAGCACTGTGCATGTCACATCATGCATCTGTGTGTTAGCATGTGCTATGCACATGTCTGCAAACACAACATAGCATACTGTAGTATGCATCTTGTGTGGCCATATACCTGGCATGTGTTGCTATTTTATGTGTTGTACTATGACACCCACTCCTACGTCGCTTATCATACAAACATGCAACACTGACTTACCAGGCAGCTCCAAGCTCATTGGTTGGGAGACACCCACCTTCACGATGGATGCGAGGGTTTCAGCATGTTGTTCTATGGGTGTCTCCAGACTGGTCAGGAGCTCTTCCGTTGGTGTGAGTGGGGGCTGGGTTGGTGGCCCACCACCTGTCCCACCTTGTTGTCTGGCGATTGCAGCGGCACGCTGTCTTGCATGCTGAATTAGGTCTGTGCAGTGCTTGCGGATCTGTTGATATGTGCGGTTGTGGCTGCCCAGGGTGTTCACCCTCCTGCGCATATCCTCCCACATGTCTTCACGTTGTTGTGCCTGCAGTGGCACGTGGCTGAACAGGATGTCATAGTTATCATGGAGCAATGGTATTATCACCTCATCTTCCTGTCGGCTAAAGGCAGGCAGCCGGGAACGTGGCATTATCTGTAGGACATAATGATGGTGACAGGTCACATTTACACTGCTGTGCTGGCATACTGCTGGACATACATTGCTATGACATGTACAACATCTGCACAGTAATCTCTGCGATGCATCATGGCAGTGACACAGCCGATGTGTTGCCATCACACCATTGAGCAGTGGGTGTCATATCATATCTGTGTGTCACCTCATCACACTGTACACGCACCATGTTGATGTTAGCCTGCTGTGGACATGTGTACCTGCCTGCACCTGTGTCCATATCAGTTGGCACGGGTCCCCATGTGACAACAGTTCTACTGTTCACTTGGATGCTGTGTATATGTCACTATACATCACGTACACGGCCATTATGAATGTCAGCGGTGGCACTGCACACATACACATGGACACCTGCACATGCATGTGTTGTGCCATGTACATCCACACAGCACTGTACGGGAGTTGGACAACTTGTCACGGCTCACCTGTGTTGCACATGTGATACACATGGGACAATGTGTAACCATGTCACATTAGCAGGAAAGGTCATGCATAGCATGTGCACACGCACGTTGTCCACAGCAACACACAGCACCTGTAACACCACAGGGTGCATTACCGCCACATTACTGCTGTGGACGGTTGATAGTGACAGTGCCTTTGTCCATCGCACCATGTAGGACTGTGATAGCACGTGCAGCCTTGCTGGGCAGGGCTGCATGGTATGGCAGGGTATGCCACATACATGGCACTGGGATGTGATCCACCTGGGGGGTAATGATATTGGCAGGGTGGCTGTCCATTCCATATGTCATTGCTATGTGTATATGGACATTACACATGTCTATCATCATGGTGTGGACACTGGCCTTATGCAAGGTAGGCTGCACGCTGCTTGGTGGGGGTGTGTCTGGTGCATGCAGGTATCGCACATCCATGCATACACTTTAGCCCTGACAGGTGCTATGTGCTGCGATATTGATCAACACAGTGCTGTATGTGGCCACACACTGCTATCCCGTGCACATGGATGGTTGCCTGGACTGACGTTGGTACCACATATGTCTACATCCAGTGCCTGCTGCCACCCCCATGTCTGCTGGTGCACTGCACACCACCATCCCTCCCTCGGGAAACGTGGTGTTGGGCACAGCATAGGTATCCATGTATGGGGACAGGGATGTTCACATAGCAGGGGCACTGATGGTATCGTCGATCTGACCATACACGTATGATGCACCCCTCACACATACAACCCATTCATTATGTTGTTCACAACACTGACACAGCTATACTGCTATGCCGGAGACATTCACAGACGTACATACACAGATGCGTGCACGTCCGTCTGTGGCATGGCCTGGACTATTGGTGTGGTTCGGCACATAACGTGTTTGAGTGCGGATGGCACAGACCTACTGTGCACATGTCTACACAGTAAGCCTGTTCTACAGTAGGCATCGGTGATGTGCTGTGCACATATCATATCTGCACATTGTGTTGGTGTCTGTCTGTCCACGGGCCAGTGGTGGGACACCCAGGGATATTGTTGAACATATATGCATGCAACCCTGTACTGCTGTACCACTAGCTTCTCGGGTGCTAATGTATCATAGACATGCACACCGTACACGAACATGTGGTACTTGGTTGCCACCCGTACCCATCTCCTCTTGTGGGTTGCTATCATCCAACACCCTCTTTGTATTGTATGTTCAGGCTATGCACCTGTGTGGGGCATGTGGGCATGCAATGCAGTACTATGTGCCTTTGCACCCATCGCAGAACAAGTCACACAGGTACACTGGCAGCCGTACACTTCACAGCTTGGTGACAGCACAACACATGTTGTACACACGTAACACATGTCCTGTGGGACATGGTCAAATATACAGGCATGTCCAACAGTCACATGCCACTGCTACCCCTACATGACGGCTATGCAGGACATGTGGCGGTACAGCAACTGTCACATGTACATGAGCAATGCCCCCCTACCTACATCACATGGTACTGCCTGTGGGGCATGTGCGTCTGCATCCATGCTATGGCCATAGATGACAGTTGTACATCGATATGTGCAACATACATCATTGGGTGTTCTCATGTGTGCATGTTCAACATGTCAACGCATTGTTTGTATCTGTCAGACACTCATTGTTGTGCATGGTTTACATGGCAGCCATGGCGTACTGTGTGTGATTCCAGGTACTTCATTGGGCTACCAGCATTGTACATTATCACAGCATATTCCAGCCATCACGTAGCCATCCTAGCTGACACTGTTATCCGGCCAGTGGGAGGTGTTCTGCCATGTGCACATATGGCACACAGTACGAGGGTGACTGACACACATTGTCAGGACAGGGCTCTGACCGCTGTGGATGTGTGTGATGCTGTCAACAACCATGACTGCGCCAGATGGTGACATCTGGATGTGTAACATTCACAACACACACCTACCTTCACGTAGCAACACATCATCCACAACAATGGACATCCCTGCATGAACACTGTGTGCAGTATGTCTGTATGACCACTGCAGGCACCACTGGTAGCCACCAGCATGGCTGCCAACAGCAGCAGTGTGTATCCTGTGTGAACATGGGTTACACCATTCACAACACACCTGTGTCAGATGGCCCTGTTGTGGATCACAGTGCAGTTCCACACATCATGTAACAGTAGACATCATGCACCGATATGTTGCGGACATGTGAACGGCTGTGCAACTCAACATATGCACATATGACACATCACCTGGTACAACGTGTCTGTCTTACCACACGTTATTGTGACCACCCTGTGATGACATTGTACAGGCTACGTGGACTGGGACATGTGATGGCTCAAAGGTATATTCACCTTCCGGGTGTGTGTCTAGCCAGGTGTACAGTAGGCAGTGGTCTGCACATGGGGATACTGTACATTGGCCTACTCTGTCACTGCGACTGTTGACTATGCTCATACTGTACTTATACAGGCATGTGGTATTTGTCCAGTATGACAGTCGTGGTCAACCACACTACTGTGGCACACGTGACCTGCGGACATCTGCCTAGGGTGTAGGGCCCACATGTACATCTTCACATGCTATGCTGCCTCTGCAGTGGTGTCACATGTCTGTCTCCAGCAGGGCTGTCACAGGCAGGCAGGGCATGCAGTGATGTGTGACAATGCTTGCACCCTCCACTGTGCTGCACACAAGCACTGCACACACAGTAAGGCACGCCTGACATTTATCTGCAGTGCCTGGGACCTGCCTCCATGCTCTGCACAGCACACCTGCCAGTCCAGATTGTACACAGATCGTACCTCCCAGGCACATACCTGGACTGCAACACACACAGGTGAGGGGATCCCACATCACACAAGGATTTACACACATACTGTATATTTTCTAAACACAATGCATCATAGGTACTCCAGGTTCGGATACCCATGTTTGTGACCGCTAGACACATTGTGACACGCAACAGAGAGTACACTGTACACCATAGGTTACATGCTGGCTGTGTTGTCATACTGTACATTGCACCTCGGGCAGTTGCTACTGCCATGTGCTGACAGCAACCCACACTTCCCTAGTATGGACTCCCATGTACCCACACATGCTTGGCCATGCACTACACATAGCTGGGTGAAACATTACACAACACATACCATACCTACACTACCCTCGGCATGCACCATACCTCCATGTGTCTGTGTGTTAACCTACGGATATCCCCCCTCTGGTAGATGAACATATATGCTTCGCGACCCTGCTAGCCACACCCTGGACACACACCCATCGCAGCATACATGGTACATGTGCTCAACGGCTGGTACTACTCACGTCTGCTGACGGGGGTGGTTAATGGCATGGCACCCCGGCAGCTGGACAGTATACGTGACTATGCTGACACATATCACAGTGCACTTCCGCTACATGTACGCAATGGTAGGGACCATGCTATTCCACACAGAGACATGGCGGTACTGGCCTTTTCACAGACGCCATGGTGGTATTCATGTTCCATGCACATGTGCTGTATGGGCGCATGTGCAGGCTGTTGCACAGTGGGTATATTCAAATGTGTGAGTTGCATCACTTGACAGTCATGGTGGGTCCTCATGGTCCATCACATGCTCCACAGCTAGCTACCTACACATGACCACCGTACATTGCAGTGTGGGCCCTCACGCAGTGTGGTGGTATGCCTGTGTTGTTTGGCTACATCCACATTGGATGTAGCATACAACAGACACCCAGGCATTGCCAACTGAGATGTTATTGGCAACATGCCAGCCAATGTGGTACCTACCAACAATACACACTCTCACTCACTGCAGGGTTCCAATCCATACATTGACATCGCATTGTCCCTGTGGACACATACATGGTACTGCCATGCACACGTTATGTCCTAGGACACTGTCCCAATGTCACCTCCAATCTCCCTAGCTGTTATGTCCCGCCAACCTGGTTGGTATGTGTCTCTGCAGCAGCCCACTGAATTAACTGCTAGCCTATTCATGGACGTTGTGTACGTTGACCACCACACTACCGCATCTATCACACTACACATGGGTGGTACTGCATTGCACATGTGGGACTGCATTCGTACACCCATGACTGGACCATTCAGTATGGCACTGGGGCACATCCTCACATCCATGGTTCACACACTCATTGATGACCTCCATGCCTTTACTGGCACCCTTGTTGGGCCTCTGTGTGCCACAGCACGCCACATCCACATGCTGGCCATCTGTCATACCATCGCATGGGTGGTTGGTGTGGTACAGAGGGTAACAGATCAGACATTATCCCCACATTGCCCTTCAGCACCATTCCACATTCTGGTATTTCCAATGTACACATCCACCATCACATCATACCCTGTGTCTCAGGATGTTAGGCTATATGACTCCTGAACAGGTCACACAGTGGTGCAAGCATACCATGCTACCTACTACATGTCAGGTACATGTGGCATTACACAGTCATCAGTCATGTAGCCCCTCAAGTTCACTATTTGCTTACATACACAACATGCTGTCACAGAGTACTGTCCATGCCTACATATCCCACATCTACATACCTGGCAGCATTCTAGCTCCACCAGCTCATACTACTAACAACCAGACAGGTGTCGGTGTGGCAGATATATCGTGTAGATGTCATTGCGTTGGATACATCACACATTGTGCATACACATCACCTTTGCATAGCGACAGTCATCCACTGGGTATCACATGGATATTGTCCCCATACATGCATATCACATTGTACATGGTTGCTGTACACACACATGCCCCACATGGTGCTGTGGTTGCCATATTCCACTGTGGCGTGGGTACACATCTGCAGGGCCACACATATCTGTACTGTGTGTGTTGCTGGTACATTGGTAGCCTTTGTACCTGTGCCATACACACATCTACACACGGGCAGGGTTACAATAACACATTTGTGGTGTACCTTCCACAACGGCTACAACTTTACATGCCACGGTATAGTCATGCCGTGATGTATACCAGGCTCAGACAGTTTACATATGCAGATGACAGACGAGGAACACATCTGTACTCATCTGCATACCACTTACACGGGGATGTCATCTACTCTGACATGGGCCATGTCCTCCGCGATTAGTGATGCATGTAGTACTCCTACATGGCATTTGCAGTGGGCGGGTGAATGAAGCTCCTACATATGTGCACACATGCCACATTGCTTAGCCTGGGCTTCTGTGTTACCTCCGCAGACTAGACACACACCATGCTGTGGAACGTAGGTCCTGTGCACATCCCACAGGGACACACTGTGGCACTGGTCATGTGATATCTCCCTTGCTGATAGGGTGACACATAGACATGGTACCACCACAGCGGCAGTACTGTGTAGACATGCAGTTGACATCCACCTCTGCTGTTCAGTGGACACTACCATGGGGAGGTGACACTACTGTGTACATTGCACATATGTTTACACATGGACCTGCCGGACGTCATTGTTGCACACATTGCACCTGCTACAGATCGTTTGGACATGGTTACTTGGTGTTCCTTCCATTTTGGGTGGCTATTCTGCTACTACTCTGTCCAATATGTGCAGGCCATACATATCCTGTTAGTGTACATAACAGTAGGCCATACCTCCATTATGCATGCTATGCCTGTGATACTGTGTATGATGTCTGAACATATCCATCATGACAGCTTTACATTACACATACTTGACATAGTAACCCCTACTGCGAGGCATACGTGCACGTCGTGCGCACATTACGTATGACATCAACGGTATATGCCCATACACATGTGTGCTGTGACAGTATACATACATGTCCTATCCCCTGCTGTGGCACTTCCTTGTTGGACATCCACTGCCAGCATCGGCGTGGGTGGTGGCATTGTTCTGTGTTTTGCCCCCCTATGGCAGCCCTTGGGTTATCCCAGCTGTGTACATGATGTCCCACTGCTGTGCACACGGTGTCCACAGTCGTTGGTATGCTCAGCGGGTTAGCACTACATAACCACCTTTCACCACTCTCTGCTTTATGGACAGATATCTTTACTTACAAACACCGTTCACATACAGTGCAGCTTCGTCATACATATAATGTGTTACACACCAGTACATCTCGTGGGTTCTACATACCTTTCCTGTGTTGACTTCCGTATTCCGTTCGAGTCTCGCTAGATACTTTATTCTCACTCGAGCCGTTTGGTTGTATTTGTTCGGTATGAACATACAGTTTGAATATCCTAGGAGTCTTCCTTATATCTGTCGTCACTTGCGACATGTGGGTTCATGACACCAATAGCTGTTCATCGGTGTGTACTTATGCGCATATCACCTGTGCATCTCCTCCATTCGTACAGTACACGTCGGAACTAGGGCATGGTTCATTCCTCGGCTGGGCGTTGGTTATTTGCACTACCTTCGTGGGGATGGTATGTATTGTATTATGTTATGTGTGACTGCAGCCACTATGTGTGGCGTCAGGTACATTTCACTGTGGTGTTAGCCGTGGATTGTGTGTGTTGGGTATGGTATTATGTTCGACATGTGGGTGTCCCTGTCCTGGCGGCGTCTGTCGATGGCGTTTTGCATTCGGATGTGTAACATAGCTCTTGTATTCCTTTACACAACGGATGCAGGTATGCATCCGCTGCTGATAGTGTTTCCCACGCGAGATGTTGCGGTTATGCCGCTGTCATTGACTGCCTGTATGTTTTTGCTGCTATTGCGGCTTGTATCCCTTTGATATGTGCGATGGTGTATATCGGCGAATGTGGGTGACAGGTACGAGTTGTGGTCCTTGCATTTATACATACACGGTATGCTTGTGTGTGTGCTCCATCCCTGCCTGGGGAGCTGCAAGTTACCTGTCTGTTCTAGGAGTGTAGGTTTAGTGGATGTCGTCTGGTGTCGGTATCGCCTGCATGTGTGCTTCCTGCATGTATTCCTCCATCACATCGGTAGTATATCTGCGGCTGTTCGTACGTGCCGACTATCCTTTGGCATTTTGTCACGGATATTTACGGTCAATGTGGTCCTGTACTTGGGACGGCCTGTGTGCTACCGGTTGCCACCTATTCGGGTGGCGATTGCTTGTTTAACACTCGTTGAACACACAGCGGTGTTTACGGGACGATACGTGGCCACGATCGGTGCCGAGGTAGCACAGGCGTATTTCCGCGGTACATGACTATTGCTGTGCAACGTTGCCGACGTATCGTTTTGAAATTAACATATCGGTGCCATACATACGGTCATGGTTTGTACATGCGTCCTTGGCATCTCATGTTGGCTATACTCCTGTGGTACATTCTGGGACATTTTCGCTTTGCATCATTTTACGTTGCCACGCGCCTAGCCAGGGAGGTGCTCTCAGTACTACTTTGTGGGTACTGCTGTACATACGCCTGTGGTTCCTATACTGTATGCCTACACATGTTATTCCACTCCGTCTGTCACATGTCACCTACATACACATTTTACAGTGGCACACACATTACACTCGCACAGCGGAGCACACAACACCCTCACCTCACACATACACATACTGCCACTGTCGCAGGGACGGTTGCACACAGTACCTACTTTGCCCGCATCACCGGCGGCGGTGTCTACCTCCGCCCTCATATCCTAAGAATATTACCCGCACATGTCCTGCTACTGTACCGTGGCCTGGCGATCATCCCAACTCGCGAATATGCATTTAGGTAGGTTGACCTTTCCATGGGTGGCGTTCCCTGTTCTGTCCACCCTCCCGGATACTCGGGTTGTCATTCACTATGTTTACTATGTAGAGATTTCACGTCTTACTTCTCTGTCACCTTGCATCCCTGTGATTCCCTGTTTTACCTGTTGTACTTTCTATCTGTGTATGTGTACATATATTTCTACGTGTGTAATGATATCTATCTCCATATCTGTGTATGCACATATGTACATATGTATACACCTTGCGGCGAACGTGGCAGCATACAGCTACGCCATCTGCTGTAGGACCCGCGTACGGTTGAGGTGTTGGCGTTCCATGCTCCGCTGGCTGTTGGGTGTGCAGTGTTTGGGTGCTACCTATGTTGGAGTCACACATGGGACCTTACGGGCGGCCATGTTTGTGTGCCGTCCATTTCACTGTGTGTGCAGGTAGGGAGGTGTCAGTCCATGGGGCCTACGCTGTAAGAGTATGTGCTATACGTTCCCTCTTTGCCAAGGCATAGGCATATTGGGTACGCCTCCGTCTGCCTACTGGGGCTGGCACAGTGTGTTCATGGCGCTGAACATTCTGTGCCTGTGCTTGCCTTGGCAGTTGTGGCGGGCTTGGTGGCCCTACACCATTATGTCCCTGCAGCAGCTGTTTCCGCAGAATCATATTATTTAGCATTGCACATACTATGAATATGTGGGCACATGTGCCTGGAGAGTACTGCAGGGCTCCACCGGATGTATCCAAGCAGCGGAACCATGATTTCAACATCCCAAACACACGCTCTATGATTATTCTGGTTTGTGCGTGTGCCTCATTATGGCGGTCTTGCACGTGTGTGTGTGCATTTCTGATGGGTGTCATCATCCACGGCTCCAGTGCATAGCCAGCATCCCCCACAAGGTGACCTTGTGTGATGTCCCCCCTGGCGAATACCTGATACAGCTGTGAGGCATGCCAGATATGGGAGTCGTGGTAGCTTCCAGGGCTGCCAGCACACACATCCATGATAATGCCCTGCGCATTGCACACGACCTGGCAATTGATGGAGGGGAATCCCTTGTGGTTTATGTAGTGTCTACCCTGCTCCCCGGGTGGTGACTTGATTTCTATGTGCGTACAGTCTATCGCACCCAGTACCTCCGGGTATTGTGCCACACGGTGGAAGTGGCGCACATTGCTAGCCAACTCCTCCTGAGATCTCGGGAAGTATATATACTCATGGGCATGTCGTAACATGGCATCCAGAAACTGGTGTAGTACCCTGGATGCTGATGCCTGTGAGATGCCCATTATATCCCCGGTTGGCCTTTGAAAGGTACCTGTTGCCAGTATTCGCAAGCTTACACATACCTTTGTGTCCACTGGGATGGGCTCCCCTCTGTTGTCTCTTGTTCTCAGGCGTGGCCGGCACAGCTCCACTATTTGCTGTAACGTGTCCCTGTCCACCCTGTAACGCTCTACTATCTCCAGGTCTTGAAGCCCCTGGTAGGTTACCCTAGGTCTGAACACTCTCCTTCTCCTCTGAGGCCTACGGTAGTTGTTGGCACCCTCCTCCGCAACTCTGTCTGTCTCTGACACATGCCAATGCATCACGGCCACGGCGGCACCCAGCATATACATTTTAAAAGTTCCCCGTGCATTTACACCCTAAAGTGCAGCGTTTGGGAATACGCGCTGTGTGTTGTGTGCATTCACACTTTATACTGTTGTGCTCTACACCCGGTGATGTCATTGGGTGTGTCTGTGTGGCCGTATCTGTGGATTATTTTCCGTGTTTTACAGTTGGCACTGCAACGCTGTTGCCTTTGGTGTTACATTACACTTGCCTGCATTGGTTTAGCTTTACACCTTACCTTACTGTTTCTGCATGTTGCACCTACTATTGCCTGGAGTGCATCCTGCAGGCACATGGCATATCATGCATTTTGTCTGCCGCCGCCGTTATGGTACGTCTCTACTTGGCTGTGCTGTATCGGTTCTTCGCTCTTTGCAATTCTGCTACATCCCCTACTTTCTTTGCATTCATATGCCTCCCCTTTCCCGTTTTGAGGGATTCTGCATGCAGAGTTGTCAGCTGCTGCCGATTGCCCTTCGTGGGTTGATTGGTGTTGATTGCTCATTACGACTCCAATTACACTGCTTCTGCATTTCCTCATATTCTCCGCATCACCTTCCTGGATCCGTGGTTGTTGACGGGGCGGCCGTCACATGACTGGGTTGGGGGACGTAGTCATCCTCATGCACATGCATCTGTGCGCACATTGTGTACTCTCAGCGCATCTATTTCCTCACGCGCCGGTCCTGCAGCTGTGATGTGCATTGTACAGCCCATGTTTGCTGGGCTCCAGTGTGCTTCCTCCTACAGTGGCACACCCCTCTGCGATTGACATGTATTCCCTCTAGGCCACTCCTCGGTGTATTACCGCTGCGCCATTTGGTAAAGCCTTATGCCAGCGGGGGTTTTGCGATTCAGTATTATCTGCCTCATTTGCATGGCATTGACTAGTAATACATGGTTACGGCGCCAGACACTGCCGCCACTCCTTGGCAACCCTTGGGCTGTGGTTGTGGCTTTACATGCATACTATGATGTATTGTGGCTGTGAAGCTGATATGTATTATACTGCTCTTTTATGACATTGTCATATTATTTCATTGTTCCGCACCTTCCGCGGACATGTCCTGGGGTTCTGCTGTGGTTTCTGCGTACATACCATTTATGTCATTATTTACATTTTCTGCAAGTTTTCTTTTGACATTCTCGGTGTCTTTCGCCATTGGCATGTTGCACCAGTATGATACCTGACGTTGACAGCCTTCCGTTACTCCTATGTCATGTTTGGATATATGTAAATGTTTTTTTTGGTTTACATTGCCGTGCCCTTATGCTACGCCTGCGCCACTTCGTGAATCGCTACATGCCTTCATTTGCATGGCGCAACACCGCACATGGGGTGTTTAACATACCTACACCAGAGGCGGCGCAACTCAGGTGTACGCCGGTGGTGCACGTGGGATTGGATCGTACCTGAATCGCTCGGCGGCCATGTCTGGCATTGTGGCGCCTACGCCATGCGTGCGCCTGGCGCAAGGTTCATGAATCCCGGGGACTATTATACATTTCTTGGCATTTAGTTTTAGTTGATGGTTTTGACACCAGCTATTGGTTTGGGAAAGGCCCTCTTGAAGAATCTTGTTTCCCTCTGGGGAGTCTGTGATTGTGCCAACTTTATAGTCATGTACAAACCTGGTCAGCCATAAACCATAAACAGTAGATCTGCCCTCCTTGAAGTAAATGCTACTGCTACCTATGCACCAGAGATGTGTGCCCTAAGGACTGGGGTACATTTATTTATTTTTTATTTTTATTTATTTATTCAACATTTGTTAACCGGGAAAGTCCGACTTGGAACAAAGCTAGTTTTCAGCGGAGGCTGGGGGAGAAATGATCCTGATGCATGTCTTTGTAATACATCCATAGTGATATTTCTTTTGGAGGAGATTGAGCAGCCAACCCAAATTTGCAGGGTACTATTTGTGAGCCAGTTTGGTATCCGACAAATTACATAAGGATTAATATTTAGCAGGGAGAGTTTATCTATGAAACATGAATCTGTGATGATAATGGCCTTTGCAAGGTCTAGATATGCAGTGTGCACTGATCTGCTCTCATCCATTGCTTCAGTAACCTTTCTGAAGAAGTCAACCCAGATAATGAGGGAGAATATGTCTTTGTCAAATCCAAACTGACTTGGGTCAAGAATTTATAGGTTACCTATGTCCTTATGTATTCATTCTGTAATGACACTTTCCATCATTTACAGATGAGATGAGTCAGATGTATGGGTGTATCATTTCCTTGGTCCATTGATAACCCACCTTTGTGGAAGGCACTGAAAATTGCTGTATTCTATTCATTTGGCACAAAGCACATTTGTCAGGTGACATTGAATAACCTGTGTAGGGGGTATGTGTGGTCTAGTTTCTGGCTGGCCAGTTACCAGACCAGTACATTATCAAGATCCATAGAAACAGTGTTGCTAGCCTTGGGTTGTGCCTTGAAAACTTGTTCATGTGAGATTTGAGAGATGGGTGTACATGCAGGTTGTAGATCTAGGAATACAGGATGGGAAGGACGTGAAGTTAGAGATAAATTTATCCTCTAAAAGACTGGATATGTCCTCTGGGTTTGGGTATATGATATCATTTACCATTATCTCTGTGCAGAGTTGGGCATTGATTTTAAGGTTTTTTATATAGTTAAAAAAGGCTTTGTGGTTTTCCTTTGTCTGGATGAATGTTTGTATCTTATACCCAAATGTTTATTTGGACATACTTCAGTCAATCAAATTAAAACAAAACACTCCACTCATCAGTAATCTTAACTATCCCTCCATTGACTGGGAAACCTATATGAGTACCAACATGCTTGCACAAAGATTCCTGGACTTTGCTAACACTAATGCCCTGGAACAAATAGTATGAGACTCCAAAAGGGGCTCAAATATTCTAGACATGGTCCTCACTAACATGGGTGACCATTGCACCACCACAAGTATAGGAATGTCACTGGATAAATCTGATCACAAATCAGTCACATTTGAAGTAACCATAACACCTGAACCCCTCTTAGGTGAAATCAGGCTAAAAATTTCACCAAAGCTAATTATAGCCTCCTAATGGATGGCATAAATAATTTCCAAGCTCCTTTTGGCATTGACTACTACACTTAGGCATACACAAATGCCCTGTACAAACACTTATTCAAATGTATTGACACAGCTGTATCTGATCAAAACAAGGTCCTTAAGAAAAAACAAGCCTCCCTGGTGGACATCTGGAATTATTAAGTTATACAACAAGAGGAAGAAGTTGTTGTCTAAGAATAAAAAAGAGAGGTCAGAGCACTGAAATAACACCCTATTCTGTTTGAACAAACAAATAAGACAAGTTGTAAAATCCCCTAAAGGCAACTTTGAAAAAAATTAGCAACCATAGATATGGATAACTATAAGACATAATTCAGCTATATCTGTAACCTATAAAGTAGGACCCAAACGTGTGCTGAACTAGCTGTGGGTGGCATCACATACACTGATCCTGTGAAAATAGCTAACGTATTAGCTGACAGGTTTGGTGAAAATTTCACCCCCCTGTCCCCTCCAAACATTACACAAAGCATTCCCACTAAATCTCTCCCACCTTACATCTCCAAAGAGCAGGTTATTAATGCTCTCTCCAAGGTGAAAAACACAGCCTGTATGGGACTAGATGGCATCCTAGGTTGTGCTTTAAAACATGACTTAGCAACTCCATTAGGTACTCTCTTCAACCACAGCCTGAATACTCATTTGTCCCTGCTGAATGGAAAACAGCAATTGTCATCTCCCTTCATAAAGGGAGTATAGCAGCAGACACTGGGAACTATAGACCCCATAAGTTTAACCAGCCTTATCTGAAAGGCCATGGAACAAATAATCATGGACCTTATAAATAAGGGTATAGGTGATCCTCGAACCCTTGATCTGACACATTTTGGTTTTGTCAAAGGCAGGTCATACCTATTAAACCCGGTGGACTTTTTCAAAAATGTCACTAGAGTTATAGACAAAAGCAAATCTGTGCATACAGCCTACCTTGGCTTAGCCAAGGCCTTCGACAAAATCCCACATTTGGGCATCATTGCTAAACTTTGCCAGTTGAATATCAACCCTTATGTTTTCAGGTGGGTTGCTAACTGGCCCATCAACAGATCATACTCAGTCAAAGTTGGGGACTTCACCTCAGCCAGCAGACCTGTCACCAGTGGAGTTCCACAGGAGTCAGTGCTCTGTTGTTTGGAATATACTTCTCAGAAGTTTATGAGCAATCACTGAATCCCCAAACAATGTCAATATACTTCAAGAGGACTTACACAACCCAATGATTGGAGACAAAGTCATGGACTCAAACTCATTGCAAAATAATGCATGATCATCCCCTTCGGTAAAAACGATATCCCTGCAGACTATCATATAATAATAATACCCTAAGTAATAACTCAGTAGTGAGAGACTTGGGAACACAAGTTGACTGTAGCCTAAACTTTGACCACCATGTGTCTACTATGGTAAGGAAGGCATTCTACATTGCACAGCTCAATACCAAAGGCATTGCTTTAAGAGCAAAAGAGGTTACAACACTCCTGTATCCCACCCTCATCTAGCCAATAATTGGGAATAATGCTCCATTTGATATGTATTTTACCAGGCACCTGCAGCAACTTGAGACACATTGGAGATTTCTAACCCAGAAACTTCAGGGTCTCCAGCACATGCCATACACAGAGACACTGAAGTTATTGTCACTGAACTCCGTAGCATACAGACTACTTCGAGGTGACTTGTACCTGGCCTACAAACCAATCTAAGATCCAAACCTAATGGAAATGCTGCACATCCATAAGAAAAATGGGACAAGGGTCACCCACTCCAGGGACCATAACCTGTCCTGCAACATAAATAGGACCTGCTGGAGAGACAGCTATTTCTCTCAGAGGTTGCCACTTCTCTGGAATAGGCTACCGGTTCACATCAAACAAAGCCCCTTTATGACCCTGTTTAAGTACAGCATGGATGACTGGATGGGAAACCATAAATATCTGCCAGTGATTTCACCTATGACCCTCTTAGATATGGGCAGTCATTACTAACTAAGATCTCAAGTTTAGGCAAGATCCTTTATGTTGCATTTCTCTAGTATTATATTGGGAACACACAGCTAGGCTTATAAAGACCTTCAGGTCAATAGACAAGTAATCACCTATGAACCTATCTGGCTTTGGTTAATTTGATCAGGATCTGAGCTTCCCTGTTGTGTTTAGCAAGAGCTTTTTCTGAGTGGTGAAAGTTACATTTATTTTTAAGTGAATATCAGTTTTCTTTTGTTATAGAGACTCTTTGATCTTGGGTTCCACCACAGAGGATTATTTTTGAATTTGGTGTTTTATTTCTGTTGTAGGAGAATAGATACAGCTTTGCAGCCAGTAACAAAGCTAAGGTGGGAAAAAGTGGTCAGCTGCCCTGGACTCAAAGTGTTACGGTATGATCAACCATCCACTCCATTTTTATTGCTCTTTAAGTACAATACTAGCTTTTAAAAGACCTGCACATGATAACCAAGGTCTTGTGTCTCTACACTTTCCTTCTGGGCTCACTTAGACAACTAAAAATATGTCACTTAAAAATATACCTATGGCTAACGTATTTTTAATAATATTAGAAGCAGGAACAGGGTTAAGGTTAGGCTTAGTAGGTGGGTAGGGAGGTTCATTCCCCTGCTCCATCATAATATTGCCTGCTAACCCTGACTCTTTCCCTGGTGCCAATCCTAATGTGCAGCTTGCTTAGAAAAAGCCATTTTTATAACACTGCCACTACACAGGACAGCCTGGACACTCACCACACACACACATACACACACTAAATATAGCCTTTTACTTAACCCTTACAATAACCCTAAAACACTTGCACTCACACGCATTAAATCTGTCCTCTTACATAACCGTTAATCAATCACACTTGTGCACCCACTAAATTTATTTCCTAACCTAACCCATTCCTTAATTCTAAATCATATACTCTCTACACACAGACTCCCAGCCCCACCACTTACAACTAATTGGAAGTTGCTGACTGCAGCTTTCTTACTAATGGCACTTTGTTCAACACATTCAGTAGTTAACGTGTTGCACAAAACAGTGTTGACCAAGTTAACTGTAATAAAATGTACATATTTATGTATGGATCATTGTCATATGATCAAATGCTCATTTCACTGAATGTGATTTGTGTGTGTATAGAATGTCAAATCTGCATATGGTCAAATGTCCGCATATATTTTTACATTTGTTGGCAGGAGTATGTCTGTGTGCAACTGTCATGGGTTAGGGTTAGGGCTGGTGTTGCATTACATGATAAATAATGTGTGTATGTGTGTGTGTGTGTGTGTGTGTGTGTGTGTGTGTGTGTGTCTGTGCGCGTGTGTGTGCACATGTGTGCATGTCTGTGTCCATGTTTGTGTGTGTTTGGAATCAGAGTTGTAACCACAAGAGGAGTGATTTCTGGACTAAAAAGTGTAGTTTATTGGCCATTTGCGCAATGTTCCATTACTTTCAACTTTCTGGTTTAAAAGCCATGTTTGTGCTTGTTTTCCACCTTTCCTGTAACTAGTCTAGTCCTGAAACAGATTTGCTGTATCAAGGATTATTTGTAAGCTTCTCAGCAGTACCAAGGTCTGCTGTTCAATTTTTTTCCCTTAGACCTGCTAGTTCTCACCTCTACTGCACTTTTACTAGCATATTAGTTTAGCACTTTACCAGACTTCTTGTAGCAATTATTGTAGCACACAAAAGTGCTACCAGCACTAAACGTTCTACAAGGAAACAGCTCCAGTACTTATTATTAATGCCGACCCCTCCAGGCATGTCTACAGGTCAGATCCCTGTACTTTCTCCTATCAAGCTGGTGAACTTGGGCATCCTGAGGCAATGTAGCAACTGCCTCATGTACACTGACAACACTCAGACTTGTGAAAGATGCAATTATATATCCAAATTGGAAGCCACGCACTCTCCAGCCAAGACCGGAATAGCTGGTCAAGAGGAGAAGGTCAACGCTTGCACCACACCACATGGAACACATAGCCTTCCAAAAGACCCACCAGCACTGCCGTCACATAAAACACAACCCCCCCTTCATGGAGGCTCTCAGTAAAAATCTACCCAAACAGCAGAGACCTCCAAGGCAGAAATGCACTCGACCACCACAACACAGTACTAATCACAAGACACATAACTCTCCTAAGCAGTGTGCCACTCAACCAAAGCCCCTAAGGCAAAACAGTTTGCCACGCACACTACTCATAGGTGACTCGATAGAGAGGCACACTGATGTCCCACTCACTAGGTTAAATAAGGAGAAAGTAACAGTCAGCTGCCTGTCAGGTGCCAGGATCCGCTACATAATTCATGCACTCAGGTCCCTCAATGACAGCCGACAGAAAGGCCTCACTGAGATCAACAACTGGTGTCAGAACCATGGCCTTAAGCTCAATGCCAAAAAATGTGTCTTCATCCCCTTCGGGAAAAACCCAGTTCCCATGAATTACCACATTGATGGTAGTCCACTGAACACAGAAGGAGTTATAAGAGATCTGGGAACAAAGGTTGACAGCAACCTCTCTTTTGACCACCACATCACCACTGTGGTCAGAAAGTCCTTCTATGTGACACATCTCATTTCTAAGGGTTTTGTATCCAGGAAGAAAGAGGTCTTTGTCTCCCTCTACTCTTCCCTCATTAGGCCCGTCATCGAGTACAATGCACCTTTTGGCATGCACCTCATTAGACACCTGCAACAACTGGAGAGGCCGCAGAAGTACCTCACAAAGAGGATCCTAGGCCTTAAAAACTTGTCCTATATAGACAGACTCAAAAATCTCTATCTATTCTCTGTGTTATATTGCCTATTTAGAGTTGATCTCAGCTTGACATACAAAGCCATGTCTGACCCAACTCTGTTAGAAATGCTACATCTAAAGAAATCCCAATCCATCCACACCACATGCTCCAGAGACCTCAGCCTTATTACCACAATCAACAGAACATGCTGGAGGGACAGGTTCGTAACATAGAAACTACCCATGCTATGGAACAGACTTCCCATACATGTCAAGCAGAGCACCTCACTGGTCCTCTTCATAAGAAATCTTAATGAGTGAATGAGAAATAGAAAATTTGTCTCGGGGATCACTTCAGTGCCTCTGCTCGACAGAGGCACTGGGAACTAAGGTCAGGTGCCATGATGCCAGGGTAATCCTATAGGCTAGGCTTGTAAAGGCTACAGGGCCATTAGCCTAGTACACACCTATGAACCTATGAATCTATAAGAGGTAGTGGCCATTTCAGTACCACTATTCTGACAACGTTTATCTGGAATTAGTGCTAGGGATAATGGATTACTTAGATAAAGATTAACAGCACCAATCACAATAAAGATGGAAACTTTGAACCGCTGTTCCAGTCACTGTCATTTGATTGATCTGTTTAAGTGCTCTTCGCATAAAGCCCTTGTTGAAACTTACATGGCTATTTATATTAATAATAAAAAAGTAAATGTTACTTGTTACTGCTATGTATAACTTCGATCTGATGAAGATTTGACAAGGGCGAAATCACTCATCGCTTGTTTTAACTTAATAGACTATGGTTTAAACAAGCAATTCCAGCTTGAATTTTAATAAAAATTATTCATATTTTTAATAAGAATGCAAAGTGATTTTTGAAACAGATCTTACATAAGATGTTGTGATAATGTCCTAGAGTAGTAATTTATATTGTAACATAAATAGCAGTTGTTCCTGTACAATAAAAAGGGAAAACTTACAGGAATGACTGTTCTTCATATTAGCATGCAAATTGCTAACTTCTTATGCCTAGGTTATATTATTTATTATACAATGACAACTCATTAACACTCAAAAATGTGCATGCTGATTGGTCATCCCAACCAGCGTGCCAGATGTAAATCGAGCATATACTAATAGAAAAAAGTCTGGTCACCCAAACTGTCTTCTGTTCATATATGCTAAGGATTTCCAGTTTATATGGAGGGCAAAGAAAATACAAGGAAAATCAGGTGCCTTATGCAAAACTAAAGAAACTTACATGATTTTCCTTGTATTTCTACCCTGTCTCTCTCATACCTCTAAACTGTCTGGATTTCAAACTTTATTATTATTTTTTCAAAACAAAAAAAGAACAAGAAGAAACAACAGAGATCTTCCTTTCTCCGTTGCTTGCTTTCCTAAGTACTGATGTACTGCATAAGCATGGCAACCTAAGTTCCATATGCATGTGCAGTACATCAAGAAAGTGGCAGGATAGCAAACTGTATTATAGCTTAAGTCCTGTGTCAATCATTCTACAAAGATGTTGTCACCAAGCTGCTATATGAAATACTGTTTTATAATTAATTAAAAAAAAGAAGTTTACCTTAGTTGTTTTATATCCTTTTAACTATTGAGGCACTCTACACTTACTGTAAAAGAAACGTTACCAAAATTATAGTAAGTCCACAAAGAGCACATATAGAGTCAAATCCTTTTTTATTTTCCTTTTTATTTCTTCTTCTTATCTTCTTTTGTTGACCATCCATTTCTGACTGCATGTTTCTTTAAACTTGCTGCAGACCAGTCCATTTCTTCTTGTTTATCTAAGAGATTCTTTTTCTGTACAAAGTCAAGAGCTTCATCGAAAGTGATAAAGATTTTCTAACCTTCTACAAGGAAATTTTTGATTTTATCAGAGCCTTAATACTGGATTTTGAGCCTTAATACTGGATTTTGTAAGACTCTTAATTAGTGAGACACATCTTTTCTTCTGGAGATTACTAAAGAAGTGTAGTCATTATCAAATCTAAAGGTTTTACCATTATAGGTAATTGGAGAGTTAGACCATGCTGTTCTAGGGACCAAATCTTTCTCTTGTGCTGAAATGAACTTGACAGTTATGGATCTTGGCATAGGCGTACTTTTGTTGAAGAGTTATTTGAAACAGACCGATGTGCCCTTTCTATTCCAAAAGAAAGTAACTCAGGCAAGTTAAAAACATTTTGGGAGCCAAGTGTTTAAAAAATGCAGCACATTATTTCCTTCCTCTCTCTCTGGAATACCATATATTCTTATATTATTCCCTCTAGATCTGCTTTCAAGGCCATCCACTTTTTTCTAAAAGTAAAGTATTTTTCTTCAGAAGGAAATCAATTTGGCTTTTATTTTCATTCAATCTGCCATCTACAGCACTCAATCATTCATCTATGGAAGTGATCTGATCAGAGTGTCTCAATTATTTCATTAAACAATTCAATTTGTTTCTTGTTTTCTTGCTTTATAGTGTCTATTTTACTCTCCAATGTATCTATTTTCACTGATACTTCCTGCATACTAGATACAAGAACTTGAAGTTCTTTCTTCATCCCATTTTCCTGTGAGGAAGCTTTCAGGTGACTTGTGACTGCACTTGACTGAAACTGCAAAAATACTTCTGACATTATTATATGAATAAAAAGTCTTCAAGGATCTATATTCCTGTTGTATTTTCTTCACTTCTTGTTTATTATCCCAATATTAATACTTTGAAGACAGAAACTTCCGTTTTTATATAAAAAATCCTTTCAAAATAACTGCATTGAGGCAGAGCAGAATTTTTAAGTTTTAACTGCTTGGCATCTTAGTCACACCCCTTTACATTATTTTTCTTTAAGCACTTTTGCACTACATTTTTTCACCTTCAAACCCTGCTTAACTTATTCACACTAACATCCTTTTGTTTCTCTACCTACTGTTCATCTCAAACTTGGCACTTTTTCTCATCTCCGTACTTTTCATATTATCTTATATCCTCCTTATTATCAGATGATTACTATAAAAACCAATTCTATAAGCATATGCTAGTGTTTATGTGTGAGTATCTTACTACAGTATTCTTCATGTACCCATATGTACCGTTCACTAAGGTGTACCTGTCTATGTTTATGCTGTCTATCTTTATCAACCTAAATTACTGTCAGTGTAAATTTGCCCTCCAGTTGGAGCTTTTGACTGAAAATGGTCCTTGGATCAGTGTACTTACCCAGTCAACCAATATATAAATAAAACAAATAAATAAAATAGTGTTTTTTTCTATACTGAAATTTGCCTATGTAGCTCTTACAGGAATGCTTCTGAAGTTTTGAAATATGGAAGTGTGCAGTGAAGAACAAGTTTTGAAAATATTATACCTTAGTGGTGTACTTACCTACTGTATTTCATTTTTAATTTACTGTTAGTTGTATGATGCATAGGCAATTTAGTTGCTTACTAGCAGCTTATTGTAAAAATGACATGTTTGCTGCTTATCTCTGGTTACAGTGAATAACTGGTTTAATTTGATTAAGGCTAAATATTCTAGCAGAGGTTATCACAGAATTTGCTTCTGCTGGAACCTAATATCAGCTCAAAGTTCATATTTCTGTAAATGATGCATACATTACTTCCTTCATGTAATAAGTTATGATAGACCTTCAGTCACAAGTATGCATGTATCATACATATAACATTTCCAGTGGAGAAATGGGACATTTTGGAACAGAGCACTTTGTTTTGTCCTCCATTTCCATTTTGGATTTAAGGGGAGGGGAATCCAGAAGACAAGCTACTGGTTTCATAAAGCAGGAAGAAGTCAAGATGTTAGTCGGATTACAAAGATGTTGCAGGACAGGAAAGGGAGCTGCAACTTCTGGAGGAAGGAGGTAGGAAGCACCATGGAATCAGGATACCACATATATCTACAAATAAACACTAATCTATCCTATATCTGTACATCAACTGTATAGTATACAAAGACAGAGATCTCACTTGTCAAACACATATTATTGCCAGAAAAGTATAACTTCAGAGGTAAATTAATAAGTTATTATAAGAAGAAAACTGTGCAACAGCACATTCTTGCTTATTGTATATAATACATTTAACAACCGCATGCAAAATGATTTTACACCAGAATAGGTTAGAGATATACAGCACTGTGGTAAAATAAAAACAGCAAAGCTGACCATTAAAACATCACATGATAAAAGTACACAACAAATTCTGTGCAAATCTAAATCCTTGTACCAAGCAGTGAATTCAGCCATAGCTCTCACTGAAGTAGATGGGCAGCACAGAGTGCGGTTAGGCAAAGGGATACCATATCAGAGATCTTCATAAGAATATCTACCCCATGCATGTAAGCAGGCTCAGCAAAGGAAACCTGATGTGATGAAATTTGCTCACTAAGTATAATGCTGTAAAAATTCTACTAGAAATGCTCCTTTTTTTTCTTTGTAAAATAAATAATCTATGGTGCTCTATTTGACCATGGAATTCATGCATTCTTAGCTTTTTGTATTAGTTTTTTTTTTTTTTTTTGAATTTTTTTGGTTCTTAGTTTTTTGTTTTACTTTTTTTGGTTATTCATGCATTCTTACTACTTGTGAGAGTTTTATCTTAGAAGTCTAAAAGGAACAGCTTTATGTGTTTTTTCTTTCAAAGTATGACATATATTTCATGCAAGAGTCATACCCATAGGAACATGCACTCTATGGGGGAGATTCAGCATCAGAGAACTGCCAAACGTCAGATGAAAAGCAGTGTACTTTATTCATCTTATAACATAGCCTGAATCAGAGAAAACATACCCAACAATCAAGAAACATGGACTGATGAAAAGGTCCTATCAATTTTGCATGTCTATTCATAATATATTTTTCTGCCTCACTGTACCCAGGCAAGAAGTTTACAGAGTTGTTCTTTAACACAAATAGATGTCAGTTAATGGGCAAATTATTGAATCTCATATTAGAACACCAATATACAGTCAAAGTAAATGATAACACTGCAGCTTACCTATGCACAAAGTAATGATTCATTTAAATATTCATAATATGTGCACATTTCTGTATGTTCTGTTTTGTAGGAGGATTTATGGTACAACTTTCTTTGTCATGGTATTATCAGATAACAGCAAATTAAATCATTGTATCAATATATTATTTCAACAGTCATTTATCTGAACACTGTTTCTGTCACTTTTGATATCTGACACAGATCAATACATGTGTGGTAATTGCGTGGCTATACATTGGATTTCTACCTGACTTGATTAGTTTGGAATACCATATCCCCCAAGGCAACTCGTATTATTATTTAAAGGCAAACGAAGCTTCAGACAAATTGCATACTAATGTATAGATATATTGAAGAACAAAATATCTCCTCAACTGTAATTAATTGTTTTTTTTCATATGGCATTAAATTAAGTCCATTTTTGTATAACAAATTAATGTTCATATTGGGCTGTCTTTGGATTGCATGAATAGTAAATTAGAAGAAATCATTTGTCATTGGTAAACACTGATTTTCATTAAAAGGATCTGTTGCAGTAAAGTAAGAGGAATGATTAGAAACAACCTTTAACACTATATAGTAGAAAAAGTTATGAAATCAGTAATGGAGTAGAAATACTTTGTCATGCATACAAGGTGCAAGAATTTCACTGATTAACCATCAGACTGTATACTGAAGTTTTATTCTTTGTCCTTTGTCATTTATAAGATATTTGGATAAACTCTAATAGAAAAAACGATGATGTTCAAATGTGAGGAAATTGATAATGACAGTTTATTAGTTATTTTTTTTATCTTGAAGTCCACTTTTGCCAATTTTTTTAAATATATTGCACTAGAGACATTGATTTCCATCTCTGTTCTACAACTTTGCTACATTCATGTTTTGAACTCTAGTTTCTGAAGATGAATATCTGACAACATTCTCAGGACTAATCCTGATGAACCTTTTCAGTTATAACCCAGACAACAAGAGGAAGGTAATATCGAAAGGTTGAATGCATACACAGTTTGCAGTAGCCTACTAAACACTAAATAATTTAGAAATAGGAACATGTAAGAATACTCTAAAGGATTCCAAATAGAAAGGTAGGGGTATGATAAACACAAAAGCAATAGTCGTACCCCAAGAACAGAAAAAAAAATACTAAACACAAAGTTATGAGGCAACAAGGCTGTGATTGAATAGAATGACCACAAAGCAGAAGTTCAGAAGGGGGGAATAGGCTCTCCAAAGTCAACAAGTACTAAATATAAATTTAATATGTGGGGTATGTAGGGTAAAAATAATCCACAAATTAGAATTCTAGGAGGTTGGAAGGTAGTGAGCATAACCAATACAGTTTATATGAATTCAGGAGAAAGAAGGGGATATTTAGATCAACACAAAGTAAAAATAAATTCAGGAGGTGAGCTGGGTATATGTGAATAAAAAGCACTGAACATAAATTTGAAAAAAAAAAAAAAAGGAGTACAGTAACCATGCAAACAAAAACGAGCATGACTGTGGGAAGTAAGATGCGGTAACTCTGGAAAAAGAGTGACATACATGACAAAGATCACTGAATATGAATTCAGGATGTGAGGCATAAAGCAACAATATAGTCATTTATAAGGAAATATCACATTGATGGAATTTTGTAAATATGTTTAAAGATACCAGGAGGTAAAGTTTACCAAATTAAATGCAGAATAGTGATGCTTATTCTCTGAATTTTATGAGGTGAGGTCATGCAGATTCTATATTAATAATTTGCTGCAGTTTTAGTAAATATTTGAAAGGTTACAAGGAAATAGTATCTAATTAATAAAATAAGTCTTACCTTTGGTAATATTGTTTTGAGACAAAACTTAAAGAAATATCACTCTATGGTTATAAATAATTCATAATGAACAATTCCTTCTTAAAAGATGATTTTTAGGCAAAATGGTGGTGTCGAAAAGAACTGCACAACAAAAATGGCTAAGTCATGAAGTAATAATATATAAATGCTACTTTGAATATATGGGGTCTGAGTATTAATGGATAGTTTTCAATCGATTTTCAATTAAATTTTTTTAAATAGATAACATGCAAATTTGTCAGTAAGTCAGTCAGCTGCAGATGAATGATAACAATCTTTGCTCCATTGATGAAAATGATGCTGCAGGTTTGTTTAATAAGAGATTTCAGGCATACAGCTTGGTGGGCTGGCAGTGATGGTGCTTGCAGCATGTGCGTTATACAAATTCCAACAATAAAAAAATGATAACATGGTCATTTGTATACCAGTGGTAACAGGACACAGTTCAGCGTTTGGATACCCTTAATAGGTACAATAATTAGTAGAGGGCTGGCACTGGTGGTAAAAGTAAGTATTGTGTGTGTGCGTGTGTGTGTGTGTGTGTGTGTGTGTGTGTGTGTGTGTGTGTGTGTGCGCGCGTGTGTGTGTGTGTGTGTGTGTGTGTGTGTGTGTGTGTGTGTGTGTGTGTGTGTGTGCGTGTGTGTGTGTGTGTGCAAACATTCCTTATCGATATGGATATTATCCTTTACTTAGTAATTGCAGAACTGGATGCTTTTGCAAGATTTATTCACTCAGCACCAGTCTTAAAAATGGTTCTCATAATATATTTTTCAAATTATGTACCTTTAGTTACCTCGGCACTAGTAAATTCCTTTGCATTAGTTACATCTGTTCTCATTATTTCAATGCTTATCTAAGGCTAAACACCTAATGTGTGATCATTAGTTGCTTTATTCCCTAATGTTAGCCTATAATGTTGAGGTACTAAAAACATGATACTTGAACCAGGAATTTAGTTGGGCTTTAACATTATCTTTAATACATGAACATTATTTATGTTATCAGAGTAACCTTAATTTCAATAACTCTAAAACACTTGTAGATCCAAAGTTGGCCTTATCTTAATAGCCTACAGGATATAATGCAAAAATTCAGTTATTCAATCAAATCTCATAAGTATTCTTCCTCAATGTATTAATGAGTCTGGTGTTATACTTTTGAATGCATTCAAGCATTTTAATGTCATTGCTGAAATATGTGCAAAAGCTAGCTCCACATTCAATTATTGATCTTATTTAAATTTTATACAAAGGGACTGGCACTGTTTGCAATCCTTGAAGAGACAGTCTCTATTACTAATTTTATCATGCAAAAATATTTCCTTATCACTTGGCCAACATGATGACTATAGTCAAACTTGTTAGATGTTAACTGTATCCTCCAGACAGGCTTCATGCCTCATGAATGGAAAAAGGCAACAGTCATCCCTCTGCACAAAGTTGGGCCATCTACAGACCCTGGAAACTACAGACCCATAAGTTTCACTATTCTTATATGCAAAGCATGGAAAGAATTATCATGGAAATGATCAATAGAGATATAATAAACCTACAGACACTGGACCCAACCCAGTTTGGTTTCCTCAAGGGCAGATCATGCCTACTTACCCTAGTGGACTTCTTTGAGAAGGTCACCAAAGCAATGGATGAGGACAAAATCATTCACACTGCCTACTTTGACCTGGCCAAGGCATTTGACACAATACCCGACTCAAGCATTGTTGACAAACTCAAGAGGTTATGTACAAACCCATATATCACTCGGTGGATAGCCAAATGGCTCACAGACAGGACCCAGGAAGTTCAAATTGGGGATTCCACCTGTACAAAGAGACCAGTCACAAGTGGAGCCCCTCAGGGATCAGTCCTTGGACTACTCCTTTTTGGCATTTACTTCTCAGAAGCCAAAGCCAATGTCAGTGGTCTCTGGCTGACTAAATTTGCAGATGACTGCAAATTAGGAGCTATCATTGAATCTCACACTGACAGAAATGTTCTACAGGAGGGGCTGACACAGATAAATAACTGGTGTCAGAGCCATGGACTAAAACTAAATTCCAAGAAATGCATAATAGTATCCTTTGGGAAGTCATCCATCCCTGGTAACTATCATATTGATAACACACACCTTAGAGATGATCCTGTGGTCAGGGACTTAGGGACACACATAGCAATCTAGCCTTTGATCAACACGTGTCTACAGTGATGAGGAAATCATTCTATGTTGCACAACTTATAAACAAAGGTATGGCATCTACGTCCAAGGAAGTCATTGTTCCACTGTAGTCAGCATTCATCAGACCTATCATTGAGTACAATGCACTGTTCGGTATGTACCTAACCAGGTATATCCAACAACTGGAACATCAACAGAGGTTCCTCACTAAAAGAATACAGGGCATAAGTAATATGTCCTATGCAGACCACATCAAGACCCTATCCCTGTATTCTGTCTCCTACAGGCTTTTGAGGGGAGATCTATGCCTAGCATACAGGGCATTATCAGACTCCACTCTGATGGACCTCTTGCATATGTACAAAACAAACAGTAGCAGAATTACCTGTGCTAAAGACTTAAACCTTGTCTGTGATATAAATAGGACCTACTGGAGAGATAGGTATTTAGCCCACAGACTAACCCATCTATGGAACAGGCTCCCCATCCATGTAAAGCAGAGTTCCTCCTTAACCCAGTTCAAAAGCAACTTGGACAACTGGATGGGAAACCAGAAATTCATCCCTGGTTTGGCACCTATGTCTCTAATACAAACATGTAACCTGTAAATGGTTCATCTCCAGGCCCATGCTTACACTTATCAAGGGTATCAGAACTTGTCAGAGATTTTGGATGCAAGACAAGGCTTAAAAAGGCCCTTGTGGTCGTTAGCCTAGTAAACAACTATGAACCTATGACCCTATTAAAATTCCCAAGTCGTTATAATGAGTACATTCAGGGACAAAATCATTATTTAAGGTGCAAGGACGGTGCTTATTATTAGATCCCACATCCTTGCCTTTACAATTTACATACTAAATGAGACTCCATTTGCCACCCTCCTCCATATATGCATATGAACCATATAGAAGGATACTAGGATTTTAACCCAAGACATGCCTTTATGTACAGACTTGCTGAGTAATGTCATCATTTTAATGTATACCCACTTCCTTCATATTCTTCATATAGGCCCACTCTAACGATTTTACAGTGATACATGTCAGGCTAAAGGGTCTATAATTATCATAATTCCTTATACCCGCCTGCCCCATTAGACAACAATTATGAATGACTAATTTTGAATAACAGGCACATACCTTTTCTGAAAGGATTGTTTTAATAGCATAACCAGTTCTGGGCATTACTTTTTTCTTAACTTTACATAAGAAACATCCTTTCAGTTTCTTAGACCCGGCCACAGTATATTTTATTTACTTTTATTTTTGTAATAGCAGTTCATAAATCCTCATTACTTTGATGTGTGGGAAAACTACATTTGCAACCAATATGAAAGCTGGGTCACTAAATGTATCCTAATAAAAAAAATCAGAAAATGAGTATGTAAACAGTTATGATATGGCCTTTATATGCATCTGTTATCAACCTATTGCCATCTAATAGGGCTAGGCAATCAGAGCATTCTCTTTTATATTCCTTAACATGTTAAAATATATATTTTATTGGCTTTGGCAGCTGTGCTGCATCTTGATTTCTGATGCTGTGTTTTGAGAAAGAGATACTGTATGTAATGGAATAAATAGTGTCATAAACATTACGTTATAGTAAGCGTATTCCAGCCATTGAACAAACTGCTCATATAGTTCAGGGTTTGATTCACACAGACTCCATTCTTTTACTGTGCCACTCTGATCAGATGTTTTTAACCACACAGTGATCCTGTAGTGAGTCTGGAAAGGCTCCTCGTGGATCATATTCTACCCTGTTTAAGAAATACAAAAATAAATAAAATGTGGCTGACATACTATGATCTAGCTACACTGGAACACCCACATCGTCTAATATCTATGAGTTAAGAAAACAAAGAAAACTCTAACAAGACATAGCTGTCAACATGGAAAACAAGTTATTTCTTGGTCTTTGCACTACTTATATATATAAAATGTAAATATATACAATGTAAACACACACACACAAATAATACATGCTTTTGTCAACAGTGTGTGTGTGTGTGTGTGTGTGTGTGTGTATGTGTGCGTGTGTGAGTGTTTGTGTGTGTGTGTGTGTGTGTGTGTGTGTGTGTGTGTGTGTGTGTGTGTGTGTGTGTGTGTGTGTGTGTGTGAGTGTGTGTGTGTGGTCGACATTTGTTTAATCGGCCACTTCTGGTCAACTGTAAAGATGTTCGACAGATGTGCAGGACCGCATAATTCTTGGGGTTTGCTAATATTCCCTTTCCCTGATTTTGTGCAATCTTGGTTTTAGTATACATAATTAGCAGGGGGCATGTGGGGGCTTGCACCTTAAAAAAAATGTTGTTTTATGTTTATTATGTTTTATATTTCACATGTGCAGAGGTTGTTTCTTAGCACATGAATAGTAATGTGTCGACATTCCCATTTTCAACATATTGTGGTGTCAGGGAGTGCCTGGGCTGACAATCTGTATCTTATATTCTGCTATATTTAATGAATTTAATGCATTACACTTGGTTACTCAGCATGGAGTCAGCCATAAAACTCACTAGACCGTTTCTTAAAAAATGTCTAGACTTTGCATGACATTGGGCAATAATCTTTGTGTGACATGCAGTATGCAGAATGAACTAGTGAATTGTTCCTCGGAGCAACTTTAATACTCTGGACTATGACAGCACAGAAATCTGGAGGTCTTTAATCAACTAATGTGCTTTTTCCCTTTTTTACTACAGAGCTGCTGAGTAGAATTGACTGTGGCAGTTTAACTGTTTGTGAAACAGGATTATATCACTACCAGGGACAGTGAAATCTAAGTAACTACTGACATAATATGATAATAACATCCTATTGTTAGTTGCATTAGAGTCCACTTGAGTATCATGCATGGCAGAACAATAAAAGCTACTGTTATGATTGCAATACCTTCCCTAAAGACAACATTTATGAAGGGCTATTTACCACTGACTGCAGGTAACAGTGTGAAGCAGTAATCTCAAGGTCAAAAAAGCTTGAGGACTAAAAAAAAAAAGAAAGGGAAAAAAACAGGTATTTAAAAAAGTCAGATTCACACATTTAAATATACTGTGTGCACACACATGTGCACAATTGAGCTGGTGCACACACACACACACACACACACACACACACACACACACACACACACACACACACACACACACACACACAGCAATTTCAAGCATACATTACTATGACGTAACAGTGCTTGTGTATTCTGTGCTGTCCTTTTATGCTAAATAAGTCTGGCAAATGTTCCATAATGGTTTGAGACAAACTCTATTAACAAGTATTACTTTAATGATGGGAAAATAGCCCATATTTGGTAAGCAGTTTGTTTATCATCTTTATCCAGGTAAACCTACTGGGTAAAAGTGCTTCTTCTCAACCGAAAGACACTGTTTGGAGAAGTACTAGCTGAAAGTCGAAAACCAAGTGAAATGAAGTCATCCAAGGCTAAATGTTGTGTCTTTCGGCTTTTCCCGGTTAGGGGTCGCCACAGTGGAACTCCGGTCCGCTAATGTTTGGCAGCTGATTTTTATGTGCCGAGTTGCCAGCCCTGATGCACAACCTTCAATGAAGGTACGCCCATTCAAGCATGTCTCCACGCAGAAGACTCTCTAGTTGAGAGTCGAACCGATGAGGTAAAAATAGCAAACATGGAAAATGACAGTAAAAAAGCTTTTTTTTTAACTATGTCAGACACCTCAGAAATAATATTCAAAATTACACTGAGCTAATAGAAAAAAATATCACATACTCTAAGACTGGAGACATAGCCTACCTACTAGCGTATAAATTCCACTACAGCTTCACCCGCCCACTCCACCACTTATCCAGACCCCTTAAAAGTATCCACACCACCCAATCGAATCTCCTAGGAACAAGTCCTAAAGCACTACCCAAAGCCAAGAATATGGCTTCCGTGTTGCCAGATAACATAAGAGGATGCCTATTGGTCAACTTGAACATGACCTGTCATACCCCCTACAGAGGCATTTCAATAATAGTCTCCAAGCAGAGTTTGTACCAAATGAATGGAGATCTGCAACAGTCACCTACTTCACAAAGGTGGGTCATCGACTAATCAGGGCAGCTATAGACCTATAAGTCTGATCAGCCTCATTTGCAAGGTTATGGAAATGTCAGATCATTATGGAATTAATAAACAAAGATGAAGGCAATCAACAAAACACTGACATGAGCCAGTTCAGGTTTTCTTTTTTTTTTCAAAAGCAGAACCTGCCTGCACAACCTGGTTGACATCTTTGAGAGGTCACTGAAGCAGTGGATGAGGGGAAAACAGTTAAGACCACAAATCTGAACCTTGCAAAGGCATTGAACACCATTTTCCATTCAAGCATAGTTAATACATTCTTCCAGCTAAATGTAATCCCCATGTAACTTGTTGGATAGCAACATTAGCTGAACAAATAGAACCCAAGGAATTAGGGTCAGTTGATCTATGTTCATCAAGGGAGCTGTTACTAGTGGAGTGTCCTAAGGCTTGGTCTTCAGGTCACTCCTTTTTTGGCATTTACATCTCAAAGGTCAAGGCAAATGTTGAAATCTTATGGCTGTCAAAGTTTGCTTATGACTGTAAACATATTGCCATTATAAACTCTCCAGAAGTCACCAATATCCTTCAAGAAGGCCTATCACAAATAGTTGGTGTCACAACCATAGCCTAACACCTGGTACAGGTTGAGTGACTACAGCATTTTCTGATCAAGAAAATCAAGGAACTAATTCACAAAAGCTACACTGACCTTCTAAAATCCCTATCACTCTTTTCAGTGTCCTACATGCTGCTGTTAAGAGCTCTCTGCCTTGTATAAAGACCCTCTACCAAACCTACCTTTGCAGACCTTATACACATTTGAAAGTCCAGTAGTGGCAGAAGCATTCACTCTAGAGACCTCATTCTGTACTGCAACTTAAATAGAACATGCTGGTGGAATACACATGCCTGACAGAATACCATTTATCTGGAACTGCTTTCCACTCTATGAGAAGTTAAGATAATCTCTTACTTTATTCAAGCGCATCCTGGATGCATGGATGGAAACTGTAAGTTCACCCATGATTTGGCACCTTTTTTTATTATGTACAGGGGGGGCATGTAAATACCTGCTCCAACGTTATGCTTATTGTCACTTACTATACAAAGGACTCTCACACAATACTAAAGGATTATCTCACCCATGGTTATATATGACTTCCACAAAATTCAGGCGCCTTAGTAATTAACTGGAAACTTAGTGTGAATATATGGCTAGGCTGCTGAAGATTCTCACACATCAATAGCTTAGCAAGTACCTATGAACCTATGAATTAAGACCGAGAGAATCAGAATTAGTACTACACAATGAAGCTCATTAAATTATAATTTTAACCCGTTGTACTAAACTGCTAGCCTGGAAGGCAAGTGCACTGTTTTTTCATCAGAATGGTAAGTTGGAGTCTATTCCAAACAAGCAAAAAAAAAAACTTGGTCTTTATATGATTTTTTTTTTTTTAGTTACAGTTTCATTTTTAAACATTCTTTGTCTTAAACGTAATTTTTATTTATTTTTGCTATCTAGCATCAGTCCACCGTTTTTTTCTTTTGCAAACTGACTGTGCTACAATGTTTTGTATGCCAGTTTTAGCTTACTTAACTCAACTAGACAGGAATGTTCCTATATGCTTTTCTACCCTTTCCACTGATTTAGAAGGCACTTGTGAAGATTCAGAAAGAGCTACCAAAAATTATTCTGGTTGCTCTCTTTTGCCACAGGCAAAATCAGTTATTCCTTGTTATGAAATCGGTCAGTGGCAATTATCACAAGTTTCCTCACAGACTGATTCTACTCACACAGGACAAGGGGAGTTTGATACACCCTGACATCAAACAACTGCAACTGTTTGCCTCGATGATTCAGTTCTGATATCTTTTAAACACATTTTTTATGAGGATGTGCAACAGGTACTAAAGAAAGCAAGAAAGTCTACTTTTAGAAAGTCATATGTTGACAAATGGAAGATTGTCTAATTAGTACCTAGCCAATCACCAGGGTCCCATCAGAGTCTCTATCACTGTTACTATCATCTGATCTTAATTATTGCAGCTTGTCTGCCCATGGATCTGCCTCATTCTTCTATGTTTGTGGTCAAACAGTTTATGAAAAGGGTGTTACACATGAGACCCCCCTTGCAAACAAATATCTCCATTTTGAGGTCTCAGTTTTGTGCTGCAGAAATTGACTTTGTCAACACTAAACTTGCCTTTCTGGCTGATTTGAGGTTCATTACTTGGAAAACTGTTCGACTTATTGATCGGACATCTGCAATGTGAGTAGCTGCATTGCAAGTTGTCATGGTGGGGGAACCCTAAATGGTTTTCCATAGAGATAGGGTCACTCTGTAGAGTAATACCACATTCATGGTTAAGGTTGCCTCAGAGTTCACTGTGAGTCAAGCCATCAAGCTCCTAGTTTTCTATGCAGAGTCTTCATACCTTGTTTTTGTATAGGTGACTAAGGTACTGCTTTGACAAAACCAAGTGCTTAAGGAAAGCTGACCTGCTATTTATTTCCTATATGGGGCTAAGAAAGGTCAACTTGTGTCTAAGCAGACTATCTTCAGGTGGTTGTCCTAAGCTATTTTGTTTTGTTACTCACAGCATAGCAAAACTATTCCAGGTAGGAAAAGGACCCATTTTACTAGGGCTTTAGCTTCTTTGATAGCGTATTGGAAAGTGATGAAATCTAGAAGCATTCTAGAGGCAGCAGCTTGGTCCTTCTTCCATACATTTACAAAGCAGTACAAACTGGATTCCCTGTTTAGGTCTAGAACAGGCTTTTCAAGGACCACCTCCTTCCTTGTCTCTGGAAAGGTACATTTTGGTAATCTAGTGCCACAGCAGTGAGAATGATGAACATATTGCAGTTATGTAAGTTGCACTTACCCATAACAACATATATTAAAATTCTTCACTGCTGCAGTACCTGCATCCACCCACTCCCCCTTTGTTGTACATACTTGGTATGGGGTACAACCTTTATTGTTCAGGTTGTTATTGTTGCTGTTAGTTCTTTTACTGGTTAGAATAGTTTTATTTAATTCAGGATGACTTCCCTTTTATCTCTTTCAGGGCAAGAAAGTCCTGAAGATTTGTAGTCACTGGCAGCTCTTATAACTCTCTCTAAAAGGAATTAGCCTATAGGACAGAGTGCCTATGATAGAGGGGATTAGAGTTTTTGGAAGATGGCTGGGTTCTGTATCCTTGGCATGGCTACTGCAGCAGTTAATTGGAACAACTATTGTGCAACTTATACAACTGCACTTTTCCATTGTTAAAAAACCAAGTGCACACTTCATTCACTGCCATTGTCTCTCTCACTTCTATATGTTTTTTTTTTATTTACCTGGCACCCCCCATCTTTAGAGTGGTAGATTATGTTCTTCTGTTCTTTTGCTGATATTCAAAGAGTTTTTAGCCTTTATCAAAAAGCTATTTGGTCATATTTTCAATTAATTTCTACATTTGCTACAGCACAACAATTTGTCTCACCTACTTAAATATAAATGAAATGCATTCCTAGTTCATGTGTCAGTATGTGAAGTATCATTACCCTAGTATTCAGAATATATATATATATATATATATATATATATATATATATATATATATATAAACACTTCATAATCTCGAAATTCCGAAATACCGACTGTCAGAATCCTGAGATCATAAAGCCGAAAGTTCTAAATACCGAAACCCCAGAAGTGAGAATTTCAAAATCCCAACATTTGGAGATGTTGAAGTAGCACTTCTGGTGTTGCGGTGTTTGAATGGAAGTTCAGATAAATATGTATATGTTTTAGGGTGTTGGTTAGGGGCTTTAGTGTGTGTCAGTGTGTGTTTTGACTGTGATGTGTGTGTGCAAGGGAATGTAGGTGTGTGGTGGTGTTTTTGTGTGTAGTGCTACCCTGGAGTTAGTATATTTAAGTAGGGGGGTTGTGGGGGGTGAAGGGGGGCTTGGTCCCCTGCTTGTATGTAGTTTTGGCTTGTGCGTTTGTGTGTGGGAGGGGCTTGGCCCCCTGCTTGTATGTAGTTTCGGTTTGTGCGTGGGGGGAAGGTGCATGTTTGTGTACGTGTGTGGTGTCTGGTTAGTGTAGGATTTACAATTTCAAAATTTGCACTTTTGGCTTTATTGTCTCGAAATTCTGAGATTCGGTATTATAAACTGAATCTATATATAGAGAGAGAGAGAGATGTAGATATATAGGTTTGTAGTAAGCTAATTGCCCTTGCAAGTCATTTTAAGCCTAGCCAATTGTCCCTTGTGAGACTCAAACGCTGCACTTTGTGTTTGCAAGGCAAACACCTTAACCATTAGGCCACCCTCTCACCCTTATAGATAGATATTCTGAATCAGTGATCTTTCTCTTGTCTGTAGTAGGAAATTGACTTATAATAACATGAAATACATTTTAATTAGAAAACTGCAACTATCTGCTCATGTTCTAAATATCTTCATATAATACCACACATTTATACTACTCCTTCCCTTTAAAGACCCTACTCTGTATTATAATGGTAGGGTTGCAGCCAAAAGCTTCCAAATGCATAAAAAAGATAAATAATGTATAAAGAAAACAAACTGAGTTTCTTTTACAAAGCAGTTGGATGACAGACTGTCTTAGAATGCAGTGTGACATTTTCAATGAAATAATTACAAATAAATAATTAAAGGTTGAAGGTAAAGACAGCACAGGGCAGACTAAATAGCATTTCTCCTTCATCAGAGAATTAGTGACAGAATCATTTTTGAACACTTAATTAAAGATGTCTGTTTCTGTTACTTGGAATTTAATCATTACTGTAGTGAATAATGACGTCCATAATTCCTGTTCAAGTTTGATGTAGCTTTTGTGTGTCATGATTATACTGAGATTCAGGTAGATTCCAGATGTGCCTTTGTTTTTTTAAGGCTTTGTAAAATATATTCTCTCTCAATAAAATTACAAAAAAGTATAATTCTAAAGGTAGAAAACCAGGTAGTGTTCATATATTGCTCAGAGATGCATACATTTCATTTTATTGTTCTTTTATAGTTCAGGATTTAATGGTTGTTTATAAAATTTTCGTTTCACAAAAAATACATTATCTTTTACAGCAAATATATTCAGAATTGTTGCCAAGAGCTGATTTTTAAGCATCCAGTTTTATCTTTATAATTCTATGCCTTGTTCAGTAGCCTTTATTCTTTTATAATGAAATACTGGTCTATTCATGGTTCAGAGAATCGAGGAATGGTTTGACTGATTTCTGAATTCTCCTTGGTTACCTTAGTATGTTGCTTTTGGTATGCCACACTCACTTAACAAATATAAAATTTGTCCTAAAAAGGACACTGAGCTCAGTACTAAAAATTCATGGAAACTGAATATTGGAGACCCTGGATATAAATTTCAAAAGAAACTTGTAAAATGTTTTTTTTTTCCTATTTTATGCATCTTGATCTTAGAAGTAGTCATGGCTGCAATGTAGTATATACTACACAAACCTGAAAACATATGTAATGATAACATTAATTTCTTGATGGTCTTTAATAATCTGTTTTGTTGTAGCCTAAGTACATCAGAAATTCTAAACTATCTATTTCACTGAAAATATAATTCAAAATATGTTCCAAAAAAGAGCCACTTGTAAGGCAAAACCACATACAGAATAAAAAATGAAAGCTAGAAATTAGCTGTACAGTGGCACATAACTGCAAGAATGCCAAATAAATCTTATTAACTTAACAATTTTATTAACTCAAACTATCATTTGCCTGCCATAATTGTTCTGCCCATAATTAAATCATGCAGTCCCTTGGAACTCTCTAATATCTCAGGTAACCCAGAAAAGCAAACTTCTACCACCACAATTTTGTTACTTGGGTCATCTTTTGCTCCATTTTTTACAAACAAGAGATTAATATCAACTTCATTGCTGTCCGCTGCTGTATAATTTAATAAACCTTCTGTGTCTGTGTTAACTTCATGAAGAAATTCATTTAGAGTGAAGTTGTAAGTCTCATTCATTAGAAAATATACTCCACAGTCTCTCCTTCTTAGTGGAATTAAAAAAAAATCAAAAACTCAAAAAGCACCCAATTGGAAAGCAAAGGCATACACACAAATAAAAATTATAACTATTTAGTGGTTTCTCAAACTCTCTAGGCAATGGGCCATAACCTGTACTTTTCTAATTTTACTTTAAAGCCATGGTCTATCAGATTCTCCAGAGCACCCCAAGATTTATCAGCACATTGTTCATTGTACATCATCTTCATTGAGATAATATCCAGATAGTGTCCTCCACTAGAGATTCCTTGCCGCACTTGATCCATGGATTGATGTCAAATATCAGGCTGAGAATGAAAACAAACTGGATGTGTTACAGCCTGTAGGCACAATTTTTCTCTCCATCAAACATGCACACATTTGACCACACCTTAAAAAATAAAGCATAGAGAGCCCATTTTCAGTCAGACATGGGTCACTCTGACTTGTTTAGTGTATAAATAAGCATACTTAAGGAGTGGAGGTGCTGTGCCAGTTACATAATATGGTTATGCTATGAACAGCATGACACAAGCCAGTGTTTGCATACATTACTGCAGATGCTGCCCGCAGCCATGCTGATACAATCATAGACACACAGCTAAGAGAGAAGGACAGCTGCAGAATCACCATCAAACTTTCAGTGTATCTGTAATATGCGTGGCACATGGCCTATCCCATTCATCATGTGTGCAAAGAAGCAGAAAAGGAACAACCAACACATAGAATTGTACTAAAATATAAAACTTTTAATGAAAAAAAGTAACTGCTTTCACACCTTCAGGCACTTCTTTAGACCATAAAAACAAACATGCAACACTTCATTTAAATACCAGACCACTTGGGTTAATGAGTCAAAGCATGTAATTTCAATATAGGCTTTAAAGATACAGCATCATTTAAACCAAAGTCTTATCAGCTTGTAGTGTTAATATCCATCTCAATTCAATACATTAGTTCAGTTTTTATAACATAGTCACCAGATCTTAAATTGCAGTCAACAAGTTGCAACACAAAAAATCTAAAAGAGTGTGATTTGCCAAAAACATCAATATGTTAGGCTACTGATTAGGGGGTCTATATTACAACGTCAAACTCACAGCAGTCCAAACATTGTAATATTGAACCCATATGTTCGAAATGCGAAAATAGCAAAGCCACAGAACACCGATTTTTTTCCCAGGGGAAAAAATTGGTGGGCTGTTTTTGCGGCTTTGCTACTTCCTCCACTGTGGTGGGATCTCAGAGTTGGGATAGTTAAGTAGGGAGGGTGTGGGTGGCACAAACCCTTCGTTGGGGGGTGTGGGGGGCAAAGCCCCCCACATTAGTTTAAGTTTGAAGTGCACATGTTTTTTTTTTTTGTACCGGAACAGCCTGGGGAAAAAAATCGCTGTTCTGTGTTTTCGTACTTTTTGGTTTTCGAACGTCCTGGTTCCATATTACATCGTTCAAACTCCTGTGAGTTTGACGATGTACTATAGACCTGATTAGATAGCTTTATTTTGTGAATATAATATATATATATATGTTCCAATATACATTCTTTTATTAATGATTAGTCTTGCCCACATAAAAACATGAGCATGCGTCATATTATACCAAATAAGCAAAGCCAACACTCCTACAATCAGCATAAAAATCAAAATTATAACAAAAACCTGTATAAGGGTGAATGAATTGAAAAGTGGAGTGGATATAGTTACAGGCATTGTGTAAATTACATGGAAAAGTATCTATTCATTCATAACAAATTGCCTTTTTCTTATTATGTCTGTAACAAAGTTGACAATTCAGAGATTTATTGTGTTTAAAACAAAGCTTGGGTTGTGTGCCTACAGTTTTCTTAAGGGTATCATCTACCATCAGAACTGGCCAATTTTTCTTAATAATATCACATATTAGATTAACATCACTTGAATATGTTAGTGTTACTCTCAAATTAACTTGTCTCAGTGCAGGTATAGTAATAATTATATCAGTCCCATCACTGTGGGAGAAAAAAAAGGCTTAAATCACATGTTTCTAACAAAGTAAACTCCATCTATTGTGTTACTTATTTGATGGTTAGAATAACACCTAGTCAAAAGGTCATAACGTAATTCATTGAAAGCTTGACATAAAACTCCATCATTATTGCTGAATCTGGAGGCTCTCATGAACTGCCCTTTCACAATGTTTTCGTAAACATGATTCTGATGCATGCTATATCTATTTAGCTAATTATACTCTTTACAATTTCTTATACATAGCAGCTCTAATTCAACGTTCATTGGTCTTAATAATAGCAGTATCTAAAAAAACAATATTAGTAAAAGAATATTTTAGTGTAAACTTTAAAAAAGTAGTATTATTATGTAAATATTCTACAAAATCTAGTAGTTATATGGAACCTACCCAAATCAAGAAAACATCAACCACAAAGCATCTATAACATTTTATAAAATCTACAAATCTATTGTCTTTCAAGGCCATATTCATTTCCCAAAATGCTAATACCATGTTGGCATAGCTGTTAACACAACAAATATAAAAACATTGTTTTCTAAAATGCATGTATTTATTTATTTGACATTTGTTTACTGGGAATGTTTGATTGGGTATGAATCCATTTTCAGTGGAGACCCTGGGAGAAAAGCTCCATAGTATACATACAGAGAATTAAAATCAATTCTAATCATAAAAAATCAAGTTAATGTTCCCATTAATATATGTACTAAAATGACAAAGAAATTGTCTAACATTTTTAATACCAATCTCATTCAGTATGACATTGAACAGGGAACAAATGTCCAAAGTCACAAACAGGTTATCAGATGTACCATTAACATTAATCAAACATTCATATCACCCCATCATAAAATGCTTAGTGTCTCTCAAAAAGTGGTTTTAACATATTTTCAACATAGATAGCTATAGACACTGTAAGCTAGGTAGGATTAGTCTCAAACTGAGAGTTAGCCACATTCAGTTACCATTTCCATAGCCAGTTATAAAAGAGTATTTTGCTTCACTTATGAGAAGATTGTTTTTTTATGTTTTAACTTATATCTCTCATCTTGAAAATAATTTTGCCTTTAATATGTTCTGTGGCAGAGTGGTATAATCTTTTATGTGAGCATGTTTTACTGACATTGCTTGCTTATCGTACTCCCTCCAATACTTCTCATTTGAATCTGTATTTTTAACTCCCAGTGGGTGTGGCTTGAGCCTTGAAAAAAATGAAGTTATCACCTTACAGTTCATACAAATATTCATATCTCTGGAACCATAAGTTTTACTAGAAAACTGTAAATGCCTAACTATTCAGAATAAATTAATCATTAAGCATTCATCCAGTTTGTTGCTTTAAACTGAATTTTGTAAGCCAAAATAAAAGCAGTGAATGTTAATTTTGTAATGTTGTATAAACAGCTTACGAACCATCCAAGCAGGACACATAATGTCAGTAGGATTTTCTTCATACAGCTGTGAACTTTCATACAATGCTATGCAGTTCTGTCTGTATGACCTGAACACTGAGATATTTAGAGAAATATGTGAATTATTACAATATAAATTAATAGTATACAAATAATATTCAATATCTCTTTAGCTGCATTAATTGGAGGACAAATATCAATACAGTTTTGCTTGCCATCATGTATGCTTTAAGATGGAATCTTCTGATACCCTGTATGTAGCATGGTTCAGGAATTATTAATGCAAATATGAAGAAGCAATGTTTGACGCCTAGAAGCAGAAATGCCTAGAGGCGCACTCGGCTGTAATAAGTTAATGTCCAGCACACAAGCTGCAGTGGGCAACTCAAACCATAGCTCAGACTTTAATTTTAGAATCTGCTATCTTACCTTTGTGTAAGTGGGCTTTTACTGTGCACTTTTCATTATTGGGATATATGTCAATATACTAAATGACATACAGTGACAAAGTAACATCTTCTGAATTGCAGAGGTAAGGCAGAGGACAGCAAATAAATATTACAGTTTAATCAGCAAAATGAGATCTCAGTTTTGGAACTAGAGGATGATGGACTTTTACACATGCAGGAAAGAAAATAAGGATCTCACTCTCCCTAATGTAGGAGAGAAAATCCATTATGAATGTCAGAATGTAATAATAATGAATGTTGTATCTTGTGTGTCTGTTTTCTGTCATGTTGGCAGCGATATATTAGGTAGTTATTACATAATTCTCATAAAACAGAAGTAGGGCACCCGAGATATATGAAGCTAGATATGTTTTTTCAATCTTTAGTGTCTTTAGAACAGGCAAAGCAAACACAGTGTGAATACAGATTGTTTTAAGTGACATGTAAGGAAAAATATGATATAGTTAAACTGTGAATAGTTTAAAAGTGAACTTGAAAGAGATGGCTGATTTTGTTTCAGTTTTTGAGACATCTGCTGAATTATTACTTTGGTAATAAAGTGAAACAAATAATATAATAACTTCCTCTGATACAAAATGAGAGAAATTAGATGGTATGTACACTGTGGAAGGTTGTGTTCATATTGTTTATATTCTGTTATATGAGAAGGATAAAATAATTGAATACATATAGAATATTTGTGAATGACTTCTAGGAACAGGATTTGAAAAAGCATAATATTGTATTGCACCATGGTAGGGTGTATGCAGGTTTATCTTTTATTCACAACTGGAATATTGATTAGTTATGACCGTGCAGCTCATCTGACCAAACTAGAATGCTCTAACAAGAATATATATGTAACTTACCCAGGATATTACTATTATAAAACAGTAGGTTTTAATAAAAGTCCTATAGCCAAAATACCTGGATAACTTATCTGTCTGCTTGAGCTGATAAGTCTTATTGGAGATGTTTAAAGAATGCATTGTGTATGCCTTTGAGCATAGCTTCACATATGAAATAGACTCTTTAACAACAATCTGAAGTATTGCTGCTGAGGCGGACAAATTTACATTTGTGTGGTATATATGTATGTATATTTGTATGTGGGTATATATGTATATATGGAGGTATATATGAATGTATGGAGGTATATATTATTTATTTGTTTGTTTAATTTTTTATTAGTAAAAAAGTGCATCTGAACCATCAATGTGAAATAGCAGCTGCACAAGTGCTATTCTTTTCCCCGCTGACCCAATAATTCTAAAAAAATGTAAACTTCCATTTTATAAGTAAGAGTTTTTAACATTTCATTTTCTTTTCATAGTAGTAAATGGTATGGTTTTGTATGTGGCATGGTGGAATTTCAGAGCTGTGTAAGTGTGTGCATGTGTGTGCGTGTGTGTGTGTGTGTGTGTGTGTGTGTGTGTGTGTGTGTGTGTGTGTGTGTGTGTGTGTGTGTGTGTGTGTGTGTGTGTGCGTGTGTGTGTGTGTGTGTGTGTGTGTGTGTGTGTGTAGTGCCTGAACATCAAACATTATCCCTAAACAAATCATATGATCCACTAATCTATCCTTAAAACATATGTACCAAATGATGTCCTTCTAAATATGCATAATAGCAGATGACTGAAAATCAATCAAGCAGATAAAAAACAGAAAACATATATAAGTGTAAGGGACACCAGAAGTGTTAACCAAATGGATATGATATCATGAGTGCCTCCTAGGAAAAACCACCTATAAAAGTGTTGTACAGGTCAATACTAATGATTTCACAAATATATGTGATAGAGATGAACATAAAGCAGAGTGCTACTAGTACTCACATCATTCACAGCATGCAGAACCAATATGGCTTGGCTTGTAGTACCAACCTATGAACATATATATGCAGTGAACAGTATGGAAAAAGAAATACAAGGAGTCTGGGACACAACTATTTATGAAGATAAACAAGGAGTCTGGGACATGACTAGGTATGAAGAAATACAGGGAGTCTGGGACATGACTAAGTATGAAGACATACAAGGAGTATAGGACATGACTAAGTATGAAGACATACAAGGAGCATGGGACATGACTAAGTATGAAGACATACAAGGAGTCTGGGACACGACTAAGTATGAAGAAATACAGGAAGTCTGGGACATGACTAAGTATGAAGACATACAAGGAGTATAGGACACGACTAAGTATGAAGACATACAAGGAGCATGGGACATGACTAAGTATGAAGACATACAAGGAGTCTGGGACATGACTAAGTATGAAGACATACAAGGAGTCTGGGATACAACTAAGTATGAAGACATACAAGGAGTCTGGGATACGACTAGGTATGAAGACATACAAAGAGTCTGGGACATGACTAAGTATGAAGACATACAGGAGTCTGGGACATGACTAAGTTTGAAGACATACAAGAAGTCTGGGACATGACTAAGTATGAAGACATACATGGAGTCTGGGACATGACTAAGTATGAAGAAATACAAGGAGTCTGGGATACAACTAAGTATGAAGACATACAAGGAGTCTGGGAAATGACTAAGTATGAAGACATACTAGGAGTCTGGGACATGACTACGTATAAAGACATACAAGGAGTCTGGGATACAACCAAGTATGAAGACATACAAGGAGTATGGGACATGACTAAATATGAAGACATACAAGGAGTCTGGGACATGACTAAGTAGGAAGATATACAAGGAATCTGGGACATGACTAAGTATCAAAACATACAAGGAGTCTGGGACATGACTAGGTATGGAGACATACAAGGAGTCTGGGACATGACTAACTATAAAGACATACAAGGCGTCTGGACCTGACTAAGTATGAGGACATACAAGGAGTCTGGGACATGACTACGTATGAAGACATACAAGGAGTCTGGGACATAACTAAGTATGGAGATATACAAAGAATCTGGGAAAGAACTAAGTATGAAGATATACAAGGAATCTGGGACATGACTAGGTATGGAGACATACAAGGAGTCTGGGACATGACTAACTATAAAGACATACAAGGCGTCTGGACCTGACTAAGTATGAGGACATACAAGGAGTCTGGGACATGACTACGTATGAAGACATACAAGGAGTCTGGGACATAACTAAGTATGGAAATATACAAAGAATCTGGGAAAGAACTAAGTATGAAGATATAGAAGGAATCTGGGACATGACTTAGTATGAAGACATACAAAGAGTCTGGGACATGACTAAGTATGAAGATATACAAAGAATCTGGGAAAGAACTAAGTATGAAGACATACAAGGAGTCTGGGACATGACCAAGTATGAAAACATACATGGAGTCTGGGACATGACTAAGTATGAAGACATACAAGGAGTCTGGGACATGACTAAGTATGAGGACATCGAAGGAATCTGGGACATGACTAAGTATGAAGACATACAAACAGACTGGAACATAATACGTATGAAATCATAGAAGGAGTATAGGACACAACAAAATATGAAGACATACAAAGAGTCTGGGACACGACTAACTATGAAGACATGCAACGAGTCTCGAACACGACTAACTATGAAGACATACAAGGATTATGGGACATGGTAAAGTATGAAGACATACAAGGAGTCTGGAGAACAACTAACTACGAAGAAATACAAGGAATATGGGACACGACTAAGTATAATGACATACAAGGAGTATAGGACACAACTAAGTAGGAAGACAAAGAAGGAGTCTGGGACATAACCAAGTATGAAAACATACAAGAAGTCTGTGACATGACTAACTATGATGACATACAAGAGTCTGGGACATGACCAAGTATGAAAACATATAAGAAGTCTGGGACATGACTAAGTATGAAGACATACAAGGATTCTGGGACACGACTAAGTATGAAGGCGTACAAGGAGACTGGGACAGAACTAAGTATGAAGACATACAAGGAGTATAGGACACGACTAAATATGAAGACATGCAAGGAGTCTGGGACATGACTAACTATGAAAACATACAAGAAGTCTGGGACATGACTAAGTATGAAGACATGCAAGAAGTCTGGGACATGACTAAGTATGAGGATATACAAGGAGTCTGGGACATGACTATGTATGAAGACATACAAAGAGTCTGGGACATGACTAACTATGAAGACATACAAGGAGTCTGGGACACATCTAACTATGAAGACATGCAAGGAGTATGGGACACGAACAGGTATGAAGACATACAAGGAGTCTGGGACATGACAAAGTATGAAGACATACAAGGAGTCTGGGACATGACTAAGTATTGTGATATACAAGGAGTCTGGGACACACTTAACTATGAATACATAAAAGAGTCTGGGACACGGCTAAGTATGATAACATACAAGGAGTCTGAGACATGAATAATTATTTAGATATACAAGGAGTGTAGGATATGACTAAGTATGAAGACATACGACGAGTCTAGGACATGACTACGTATAATGACATACAAGGGGTATAGGACATGACTAAGTATGAAGACATACGAGGAGTCTGGGACATGACTACGTATGAAGACATACAAGAAGTCTGGGACATGACTAAGGATGAAGACATAGTCTGGGATACAACTAGGTCTGAAGATATACAAGGAGTCTGGGACACAACTAACTATGAAGACATACAAGGAGTCTGGGACAGTACTAAGCATAAAAACATACATGGAGCATGGGACATCACTAAGTATGAAGATACACAAGAAGTATTGGACATGACTAAGTACAAAGACAAACAAGGAATATAGGACACGACTAAGTAGGAAGACATGCAAGGAGCCTGGGACATGACTAGGTATGAAGACATACAAGGAGTCTGGGACATGACCAAGTATAAAGACATACAAGAAGTTTGGGACACATCTAAGTATGAAGACATACAAGGAGTATAGGACATGACTAAGTATGAAGACATACAAGGAGTCTGGGACACGACTATGTATGAAGACATACAAAGAGTCTGGGACATGATATGTATGAAATCATATAAGGAGTCCGAGACATGACTATGTATGAAAACATACAAGGCGTATAGGACACGACTAAATATGAAGACATACAAGGGGTCTGGGACATGACTAACTATAAAGACATAAAAGGAGTCTGGGACATAACTAAGTATGAAGACATACAAGGAGAATAAGACATGACTAAGTATGAAGACATACAAGAAGTCTGGGACATGATATGTATGAAGACATACAAGGAGTATGGGACATGAACTGGTATGAAGACATACAAAGAGTCTGGCACACAACTAAGTATGAAGACATACAAGGAGTATGGGACATGAACAGGTAAGAAGACATACGAAAAATCTGGGACATGACTAAGTATGAAGGCTTATAAGCTGTCTTGGACACGACTATGTATGAAGACATGCAAGGAGTCTGGGACCTAACTAAGTATGAAGACATATAAGGAGTCTGGGGCATGATATGTATGAAAACATACAAGGAGTATAGGACACGTCTCAGTACGAAGACATACAAGGAGTATAGGACACGACTAAATATGAAGAAATACAAGGAGTCTGTGAAACGACTAACTATGAAGACATACAAGGAGTCTGGGACACAACTATGTATGAAGACATGCAAAGAGTCTGGGACATGAGTAGGTATGAAGACATACAAGAAGTCTGGGACTTGACTAAGTATGAAGACATACAAAGAGTCTGGGACATGACTAAGTATGAATGCTTATAAGGAGTCTGGGACACAACTTTGTATGAAGACATACAAGGAGTCTGAGACATAAGTAAGTATGAAGACATGCAATGAGTCCGGGACATGATAAATATGAAATCATACAAGGAGTCTGGGACATGACTATGTATGAAGACATACAAAGAGCATGGGACACAACTAACTATGAAGACATACAAAGAGTCTGGGACATGACTAAGTATGAAGGCATACAAGGAGCATGGGACATGACTACGTATGAAGACATACAAGAAGTCTGGACCTGACTAAGGATGAAGACATACACAGAGTCTGGGACATGACTAAGTATGAAGACATACAAGGAGTCTTGGACATGACTAAGTATGAAGACATACAAGGAGTCTGGGACATGACTAAGTATGAAGACATACAAGGAGACTGAGACATGACTAAGTATGAAGACATACAAGAAGTCTGGACCTGACTAAGGATGAAGACATACACAGAGTCTGGGACATGACTAAGTATGAACTCATGGAAGGAGTCTGGGACATAACTTAGTATGAAAACATACAAGGAGTATAGGACACGACTAACTATGAAATCATACAAAGAGTCTGTGACAGAACTAAGTATGAAGACATACAAGGAGTCTGGTACATGACTAAGTATGAAGGTATACAAGGAGTCTGGGACACAACTAAGTATGAAGACATACAAAGATTCTGGGATACCTCTAAGTATGGAGATATACAAGGAGACTGGGACACAACTAACTATGAAGACATACAAAGAGTCTGGGACATGACTAAGTATGAAGACATACAAGGAGCATGGGACATGACTAAGTATGAAAACATACAAGTAGTCTGGGACATGACTAAGTATGAAGACATACAAGGAGTCTGGGACATGACTAAGTATGAAGACATACAAGAAGTTTGGACCTTACTAAGGATGAAGACATACATGGAGTCTGGGACATGACTAAGTATGGAGACATACAAGGAGTCTGGGACATGACTAACTATAAAGACATACAAGGCATCTGGACCTGACTAAGTATGAGGACATACAAGGAGTCTGGGACATGACTACGTATGAAGACATACAAGGACTCTGGGACATAACTAAGTATGGAAATATACAAAGAATCTGGGAAAGAACTAAATATGAAGATATAGAAGGAATCTGGGACATGACTAAGTATGAAGACATAAAAGATTCTGGGACATGACTAAATATGAAGACATACAAAGAGTCTGGGACATGACTAAGTATGAAGATATACAAAGAATCTGGGAAAGAACTAAGCATGAAGACATACAAGGAGTCTGGGACATGACCAAGTATGAAAACATACATGGAGTCTGGGACATGACTAAGTATGAAGACATGCAAGGAGTCTGGGACATGACTAAGTATGAAGACATACAAGGAGTCTGGGACACGACTAACTATGAAGACATGCAAGGAGTATGGGACATGAACAGGTATGAAGACATACAAGGAGTCTGGGACATGACGAAGTATGAAGACATACAAAGAGTCTAGGACACTACTAAGTATCAAAACATACAAGGAGTCTGGGACAAAACTAAGTATGAAGACATACAAGGAGTCTGGGACATGACTAAGTATTGTGATATACAAGGAGTCTGGGACACACTTAACTTTCAATACATAAAAAGAGTCTGGGACACGGCTAAGTATGATAACATACAAGGAGTCTGAGACATGAATAATTATTTAGATATACAAGGAGTATAGGACATGACTAAGTATGAAGACATACGATGAGTCTGGGACATGACTACGTATAACGACATACAAGGGGTGTAGGACATGACTAAGTATGAAGACATACGAGGAGTCTGGGACATGACTACGTATGAGGACATACAAGAACTCTGGGACATGACTAAGGATGAAGACATAGTCTGGGATACAACTAAGTCTGAAGATATACAAGGAGTCTGGGACATGACTATGTATGAAGACATACAAGGAGTCTGGGACATGACTAAGTATGAAGACATACAAGGAGTCTAGGACACATCTAACTATGAAGACATACAGTGAGTATGGAACACTACGTATGAAGACATACAAGGAGTCTGAGCCATGACTAAGTATGAGAAATACAAGGAGTCTGGGACACAACTAACTATGAAGGCATACAATGGAGTATGGGACATAACTAAGTATAAAGACATACAAGGAATATGGGACATGGCAAAGTATGAAGACATCTAAGGAGTCTGGAACATGACTAAATATGAAGCCATACAAGGAGTCTGGGAAACAACTAACTATGAAGACATACAAGGAGTCTGGGACAGTACTAAGTATGAAGACATACATGGAGCATGGGACATCACTAAGTATGAAGATACACAAGAAGTATGGGACATGACTAAGTATGAAGACATACAAGGAGTATAGGACATGACTAAGTAGGAAGACATACAAGGAGCCTGGGATATGACTAGGTATGAAGACATACAAGGAGTCTGGGACATGACCAAGTATAAAGACATACAAGAAGTTTGGGACACATCTAAGTATGAAGACATACAAGGAGTATAGGACATGACTAAGTATGAAGACATATAAGGAGTCTGGAACATGTCTATGTATGAAGACATACAAAGAGTCTGGGACATGATATGTATGAAATCATATAAGGAGTCCGGGACATGACTATGTATGAAAACATACAAGGAGTATAGGACACGACTAAATATGAAGACATACAAGGGGTCTGGGACATGACTTACTATAAAGACATAAAAGGAGTCTGGGACATAACTAAGTATGAAGACATACAAGGAGAATTAGACATGACTAAGTATGAAGACATACAGGAAGTCTGGGACATGATATGTATGAAGACATACAAGGAGTATGGGACATGAACTGGTATGAAGACATACAAAGAGTCTGGGACACAACTAAGTATGAAGACATACAAGGAGTATGGGATATGAACAGGTAAGAAGACATACGAGAAATCTGGGACATGACTAAGTATGAAGGCTTATAAGGTGTCTTGGACACGACTAAGTATGGAGACATACAAGGAGTCTGGGCATGACTAACTATAAAGACATACAAGGCATCTGGATCTGACTAAGCATGAGGACATACAAGGAGTCTGGGACATGACTACATATGAAGACATACAAGGAGTCTGGGACATAACTAAGTATGGAAATATACAAAGAATCTGGGAAAGAACTAAGTATGAAGATATAGAAGGAATCTGGGACATGACTAAGTATGAAGACATACAAAGAGTCTGGGACATGACTAAATATGAAGACATACAAAGAGTCTGGGACATGACCAAGTATGAAAACATACATGGAGTCTGGGACATGACTAAGTATGAAGACATACAAGGAGTCTGGGACATGACTAAGTATGAAGACATACAAGGACTCTGGGACATGACTAAGTATGAAGACATACAAACAGACTGGAACATAATACGTATGAAATCATAGAAGGAGTATAGGACACAACAAACTATGAAGACATACAAAGAGTCTGGGACACGACTAACTATGAAGACATGCAACGAGTCTCGAACACGACTAAGTATGAAGACATACAAGGCTTATGGGACATGGTAAAGTATGAAGACATACAAGGAGTCTGGAGCACAACTAACTACGAAGACATACAAGGAATATGGGACACGACTAAGTATAATGATATACAAGGAGTATAGGACACAACTAAGTAGGAAGACAAAGAAGGAGTCTGGGACATAACCAAGTATGAAAACATACAAGAAGTCTGGGCATGACTAACTATGATGACATACAAGAGTCTGGGACATGACCAAGTATGAAAACATATAAGACATCTGGGACATGACTAAGTATGAAGACATACAAGGATTCTGGGACACAACTAAGTATGAAGGTGTACAAGGAGACTGCGACAGGACTAAGTATGAAGACATACAAGGAGTCTGGGACACGACTAAATATGAAGACATGCAAGAAGTCTGGGACATGACTAAGTATGAAGATATACAAGGAGTCTGGGACATGACTAAGTATGAAGACATACAAGAAGTCTGGGACATGACTAAGTATGAAGATATACAAGGAGTCTGGGACATGACTAAGTATGAAGACATACAAAGAGTCTGGGATATGACTAACTATGAAGACATACAAGGAGTCTGGGACATGACTAACTATGAAGACATGCAAGGAGTATGGGACACAAACAGGTATGAAGACATACAAGGAGTCTGGGACATGACGAAGTATGAAGACATACAAAGAGTCTGGGACACTACTAAGTATCAAAACATACAAGGAGTCTGGGACAAAACTAAGTATGAAGACATACAAGGAGTCTGGGACATGACTAAGTATGAGACATACAAGGAATCTGGGACATGACTAAGTATGAAGACATACAAACAGACTGGAACATAATACGTATGAAATCATAGAAGGAGTATAGGACACAACAAACTATGAAGACATACAAAGAGTCTGGGACATGACTAAGTACTGTGATATACAAGGAGTCTGGGACACACTTAACTATGAATACATAAAAAGAGTCTGGGACACGGCTAAGTATGATAACATACAACGAGTCGAATACATGAATAATTATTTAGATATACAAGGAGTATAGGACATGACTAAGTATGAAGACATATGACGAGTCTGGGACATGACTATGTATAACGACATACAAGGGGTATAGGACATGACTAAGTATGAAGACATACGAGGAGTCTGGGACATGACTACGTATGACGACATACAAGAACTCTGGGACATGACTAAGGATGAAGACATAGTCTGGGATACAACTAAGTCTGAAGATATACAAGGAGTCTGGGACATGACTATGTATGAAGACATACAAGGAGTCTGGGACATGACTAAGTATGAAGACATACAAGGAGTCTAGGACACATCTAACTATGAAGACATACAGTGAGTATGGAACACTAAGTATGAAGACATACAAGGAGTCTGAGCCATGACTAAGTATGAGAAATACAAGGAGTCTGGGACACAACTAAATATGAAGGCATACAATGGAGTATGGGACATAACTAAGTATAAAGACATACAAGGAATATGGGACATGGCAAAGTATGAAGACATCTAAGGAGTCTGGTACATGACTAAATATGAAGCCATACAAGGAGTCTGGGAAACAACTAACTATGAAGACATACAAGGAGTCTGGGACAGTACTAAGTATGAAGACATACATGGAGCATGGGACATCACTAAGTATGAACATTTATGAGTCTGGGACATGACTAAGTATGAAGATATACAAGGTGTCTGGGATACAACTAAGTATGATGACAAACAAGGAGTTTGGAACATGACTAACTGTGAAGACATACAAGGAGTATGAGACATGACTAAGTATAAAAACATACAAGGAGTCTGGGACATGACTAAGTATGAAGACATACAAGGAGTCTGGGACACGACTAAGTATGAAGGTATACAAGGAGTAATGACATGAATAAGTATGCAAAACGTGAAGGTCTGATGTTGAAAAGAGCTAGAAGATAGAATGAGTGCCAATGACAGTTGTTCATATTCTTGAAGGTTCTGTAGAGCAGGTGATGGGCAGGATATGGGAATGGTAGGCCCTTCAGAGTTTTAGTGTTTTAGTTAAAGTATAATGGTGGGATCAGAATCTCAAGACAGTTACATTTATAAATAAAGACATCAGGATACAAAATCTTTCTAACCATCTAGCTGTCAAGAATGGATATGTACTTCAGTGAATAATACTTCAATAATGCAAACGCTTGTTTTACATCAGCAGGGATTTTAGTACACAAGGTGTATCCTCCTATAGTTAAAAAAATATATTTTTCTTTAACATACTTTTTAAAAAAATGTATTATTTTTAAGGATTGCCTGTTTCTAGTAGCAATATGGTGAGAATTTAACCTTTTACCAAAGGTATAACCCAGTAGATTGTTATATAAATATCTGCATAACAGAAACATGTCACCTCTGAAAAATCTATAGCTAACAAAATACAGTTGTACTTCATTTAATCTTTTTTTCGGATAAGAGACTAGAAACTATATAGATCTTCTTGGTAGAAAATGTCTGCAAGCATTTTAGTTTTTGTGACTCTTTAGTACTACGCTACCTGCAAAAAAACAGCATACTCTGTGTCTGGGCTTATGAAAGTTTTAAGCAAGCTTCATTTCACTGATGGACTCCTGGATCTAATAGTAAAATAAATATAAAGTAATAAGAAAACATCTTATGATAATGTCCACATTATTTTCCAACTTAAAACTCCTGTCACTCATAACATATAAGCCTCAAAACACTTTCCATTTTGTTTGAATTTGATCATGTCTTCCAGTGTCCTAAATAAAGTCATTATATATACTGATGTTAAAGGCAATATTATTGGACATTGACTAATGGAATAAAGAATCTAAAATCTTCTGGATGATTAATCATTTGATCATTTATCTTAGTGACCTCAGCCCTCACCTTACAATCCTTTACAAGACTACCTGTCCGTACCTGAACAATGGTTGGAAAGGATGCCAGAAATACATTAAAATTAAATGGACCCAATATAAAGCCCTGAGTTACCCTTTTACACAAACAAACTGCTTACTGTTAATTGATATCTACAATACAGTAACAAGTTCTGAATCCAAAAGATAATGCAATTGTTGATTCACAGAGAATAAAGTGTATCAAGAATAGGGTGGTGTGTAATATGCTCAAAGCAATGTATGAGTCCCAGTAGGTTACATATGTAGATAATCAGAATCAACAGCATCTACCATGTGTCTAAAAATGTGCTTGATTAGAAAGGCAAGATCATCCCTGGACAAGTGTTACTATTTATCATAAAGTTTGTCTGGACTAAATATTTCAGGGTTCTCTCGTTAATGGATATTAAAGTAATGGGTCTGCAGTTTTCTCACCTGTTTAAACAGGCTTCACAATGAAACTCAGATGAAACTGACATGATGTTACAGGAAATTAAATAATCTGCAATCCACAGTCTACAGTCAGAATTGCAAAACCACCAGACGTATGTTTTGTGCCAGGAAACAAGTCTCCCAGCCCACATCTTGTTACTCAGTATCGGATACATTACTAGGCGACTTAGGCAGTTGACTAGAACCCCATGCTGGGACCAAGCCCGGCCACAACATTAAAGAAATGTTCTTACTTTGCAGCAGTGTATTGACGGTGTACTGTCACTTTAAGAAATAAAAGTGTATCTGGCATTACCCACGTACACATCTTGCTGCTTCTGCTTCCAACCAATGAAACAGGAATATTAGCGATGGTGCGAGATTTGGAGTGCAGCAAAAATACAGTAGCATTATTATAACTCCAATCAATTCTCCATTATTATCAGATTCTGAGTTTTTAGCAGTCAGCATTTTGTGGAGTTGTTAATTCAAGGTCAGCTACCAGCATTTGGAAATGAAGCAGGTGCAAGCAGCATTTGGAAATGGTATGTCCAAGCTGCGTGGAAATAGATTAGGCACAAGCAGAGAAATGCTTGTGTGTGTGTGTGTGTGTGTGTGTGTGTGTGTGTGTGTGTGTGTGTGTGTGTGTGTGTGTGTGTGCATGTGCGTGTGTCTGTGTGTGCGTGTGTGCGTGTGTGTGTGTGTGTGTGAATCTGTGATTGTGCGTATTGCCCTATAGGACTTGCTCAGAGCCAAACCCTGTACCTTTGGTACATGGGATAAGAACCTATCCAACTGCCAGACCCAATCTGGTGCAGAAAATGCATATTGATGCCCACAGTTTGAAAACAGCCAGTGTCCCAAGATACACTTTGACCAGCTGCAGTTTTCAATGATTATGAGTTTCAAGGTAGGAAAAGCTTACTGTTGCTTGGGTAAGCCTATTTTCAAAGTAAGACTGTTTTGTTTAACAAACGGCCATCAGTGTTTGTGCAATAAAATTTGAGATAAAAGTTTTATATTAAATCCAAATCTCTTTAATCACTGTAAAAGTAAAAAAGAAGGCAGAATGCACACTGACAGGTTTGAACACTGTTTATGGCTTATGGTGATAGACACCCAAATAATAGGTAGAGACTGGAATAGGTTGGGGGTGCAGGTCCATGATCCAGTTCTGTTGTTACCTGTGTGTGCATACTGACCTTTGACCTTGCAATATCTTGGGGAAGGAAGAATCAATATAATAGTACAGTCTTGATCTTCTGTGTACAAACACAATACAGGCATTTTTATTGTTGCTTTGTAGTATAGTGATCTGTTTAAATCAGCACCAGTGCTTCATAAACAGCAGTGTATAAAGCTGCAGATACACAGACGGTACAAGGCAAGGTTAGGTTCTAAATGATCAGCATAGGATGGACAATACATACTGATGGTACTACAATGCAATCAGTATGTGTTCTGCAGAGGAACACTGTGAGATTCAGTGTAGACATAATGTACCATGCGATGCTTGTTCACAACCACCCTATGCTTACTAATTACAGACTACGTAGATTTTGTGAAATCAGCCAGTTGTGGATAGTACGTGCTACAGAGGCTAAACTAATATGCCTTATTGTTGGTTGGTGTGCCCTACTGACAAGATAAACCTCATTACAATCCATTATCTTAGTTACAGGTGACTCCAAAGTGAGACACATCCATACACCACTCACAAGGCTGTACAAAGAGAGGGTCAGACTCATTTGCCAGAATTTCCACAATATTCAATCACTCAAGTCCCATTCAGCACAACTGTACCTATGAGACAGTCATAGCATATGAGTATAAATTACTTGAGCTAGACCTTCCTGAACTATATAAAGAGAGACATGTTGGAGCTCTCAGAATATGTGTCTGAGGCTAGTATGAATCTAACCTTGTAAAACATTCAGCATCACCAAGAATGATGTTGCAATACAAACAAAAGATTATTGAATTTAACAATTGGCTTAGCTTCTTGTGTCACTCATAGGGGTCCAGTATATATCAGCCTTAGATAAGATGGTAGACTGTCCCAACAGCTTTGCTAAGGATGGCCTCATCCTTTTCCCAAAGATTTTCTATTTTAGCTAAATCATTGGCCATCCTAATTACACCTTTATTAAACAATTTTAATCTTCTAAACATTCTAACATAACTAAATAGATTCCAGTTAACATTAAGGAATGGCTGTTGATTAAGAACCTTAAAAAAAGAACTTCACTCTGTGCAAGCACTCATTACCCTGGAGGACATTAATATATGCATCATCATAGAGACCTTGGTCAAGACCACTGAAAGCACTATATCAGGGCAGGGTTTCAATGCCTGTTAGACATTAAGGCCCACCACATTAGACAAAAGCATGAAAGGCAGTGGTATCTCCATATTTGTAACAAAACAATCATCTCCAGACCTATATAATTCTCTGCAACTCCTTCATGGTGTATCATAGCTAAATATAGGACCCCCTCTATGTACCCCTTGGCCCATACCTCCTACCTAACAAGTATGTATTAAGTCAAAAAACATTCTCCTAGGAGACTTCAACTGCCACCTCCATAAATAGGGAGACTTATACATGCTCAAATATCTATGACTAGAGATATCTGGACTCCATCAATGCAAAATACCTAGACCAACTAATCTGCACCCCAACTAGGTGTTATAAAAGTCATACTTGGTCCTTACAAAAATGGGGAAAATTGTAACCTGCCAGTTGTATTTTGCTCCCTGGTCAAATCAGATCACAGTTAAATCACATAAACCATAAGACTGAAGAATGAGTCATTTTCCAGTATCTGCATTCAGAGATTATGTGAAGGCTAATCTACTAAAATGAAGTGATGATCTAGTTGAACTCAAAATCCCCTTCTATCTTGATGATGCCACTGCTTATGTGGTATCACTAACTGCAAAATTCTATGCACATGTAAATAACTAGATAGATACATACCATCCCTGACAGAAGTAAATACAACTCAAAATTCAGAAAATAAATCTGCGCCGGAACCCACATATAAACAGCCTCTATCATAAATAAAAAAAAAATACTCATTGACACGCAAAAGTAAACAACACTCAAAATTCAGAAAATGCTCTTGCTAAACTAAACAAGGAACTCCAAACTCTGATCAAACCAACCAAAACTGGATATGAGATAAAAATAGCCCACTGCCAAGTTGAAGAATAACCACAAGGCCTTCTTTAATTATGATAAAACTTTCTGAAACAATATTGACACTGTGCAAAATCAATAGGCGATTTTATCACATAGTCAGACAGATGATTCAGCCAATCTATTAGATGAAAAAAATAGCTCAAATTTTACCCTCCCCTCTCCTCAAATATTCTCAGATCACATACCCATACCTACCATCTCTCAAGAATAAGTTCTCAAGGTACTATCTTAAGGCAAGGATGCTATGTCTATGCAGTCAGATAACATACCATGCATGCAACGAAGAGTGGCCTAAAAACATGTTCTGCTTTAGGTCCAAATGGTGTCCATACCCACTCTGCTGTTTTTCTCACCTCACCTGATATTTCTACTCCAGTCGTCTTTTGCTGTCAAGCAAAGCTCACCAAATAACCAAACTACATACTCTATCCCCTCCTTGATAGATATATATATATATATATATATATATATATATATCCTCCCTGCCTCTGCTAAGTACCCAAGCTGCTAACTGAAATCAAGCCACCTGGCTTTATTCATGGCTTTATGATTCTATAACATGGGCGCATGCTAATACATCTATAATTCCAGGGGCCACTTGTGAGACTGTCTTTGAATAGAAACACCAAAGTGTCTGTTTTCCATGCATTTGACATATAACATATGGAGAGGCATAGACTGAGTATGTTCAGCAGATATTGGGCTATGTTGTGACCTAACACCTGTCAACAGGAAACTGGTACTGTTATCTGGAAAAGCACAGCTGATGTTCTTGGGTTTGGATAGTGAAGAAAGAACCTGTTTGAAAGTGATTTTGGATTGTACAGGCTGGAGGGCAATGTGAGAAACAATGAGAGGAGCAGAGTAAAATTCAAACTAAACTGGTCATAGAATATTTTGGCAATGCTGTCATGGTACAAGTAAGACGAATAGTTATATATCAACTCTGTGTTACGATGAACGCTACGTCTGAGCACATTAATGTAATAGAAGAGGGACTTGTGATTGTCTTTAGTGATGGTGGCAACCATAAGTTTATAATCAGTCTTAAAATTCTTAATGGCTTAGTTTTGTATTTTGCTTTCCAGACTTACTTCCTCATCTTGCAGATATTGTTGATGCAAGAATTGTACCTTACAGATATTCTTTCATACTTGTCACATTTTTATGGAAGATGAGAACAGTACCTAAGTAAATCTATGTAAAAAGGAAAACAAAGTATGCAATAACTTCAAATAAGGAGTTATTTGTGAAATTATGTTGTATATAATTAACAAGAAGGTCAGGAAAAAGTAGGTACTTAGTTCTGAAGTAATCTCGAACTACAGAAGGATTTTTGTGAATTATAGAGGAGGTCTTAAGGGAGAGGGTCACAGAAAGAGGGTCAGAATAAGCCAGTGAAAAAGTGACCTGAGGATTAGTACAGTTTACACAAGTCTGTGAGGACAGAATTGAAAGATAAATGCCTCCTGTGGAAGAGGAACTCTTTGGTATATGGAGTTGGCAATTTTTAAGTTGGAAAATGTCAGAGCAGACTTATTGTTGTTTATACAAGTTAGCCAGTTGATGGAAGGATATTTGAATTAATTGCTAGACTTTCAGTCTTACTTAGCTACACATTGTACTCTGAAAGAGATATAGTTGGCTTTATAGAGTGTCAGTAGGAGTTCAATAAGATAGTGGTTAGTATTAAGCAGAATTTGATGTGACATGATGGAAATACAATTGACTTCCATACTCACACCAGCTCCTAGTCATGTATAGGTTCACAGGTTCATAGGTTGGTACTAGGCTATTGGCCCTAGGGCCTATACAAGCCTAGCCATAACAATTCCCTGGATATTTCTTCCCACAATATTTACTTCCCTGGACCCCTGTCTAGCAGGGCGACTGGCATGATCCCCGGGGTGAATTTCGTATCTCCTATCCAATCGTCAAGGTTCCTTTTGAAGAGGGCCAAGGAAGCACTCTGCTTGACATGTATGGGCAGTCTATTCCAGAGTATGGGGAGTCTCTGGGTCAGGAACCTATCCCTACAGCATGTTTTGTTCATTGTGATGACAAGGTCTAGATCACTGGAGCATGTGGCTCTGAGGGATTGGGATTTCTTTAAGTGGAGTATGCCCAACAGTTCAGGGTTTGACATGTATGTTAAGCAGAGATCACCTCCAAGTAGATGATATGCCAGAGAGTACAGCTGGAGGTTTTTTTTAGACGTTCAGCATATGGCATCTGCTTTAGGCCTGTGATTCTTTTAGTGAGGTATTTCTGTGGCCTTTCCAGCTGTTGCAGATGTCTTGTGAGGTACATACCAAACAGGGCGTTATACTCTAAAATGGATCTAATGAGGGATGAGTACAATGACTTCCTTTTTGCTGGATGAAAAGCCCGTAGTGATGAGGTGTGCCACATGGAAGGATTTCCTGACTGTTGTGGCAATGTGGATTTAGGTTACTGGCTAAAGCTCTTACCACCCCTATAGTGCCTTTTTTAGGCAAGGTTCAAAGGACAAAACCACCACGGTAACAGATACAAGCATGCAAAATCTGAAGGTAATGCTACTCAATGCTAGAAGTCTAAACCTCAAAATGCACTCTCTCTCGAGGCACTCCTAAAAATGAAGAACATCGATATCTGTGCAGTAACTGAGACCTGGTTCAAGGCTCCAGAGAGCACCCCTGCAATACCAAGCTACAACTCTTACCACACTTTTCGGCCACAAAGCCAAGACCGAAACACTAAAGGTGGAGGAGTGTCCATATTCACCAATGATATTCACACCTCCAGGCTAGTTGCCCAACACAATACATTTGAAATTCTCCAGGTGCAATTAACACTAGGTAGGACTGCAATCCAAATTGTAGCTTGCTACAGATCCCCCACCATGCCCCAAGATTCTCACTACAGCTTTCTAAACATACTGGAAAATATTAAGATACAACCAAACACTCTAATACTGGGTGATTTCAACTACCCTGCCATTAACTGGGAAAACTTCTCGGGTACCAACACCTTTTCCCAACGGTTCTTGAAATTCATAAATTCCAATGCCCTGGATCAACTAATCCATTGTCCCACCAGGGGCTCCAACAACCTAGACCTGGTCATTACCAACATGGGAGATAGATGTTCCACACCAGTGGTCACCCCCTCATTGGTCAGGTCTGACCATAAGCTAATCACCCTTGACATCCACATCCCACACCCACCCCCCAGTAAGGAAACCTCTGCAAAAAACTTCTCCAAAGCGAACTTCATGCTACTCAAGTCAGAAGTGACAAACTTCATGACACCCATGCAGATGGGATCTGAAAGTTCGACTGCTGAATCCTACACTAAGGCACTGTACGAGCACATCCACTCGTGCATGAATTATGCTATCCCAAATAGAACAAAGATGTTCTCCTCCAAAAAAAAGGAAGCCAATCTGGTAGTCCCTTGCTATAAACAAACTATACAATAGAAGGAAGAAACTGTTGCAGAAAAAAGGAAAATCCCAGGATGCTAAAAACTCCCTTACCAGCCTCAGTAAGAAGCTGAGATCCCTCATAAAATCCTCAAAAGCTAGTTACAAAAATAAAATTGCCAGAGATTCCAAAGACAACCACAAGGCATTCTATAGTTATGTCAAGAATCTAAATGGCAATGCTCTGATCTGCTCTGAGCTGCAACAGAATGGCATTAAATATACTGATCCCAAGGATATTGCCAATATCCCAGCAGATCAATTTAGTGCCATCATCACCCCCCTCTCACCCCCTAAAGGGCCCGTCTCAATACCAAAAAATTGCCAAACTCCGGTAATCACGGCCACACAGGTAGAAACTGCACTCTCCAAAGCTAAGAATACAGCATCAATGGGTCCAGATGACATCCCAGGCTGTGTACTACATGAACTACAAAATGAACTGGCACCTCACCTCAGTGTCATGTTTAATCATAGCCTCACCCCAGGCTTCGTGCCCACTGAGTGGCACACAGCTGCAGTTATCCCACTCTACAAGGGGGGATCCACCTTGGATCCTGGGAACTACTGTCCCATCAGTCTGACAAGCCTGATCTGTAAGGGCATGGAACGCATTATCATGGAACTTATAACTAAAGACATTGGCAACCTTCAAACACTGGACCCCACCCAGTTTGGGTTCGTGAAGGGCCAATCTTGCCTCCTGAATCTGATTGACTTCTTCAAATCAATCTCCAGAGCTGGGGATGAGGGTAAGTCGGTTCACACAGCCTATCTGGAACTAACCAAGGCCTTTGACACCATTCCCCAATCTGGAATCATAAATAAACTTACTAAGCTGGGCATAAATCCCTACGTCACTCAATGGGTTGCCAACTGGCTTACTGACAGAACCCAGACTGTAAAAGTAGCCGACTCCAAATCCAGCTCCAGACAAGTGACAAGTGGAGTACCTCACAGTTCAGTCCTGGGACCGCTTTTGTTTGGCATCTACTTCCCTGAAGTACAGGCCAACACTAAGGGACTCTGGCTAACAAAGTTTGCAGATGACTGCAAACTGGGAGTCATTATTGAATCCCCAAATGTGTGGATATTCTACAAAAGGACCTTACAGAAACAGATGCTTGGTGCCAGAGCCATGGGCTCAAGCTTAATGCCAAGAAATGTATAGTTATCCCCTTTGGAAAAAGAATGTACCCATGAATTACCACATAGGTGGCAGTACACTAAACATTGAATGTGTGATAAGAGACTTAGGGACACAGGTGAACAGTGGTCTCACATTTGATAACTACATTGCCACAACAGTAAGGAAATCCTTCTATTTGGCACACCTCATCACTAAAGGATTTTCATCCAGAAAAAAGGAGGTCATTGTCCCACTGTACTCATCCCTCATTAGACCCAGTATAGAGTATAACTCCCCATTTGGTATGTACCTTACAAGACATCCGCAACAGCTGGAAAGGCCACAGAAATGCCTCACTAAAAGAATCACAGGCCTAAAGCAGATGCCATAAGCTGACTGTCTAAAAAAAACCCAGCTATACGCTGTGGCATATCGTCTACTCAGAGGTGATCTCTGCTTAACATACAAGGCCATGTCAAACCCTGAGCTGTTGGACATGCTCTACTTAAAGAAATCCCAATCCCTCAGAGCCACATACTCCAGGGATCTAAATCTTGTCATCTCAGTGAACGAAATATACTGGAGGAATAGGTTCCTGACCCAGAGACTCTCCATACTCTGGAATAGACTGCCCATACATGTCAAGCAAAGTGCCTCCTTGGCTGTCTTCAAAAGGAACCTTGATAATTGGATGGGAGATAGGAAATTCACCCCGGCGATTATGTCAGTTGCCCTGCTAAACAGGGGTCCAGGGAAGTAAATATTGTGGGAAGAAATCTCCAGGAAATTGTTATGGCTAGGCTTGTATAGGCCCTAGGGCTGATAGCCTAGTACCAACCTATGAACCTATGAAACCTATGAACTGTAGCCCCGCGGTGCTGCATGATGCAAAATGCACGCAAACACACGCATTTTTAAGCCAGAATGTTGAAAGGGATAGAAATCTGCTCAAAATGGCTAATAAAATTACAATTTCAGAGCTGTAAACCACTCCTCTAGTGTTAGATAGGCAGCACAATGCCCACTACTCCCACTGGTGAGAAGTAGGACTTCCCTCTACCACAGCAAGGTCTGGAAAGCTCTGAGCACAGAAAATAAAGTCCTGAAACCAGCAAAGTCTGGGATGAATCATAGGCACTGTGACCAAGTGATGAGGGAGTGCTATCATTTCATGGAAACCAGGTTTCAGTTGCTACACAAACACTGATGTCTTTGAGGGTGTGTTAAGTATCAAGCTCCTGATGTCTCATTGCAATGAGCAGTGGTAAAATAGTACCATTGAAGTTGGGAGCTGGCAAGTGGGATACTCATAACTTGTCATTTGCCTTAAAAAGGTGTTATGTAGCAGCAAACATTTTAGGCATTGTGTAAAAAAAAAAAAAAACTAAGAAGAAAATAGAAACTACAAACCCATTAGTCTGACTAGTCTAATATGCAAAGCCATGGAACAAATTTTTAAGGACCCATCTCAGCCTGGTTTAGCCAAAGGAAGGCCATGCCTACTTAACCTGGTAGACTTGTTTGAGAAAGCATCCAAGGGATTGGATGAAGAGAAAATGATGCATACTGCCTACCTAGGCCTGACTAAGGCATTCAACACAATGCCTCCGCTGAAAATGGACCTACGTCCTGTCAGACACTCCAGGTCAACAAATATAAATAAATAAATAAATAAATAATAAATAATCTCACTTGGGTATTGTGGGTAAACTAACTGAAGTAGACATAAATCCCTGCACAACTCATTGGATTACCAGCTGGCTCACTGATAGGCTCCAGAAATTTAGGATTGGTAAGACCACTTCTACCAAGAGGCAGGTCACCAGTGGCATACCATGGGGCTGAATGCTGGGCCCACTCCTGCTTGGCATCTACTTCTTTGAAATCAAGGCTAATGACAAAGGCCTTTGACTCACTAAGCTCACGTATGACTGCAAATTGAGAGCTGTGATAAATTGCCACTTGAAAACTAACATCCTGCGAAAGGGTCTAACACAGAAAAATGACTGTTATCAAAGCCATGGATTGAAACTCAGTGCAAAGAAGTACTTTACAGTGCCTTTTGGGAAAATGTCTACACAGGCAAATTACTCTATTGATATGACACCCCTAAGAATCTAGATAGTTAGAGGTCGGGAATCTATGTAGACTGTAATATCGCCTTTGAGCAACATGTAGCCAAGATAGTAAGAAAATCATTCTATGTCATCCAACTTATAAGTAAGGTTATGGTAGCCAGGTCCAAGGAAGTTATAGTTCCACTCTACTCATCCCTTCTTAGGCCCATCATTAAGTACAGTGCCCCAGTCAGCATGTACCTGACTAGGAATAAACAACAGTTGGAACATCCATAAATGTTCATCACCAAGATAATCCAGGGTATTAACACATTATTCTATAAAGATCACCTTACAGCCCTGTCTCTATAATCAGTCTCTTACAGGTTGTTGAGTGGTGATCTGTGCTTGACATATAAAGAATAATTAGATCAAGCCCTGATGGAGCTTTTACATATCTACAAAACAAGCTTCACCAGAAACACTAGATCCAAGGATCGGAACATTGCTTGTGGCATAAATACAATATGCAGGTGAGACAGTTATGTGACTGAAACAATCCCCTGCTCTGGTATAGGCTTCTGATCCATGTGAGGTCAAGTCCATCCATAACCTACTTCAAATGTAACCCTGACCATTGGATGGGGAATCACAAATTCATCTCCAGTCTGGCCCCAATGTCTCTTATTGACACAGGCTTACAGTAAACACTCCTTAAATACCACTGGATAGGTAATCATAAATTAATTCCTGGGCATACCCCTATGTTTCTTAAAGACAAAGGGTGACAGTAATCATTCCTTAACTACCAAACACGCCTACATAACTTTTTCAACTTCCTAACTTTCATATCCATCATAAAAAAACATGCACTCCTAATAAACATACCCCCCCCCAATTAAAATGCTCATGTTGCAAGGAGGCACACTTGTATTGGGTTGCATGACTAAGCTTATAAAAGCCCTGGTCGTCTTTAGCCTAGTATATAACTATGAAGTCCATCCCTTTTAAAGCAGGATCAATGCTTACAAATAAACACACTAGGTCACTCTGAAATGACAGTAAGTAAGTAAGTAACTACAACATTATTAAATCCAGTTAATCTACCTTTGAATTTGTGTCGTTCTAGGTAAAGGTAGAATTCAGCTTAATACAAGGCTCTTACAAGGGTCATATCCTTCCTGAGACTTGATTGAAGAGCTCAGCAGGGTCTGCGTGCATCTTTATTTGTGTAAGGCACCTAACTCACATTTATTCCAGCATGAGTGAGTGCAAGGTCATTCTCGTATATGTCATGGCAAAGATCCCTGAGTTTCATGGAGAGTTTCCTCATTTTAGCACCCTAAAAGCATCTCACAGTTGCACTCTCCTTTTCAGCTTAATGACTTCAGAGCTTATGAATTGCATGATGTAATGACTAATACGTAACACTTTTATAACATGCATTATAGATCTATATATATGGTTTGGCCTTACAGTTATTCACACTAAATGTATTTGCTGGTGGAATGAAAAGTGCTACAGTAATGCTGTTTGGGCTGGAGTTTACTCTGCGGGGATGATCATGCACTGAACTTTGAATAAAAAGGTGTTATTGAGCAGCAAAGGTTTCTGCCATTGTGAAAAATCAGGAAAAAATGTTGATAATCTCATCCCAAGCAGAATATTCAGGATCCCTCTAGAAGGACACCAAATAAATAGAAAATTACTTTTATTTTTAATTTTATATTTATTTACACTTCGGCCTAATCCAGTCAACAAATGTCTCTTTTCAAAGGACACCCAGGATAGTACTCGTACTGACTAAATGGAATTTGGCCAGGGCACCAGGACACTTCCTCTAATTTTTCTGTCCACCTGAGATACCAACAACTGAGGCAGAGGGCCTCTGTTTAACATGTCACCAAAAGCCAGATATTTTGTTTTCTCAGTGAAGTTAGAATGCAGCTCAATAAATGGGTCTCACCTTTCTTGAAAAATGAATGATGAGCTCAACAATTTGCATCTGCTTCTTCTTAAGTGTACAACATCGAAAATCACTGCCATTTGGGTGAGTGCAAGGTCACATTCATATCTGCAACTGTAAAGGTTTTCAAGGCTCTTAGTGACATTCTTAATTTTAGCACCACAAAAAAAAAATAGCTTACTGTTACCTCTCTTCTTGTCCAGCCTAGTGAGTTTAGTGTTTGTGTGCCTCATAATGGAATTACCAATATGTAGGGCCTTAATAGAGTATGCTGTAGGTCTATAGGATGTTAGATGGTCCAGGCTTGCTGCCACAGTGAATCACACTAGAAATTCATACTGGTGTTTGAGTGCATCTATATTACATAATCGAACTTTTAAAAGTTCAAACGTCATATAGTCGACTCCATATGATCAAACTTTTAAAAGTTCGAAAATGTAATAAAAAAAATAAACCAAAGAAAAAACCTACCTGAGCAGTTTAAGCAGGGGGAGCAAGCACCTCTGCACCCCCACACCACCTGCTCTTTAAATATACCAACTCCGAGATTGCACTACAGTGCAGAAAAGGGAAATCTTCCCATTCTGCACAGTACTGAGATCTCAGTTGAAACTTTGGAACTTTTAAAAGTTCGATCATATGGTGTCGACCATCTGATGTTCAAACTTTTAAGAGTTTGACAACGTGATATAGACCCGTTTGAGTGAAGACAGTTGCAGACATTTTCTATTTGGCTGAGATTTGCTAGATGGGTGCTTGAAAGTCTTGGGCATGGGCTTTCACTGTACTCTAGCTACATATCTGAAGATATTAAACATTCTAGTCAATATGTTTACAGTTTCCTGGGGCATGGGATTTTTACCTGCCTTGGCATATGGAGGTGTGGTGGTGTGCAACTGTTTACTGACTATAGGTGATATGGAGAGATTAGCCAGAAGTTTAAGTACTCACGTTTCTTACCGGTGGACTCATTTTTTTTATTGAAGTAGAGGGTTGTCAGTAACCATGGAGCAGATACTATATTGCCTTATTATACTGAGAACTAACAAGCTGGCTTTGGAAGAGGCTAAAGCAGGCTTATTGAATGCCAGATGATTCAACTCAGCATTATGTTTGCTGCTGGCTTGACCTTTGCTTCCTGCTTCTAGCTGTTTAGGCCAGATATGAAGATTACCATTAAATCCTTTTGCCGTCCTGATGTTGCCAGTTCTACTCCCCTGTCTAATGTTTCACCTCAAGGATGCTGTGGTTTAATTGTAATACATCACATTTGTCTGCAATGTGCTTGATATCCCATCTTTATAACCATTTGGTGGGAGGATGGCCTAATGGTTAAGGTGTTTGCCTTACAAACACAAGGTGCAGGGTTTGAGTCTCACAAGGGATAATTGGCTAGGCTTAAAATGGCTCGCAAGGGCAGTTAGCTTAGTACTAATCTATGAACCTATTTCTTCCTTTTACAATTCCATTATATTCTACCACTTCACCTATCTTTGTGTCATCATCAATGAAAGTGAGCATTTTCTCTATACCCATAGATATGTCAGTGACAAAAATAATGAAGAGTACTGGAGGCAAGGCCATCACCCCTGGGACCTTCCATTGCTTACTGATGACCCTTAATTTTGACATTATCCTTTTGCACTCCAAGTATACTGCATTATATTTATGCAGTTTTAGTGTGCATACTATCCTTGCAGTTTTTTCAACAGCCAACTGAGATAGAGTCAGATAAAGATCTTGATGAAGTTCAGATTGTGTATGTGTCAGTAATGTCCTACTCATGCAACTCGTTCATAACACATGATTAAGTATGACTAATTACTTCTAAACTGTAAGACCACGTTGCTTATTGTCTTGAAGACTGTTACTCTCTTGGTAAGCAACCAGCTATTCCACCATGATTTTCTAATAATGTACTCCTCCTCTTTTGTTAGCCTAGCAGAACAGTAGTTCCCTAGATTTTACTTCTGTCATAGTCCTTTCAATCAGGACCTCAGTCTTACCACCGTCCAGGCCTCAGACATTTCTTCAATGTCTAGCTATGTTTTGAAGATCATCACAAGTTTAAATATTAGTTAAAGACAAGTGTTCATTAATGGGGTGGGGGCACATTGAAGCCACTCTCCTTGTTGTGTCATTTGTTATCTAAGAAATAGAACTGAGTTGATGTCAGTACTATAATGATGATGACACAGTGGAATTTAAATATATCATGCGTAAAAAACATCTTCCGAGTTAATCTTAAAAAAAAAAAAAAAAAAAAAATCACTGGGCAGAAAGATCACCTCAGTTACACACATACATACAATTAAAAAAAATAATCTATCCATGTTCTAAATCACTTAGCCTGCTGATGGTGGTGGTTAATAGGCTTACCAAATTTCCCCATCCCTAGCTACAGTCTCCATCTCCTCTTTGAGAATATTATGCTTTTCCCTCATGAGATGAGAGATATAATTTGCCTGCATGTCTCATGTCTGCCCTGTGAACTTCTTCCATTTTTTTCTAATTGGTACATCTCATATGGGTGGTGCCAAGGTGGCATCATCCAAAGTTGTCCAGACCACATCAACTACCTACTCTTGGTCTTGGAGAGTAGTGTCTGTACTCCGTGATAATCTCAGATTGCTGACATCCTCACTCTGTCATGGGAAGGCAGTTAAACAATCCAGTGTACAGTTCTCATTTCCTTTGCTTATTTTTATGTTCACATACTTCCCATGACCATGCAAAGATCATGAGCTTAGATGAGGGTGAAGACATTAATTGAATTGTTGATTAAATCTCCTCTTGCTTCAACAGTACATTCCAATGCAATACCTTGTGTACAACAAACCACTGTACACATTCACTGGTCTCTCACTTTACCTCCTACTCTCACAAGATGCTTAAATTGTTGTATTGAGGTAGCTGTTCCTGTATCACCTCCACAGACCAATGCATATTTCAAGGAATGAACCATGACTTCAGGTTTATAATTGCTCAATTTCATCCCATTTAATTCATACTGAAGAATGAACCACAGCAGAGAATGGTATAAATCACTGTTATCTGATGCCAAGAGCACAGTGCCATCTGCAAAAAACAGAGATGCAACACTCACATCAGAAACGGAATACTCGCCAAACCTTCAATGTACCTTCATTCTTTTGTGTGCGGAAATTATGAACAGGAAGAGAGACTAGGCACATCCTTAGTGACCTCCTATACCCATCTTCATTGTATTGAAACCCATACTCGTAACAGGGTCAGAATTATTAATCCATGAATAGAGAGGCTGAATTGTATTCAGCAGTGGTATTAGAACCTTATATTACTGAAGCACATCTCACACGACTTTCTGGGTCACTCAGGCTTTTGCATTGTACTAGTTCATAGGGTCATAGGTGTTTACTAGGCTACCAACCACAAGGGCCTTTTTAAGCCTAGCCATGCATCCCAAATCTCTGATAAGCTCTGATACCCTTGATAAGTGTAAGCATGGGCCTGAGACATGAACCATTTACAAGTTACCTGTTTGCATTAAAGACATAGGTGCCAAATCAGGGAGACATTTCTGGTTTATCATCCATTTGTCCAAATTGCACTTGAATTGGTTTAGGGAGGGACTCTGTTTCACATAGATGGGGAGCCTGTTCCATAGACAAGGTAGTCTCTGGGATACATACCTATCTCTTCAGCAGATCCTATTTCTATCACAGGCAAGATTTAAGCCTTTAGAATGGGTAATTCTGCTATTGTTTGTTTTGTGGATATACAGGAGGTCCATCAGAGTGGAGTCTGACAATACCCTGTATGCCAGGCATAGATCTCTCCTCAAAAGCCAGTAGGAGACAGAATACAGGGATAGGGCCTTGAGGTGGTCTGCACAGGACATATTACTTACTCCCTGTATTATTTTAGTGAGGAACCTGTATGAATGTTCCAGTTGTTGGATATACCTGGATAGGTACATACCAAAGGGTGCATTGTACTCAATGATAGGTCTGATGAATGCCGAATACAGTGCAACAATCACTTCATTGGACTTAGATGCCATACCTTTGTTTATAAGTTGCACAACATAGAATGATTTCCTCACCACTGTAGACATGTGATGATCAAAGGCTAGATTACTATCTATATGTGCCCCTAAGTCCCTGACTACTGAGTCAGCTCTAAAGGGGGTGTTGTCCATCTGATAGTTACCAGGGATGGATGACTTCCCAAAGGATACTATTATGCATTTCTTGGCATTTAGTTTTAGTCCATGGCTCTGACACCAGTTATTTGTCTGTGACAGCCCCTCCTGGAGAACATTTGTGTCAGTGTGAGATTCAGTGACAGCTCCTAATTTGCAATCATCTGCAAATTTAGTCAGCCACAGACCACTGACATTGGGCTTGACTTCTGAGAAGTAAATGCCAAAAAGGAGTGGTCCAAGGATTGATCCGTGAGGGACTCCACTTGTGACTGGCCTCTTTGTAGAGGTGGACTCCCCAATTCTAACATCCTGAGTTCTGTCTGTGAGCCAGTTGGCTATCCACCGGGTGACATAAGGGTTTGTACGTAACCTCCTGAGTTTGTCAACAATGCCTGAGTGGGGTATTATGTCAAATGCCTTGGATAGGTCAAGGTCGGTAGTGTGAATGATTTTGCTCTTATCCATTCCTTTGGTGACCTTCTCAAAAAAGTCTACCAGGTTGAGTAGGCATGAGCTGCCCTTGACTGGGTTGGGTCCAGTGTCTGGAGGTTTACTATATCTCTGTTGATCATCTCCATGATAATTCTTTCCATGGTTTTACATATAAGACTAGTGAGACTTATGGGTCTGTAGTTTCCAGGGTCTATAGATGGCCCACCTTTGTGCAGAGGGATGACTATTGCCTTTCCTCATTCATGAGGCACACAACCTGTTTGGAGGCTACAATTAAATAGTAATTCCAGGGGACACACATATACAAGTGTGGTAAAATCCCATGACTATATCCATAAATATTTAAAAGCAAATAGCTGATACATATTATCAAGTCCAGGCAGAATCTGTATTGGTCCCTTAACTGAACACTTGGTTGGAGTCTCCTTTCCAGCATCTTGGCATATTCTTTCTTAGGGATGATGGAAAGTTTGCTCTTTCTCCAACTATAACACATATTCCTGTTCATGTTTTTGAAAATAGGGATCACCACCTCTTTTTGATAATGTAGACTAACTTTCATGGCCTTCCATGCTACTTTGAAAGTGCACATTAGCCAAGACTCTATCACAGCTACTAGTTCCATCAGGTTTTCTGGCCAAATCCCATCCACACCTGCAGGCTTGCACTAGTGAAGCTGTTTTATCATTATAATTCCGTCATCTACAAAAGTGTGTCAGATCTCACCCCTTGCTTCTAGACCTGCCTCATTAGAATAGGCATCTCATGATGTCCTTAAAGTGTGCATTCTGACTCCCAAAAATATCCTTAGTCAAAGTTGTATTTCTCCACCCTTGTTGAGAACAGTCTAGGTAGGGTCTTGCTCATACCTTCTGAGTAACCAGATGTTTTTCAGGAACCAATACTAAGCCATCAAACATTTGTTACCATTAACTCCTCCCAAAGCCAAGCCATTGTTTTGCTACCAACTTTCACAGATGCTGCTTTTCTGTCCTGTCGGTACCAATTAACCATATCTTGATCCTTCAATATCAGTGTATAGAAGGCTGTTTTCTTTATCATGATAGCTTCCATCACTGCTAATGTCTACCAGGAGGTGTCAAGGTTGCCAACAAAATAAGCACAGACATCTCATGACTACAACGTCTTGCATAACTTGAACAACTGAGGACATGGACAGAGACAATTTGGCGTCTATGTCTCTGATCTTCACTGTTATATGGATGAAACACATTCAGAGATGGGAGTTCAACTCAGCCTGCAAAAAAGTGTCTGCTAGATATTTCTAGGATACCCACACTGAGATTTTGGGTTTTTCTTGGTATGTCTTATCATTTAATCCAAATAACCACCAGGTTAAAATCATTTGACAGCTTAGCATCTTAACCAATCCAAGTGTCCAGAATGTACTGTCTCTTACAGTACAATGGAACTACAAGGCACTTCACCTTTGTCTTTAAAACATTTTGCTATCAAGTACACTGCCAAGAAACCTTGTATTAGAAATGATGGTGATGCTGGACAGTCCAAGAGTAGCACGTAAGTCCAACAACAATGCAGTACTTTGGTTTTGATTTGCAAACCATTCTTCTCAAAAATGCCCATCTGAGTATTTTCACTTTCCCACACAATAAAGGTTTTGTCTCTGATGAACACTGCAGGGTCATTAGGTGATTCCCTGTTTAGAACAGCAGTTCAACAAAATGCAAACTGAAATATATACTGGAATGTGAGATGTTATGGATAAACTGAGCACTATTCGACATTATTCCATAATTTTCAGCAATAACTGAAGTAAAGTTGTATAGTTACCTTTGGTAACTATAGCAACCTTAAACTTAACGATCTGCTTACATTTCCTAAAAGTGCTTTTACATTTTTTGCTTGTATTGCATGTTTCAGTGCAATCTTCAAGTAGGGAGATGGGGATTTCTCATACAATGTCTTTATTTTCCTTCTTTTGTTATGCAGTTTAAAAGATGAGACCCAAGTGGCTTATTCCAGAATGTGTCATCATATTTACTGTTGGTGGATGCAGACTTTTTTTATGCAGCTGTTTATGTGCCAGTAGCAGTCAGAGGTGAATGTTTCAGCTCTCTGAGTCGGGTCCATTATGGGTGATTGTTGGGAATTTTGCTTAATCTTCTAAAAGTTGAAGCATGTTTGCCCTATAGATGTCCCTAAAGATGATCTCATTTGGTGGTGAGGTGGTAACACTATTTTTGATGGAGAAGATAGCAGATTTGTGTTCAGATATAACAACTAGCGAAGAGATTAGGGATGGGGCACAGACAGGAACTGGGTTGGTAAGGATCAGATTATGGATATTCAGAGCTATGGATAACTGGTAATTCCAATTTCCTCTAACAGTCATGGAGCTGGCACCCATTAACTTTTTAAGTTGAGTAATAGACACAAAGCAAACAAAAAGATCTTCCTTTCTTTTTAAACTGCAGTAATGCTCTCAAATTTATAGCAATGGACTTCTAAAGTTTATACAACACACTGAACACTAACACCCTTCAATCTTATCTGCAATTGCAATACTGGTTTTCATTTGTTAATGCTGCTAATGCAATAAAAATCAGCGTCTGCAGATTATGCCCCCAAATTATTTGTAACCAGGGTGGCTGTCCCCCTCGAACTACTCTAGCTATGCATCTGAGGATATTAAACATTATAGTCAGCAGATTTACAGTTTACTCCAGTGCATTGGTATTAACAAATTCTAGGAAATACTGAGTATTTCCATTTTTATATCTGTATGTGTGCCAATCAGCATTTTTGTAAAGGAAGTGCCCTATGAAGAAGATATTTTCTGAGATATGTAACCTCTCTGTAGCACTAAAGCAATTTATATGATCTGTGGTGGATATTGATATGGATCAGTAGCTAGCAGAAAAGCATACTTCAATTTTTTAAGGATAATTAGGATTTCTAGGAGTCACAAGTTAGGGGTTTAATATATAATATCATGTGATATGACAAGGTCTGTGTCAGTTCTCCGAATGCTTAAAAATTCGAACGTTACATGGTCGAGACCAAACGTTCAAAATTTCAAGTGTTAGAAGACTGACTTTCAATGGCGTCATATGGTGCAGGTAGGGAGAATTTTTCTTTTCTGCACTGAAGTGTGGTCTCGGAGTTGGTATATTTAAGTAGGGGGGGTGTGGGGTGCAGGGGGGCTTGCCCCCCTGCTCACACTGTTAAGGTGTGTTTTTCTTGTTTCATTTTTTTTTTTATTTAATATTCGAACATCCAAATGTCGAACATTTGGTCTCGACCATGTAACGTTAGACATTTTGGATGTTCGAATATTTAAAATAGACCCAATATGACATGTTTATGACAAACAGAGATACTTCTCTACAGTTACCTGAGGGCCTGAAAGCATGACAGTAGCTAAATCCTAGTATAGACAGAGTATTCCTGTTCCACTGAAACCATGACTCAAGACCACAAAGATATAAATGTGTCTGAGTAGCTGGAGGGCGTCAAGTTCTGACATCTTTGTTTATAAACTCCTAGCATTAAGTGGTGCCACCAACATGTTGTCCAGTTTTGAGTTTGGGTTTTCTGTGCTGGAATATCCAGTAGGGAGAGAATAGCTAAAATAAAAAAGGTACTAAGGGGGCACTAAAAGCTTGCCAAAATGTGTAAACCTTGTAAGCAAGTGTAGAATCCTTAATAGGAGAGGTATAAGCCATCATTGATTTTATTTAACATTTGTCAACCAGGAAAGTCCGACTTGGAACAAAGCCAATTTTCAACAGAGGCCCAGGGAGAAATGCTCCAGATGCATGTCTTTGTAACATGGGAGGAAACCCACACGAATGCAGAAAGGACATGCAGACTCCACACAGAAGGTGCACCAGCCGAGAATCGAACCGGAGAACCTTTTGCTGTGAGGCGACAATGCTACTGCTGCACCACTGTGCCGTCCAATTAAACACTTTGAACATTACATGGTCGAGACCAAACGTTCAAAATTTCAAGTGTTCAAAGATTGACTTTCAATGGCGCCATATGGTGCAGATAGGGAGAATTTCCATTTTCTGCACTAAAGTGTGTTTTTGTAAGCCTAGCCAAGAGTTTAGCCCATGTTTAGACATGGTAGCTAAATAACAGAGTTAACTAAAAGCAATGGACACTGGACATAATAGCTATCATTTCTGAAATCAGAGCACTGCACAAGACAGTAGTGCATACATCAGAGCAATTTCTAGGCAATAGTTACTCAATAGTACATAAGCTAAAATACATTACACTGATCACTGAAATACTTAACAGCATAATTTCATCTTATCACCAGTGCTGTGTTACACACATAGTAACAGTAAGAGAAATGCAATGACTTCACACTGAAAACAGTGCAATAGGAGTTAAGCAAGGTTTGCAAGAGCAAGAAATAGCAGTGAATCATCTATTTGCTTCAGCCTGACCAGTAGTAGTGCTAAGTTGTCACTCAGCTTGGAATCAGTATCCTTCTGCTTTTTGTATCAACAGCAGCAAAATGGAGACACTAACCCTAAGATGGTTTCTGAGAAGCAGGTCACAGGCTCTTTGTTGCAGGGGTCCATAAATGTGTTGTTGCTTTCTCCTGGTAGATACCCTTGGTAGAATATACAACAGCTCAGCATTACATGGTTCCCCTTAAAACAGCAACCAGACCCATCATAGAATTTCCAAACAAACACACTTCCCTCACAAACTGCCGTGGCAGATGCATTGCATGCAATCAGCTAGAAATCAATACACCTCTGTTTTTTCACTCACTGGGAGTAACACAGTAGTGCTAATCCTAACCTGCATCATAAGACGCAGTTTCCAGGCTTTAAAATGAAGGGTATTCTCTGTAAAGGATATGACATAATGTTATTTTTCTCCTGTAAGAAAATGAACATATCACAGTAATAGACATAACTACTCCCAATAATTGTTTTATAATTCAGGAGACCTCTCTACCACCCACATAGCAAAACTCCCAACATGTCTTCAGAACCAACCTGACCAAAACTGAAATGCAGACCAAATCCTGTAGCATAAAATTAAATCAAAACTAGATTCTACACTAATTTTGAATTCATCATATTCTGAAATACTACAAAAAGTAATTTGATTAAATGACTTTTCATTCGGTGTTAGATTCAACCAAACTAAATGTTCTTGCTGAAATATCTCTCAGTAAAATGGTCAATTATCAAATAATTATATTGCATATACTGTTTTGTCAGTTGGTAACTCAAAATGCATTGTAATAATACTAAACCATTCTTTTAGAAGCTTGCAGTGTTTAATGCATTTCTCATTTCATCTACTGTACAGGTGATATGCCAATGTCCTGTAGCAAATTCTTTGGACAACTGTGAAACCTTTATGAAAATGCACATTTCTGGAACTGTGTATTTACACTATTTTAAACAGTAATTGATAATGTGTTTAGGATTATGCACTTCCTCTAGGCCAGTTAATGGCAGAAATGGCCGCTAGACCTGTTATTTTTCCTTGTTAATAAGTGAATATTAAGTGATTAACAGAAATGACTGTACAGCATATAAAGTCATTTTCTTCTATATGTTATTCACAAAAACTAAACTATGCTTTTGTTTCCTTTGCCTTATCACTAATCACCACTGATCACGCTTGGTCATGTACTTCTCCAGTGAAACCAAATATACCTTTCACCATGACACATGATGAAAATATACAGCATTACAAACTTCTTTTCTTTTTTCAGAGAATAAAGTAGAATTTTCTGAATGTGTGGCTATTTTGCAATATTAGTTCCATCAATTTCTGAACCTTTATGAACCACTACTACTGTTCTGATTGTTAATACAACGAATGCTTGTCCAGTTAAAGCAAATACGTGTCTATGACAACAGGTTCTGCCATTACTAAAGTGTGATACTATCTCAAAACAATTTAATCAGTAGAGTCTTACTGGATAACACCTCCAGTGGCATGGTAAGCAATCACCTTTGTGGAATTCTTAAAGAATGACCCCATTTAATCTACTTTTAGAATTAGATAAATTGTGCAGTTGTGTAGTTCGAGGAAAGGTGTTTATGAAGTTTGGTTAGAGATGAACTTTCTGACTTCCATTTCAATATATAAGAGATACATTTACATGATTAGTCTATAAAAGCTTCTACAGAAACATTTGGTTCTATGGCAGAAATATAAGGAAATTGCTTTCACTGAAAATGATATTTACTGAATAGACATCATGGGAGTTAACTCAGTTGTATTTAGTAAGATTTGTTTATGTAATCAATTTAAATTTATGTATTTTATTTCTGCTTCTAATGGTAATTCTTATACACTAAAATATAGTCATGCATTATATTATGTGAAAGTTTTACAGTGCAGTCACTTAAAGACAGAAAAATAAGTAACTATAAGAATGAAAACAGTAATTTGAGAAATCGCATATACTTTTACAATCAGATACTTCTCCTGCATTCTAAAAAAAATAACTTTCTCCGAAAAATATATGGCTTAACTTGGTAAAAAAAGTTTAAACTATTTTCTGCATGCACTTAAAGCCAGATTTGTTTTCATGTTCCTTATCTGTTCTGACGTGTATGCAGCACTTCACTATAAAACTACTTTATAACACATACAAAATATGAATGGGCTACTTGGAGACAGCCATATGTGTCAGAAGCTCACTTGTATCCACATCTACATGATATGTTTTTAAGCAAATCATTTTTCTGATTAACGAGATGGCATTGTTTCATATTCACTGCATAATAATTCAACTTAATACTTAACTTTCAATGTAAAGGTTATTCCATCAGTACATGTATTTAGAAGTTATTAACCATACATGCACTTGCCTTAGCAAAATTGTATCTGTAGTACAATTTTGTCATATCAGGTCTTATAGTTTTGAGGGAAATTTAAGTATCAGAGGTTAGACAATCATGCAATAGTCTGAGCTGGTAAGATACAAATAATTACATGTACATATTCTATAATTTACTTTCATTTGCAATTGTGCCTCAGTGCTCATGTAGACACTTTTCTTCAGTTTTCTGAATTTGCCTTTTCAATTCACAGATGCTTACTGACATTTGTTACAGGATACAGAACAGCTTTAAGAATGACTAAATATTACGCTATAAGGCCTGTACTATCTGCATATAGACAAAATTACAGTTCTCTGAAGAAAAACAGTATGTTCTTTAAAACATAAAGAAACCTCTGTTTCTCTGTGGGAGAATAGACGCAGTCCCCTTCAATGCTACCTTATTTAAAACAATATGAAATTGTGATATTTTAAAAGGGAGTAACACATCCCTTTTGTTGCCATGATTTCAAAGATGAGTAGCTGCTTAAATGACATTTTTGACAAAAAAGCCCTTTCCACCAAATTCACACAACTGCTTCTTATGTTTCCAAAATAAATGCAATGTAAAAGCTGAACATCGGCACAATAAATGTTAAACCAGGTAGATTTGATACACATTCTTACAATTTGAATCTAATTAAGTGAATTCCACTAACTCATCTATTCCCAGAAGGACTTTACAAATCCTGTGTATTTATGCACGTATTTGCTCATTACTAATGTGTTAAATGCCAGATCTAAGTCACTTTTTAGCCAGGACTCAGGAATAAGCCATACACTAAGCATATGAACGGAGCAATATTTGAAAAGAAAGTGTTTGAGTTTATAGTAGTATTTACACAGATGTATACAGAGGTATTTAAAAGATAATTAAGCTATACAGATAAGATTACAACCAGAGGCGCTGCAGAAAAGTGAACTGGCAGTGAAAACAATACTGTACAGCACACTAATCAGTTTGACAAATGAGTATTGCAATGTTGTATTAGCTGTTTAGGAATTGATAAAATGAACCTGAGTAACACTGAGATCAGTTAAATCACAATAACACATCAGGCTGATACTTCTAAGAAGGTGAAAGACCTGATCTACACAGAATCATGGCTGACGGCATGACCCATAGCTTTAGGAAAAGTGTGAGGTATGAGGCATGTATAAAATGTGTACTGTCATGTGCATCTTCCTGTACAGGAAACTGAAATAAAGGTTTAATGAGACTTTGAGATAGATACTTCCTGAAGATGTATTTTTCTGCATCACATTTACATTGCATAATACAATGTCATTGTATTTTTTAGCAATATAATGTTAAAGGCACATACATATAATGCAGTTTCTGTATTAAATATGTATCAATTATTTTCTGTTGTTTGACTTTTGATTTAGTAATATATTATAGTACTGTGTTTTTCTGTGGTAATGCTATATATTTCTGAGCTGCCTCATAAAAAGATGGCCAAAAGTGTTCTTATAAAATATACACATCCATTGCAGTCTGGATAATTTATTCTCATAATATTATAGCAAACTAAGGCACTTATCTGAAGATGACCTAGATTAGATGTAGAGTGATCCCCCCCCCACATGAATTGTTTTGTCTAAAACAGTGCCTAACTATTTCTTCACAAAGAATAGTCAGAAACGATCTTTAGTGAATTTCAGCTTCTCTTCAATGGCCAGCAGGTAAGATCAACCCAAGTTAAATACCCTGTCAAAGAACTAGAGCATATTACAACTGACTGTTTCCAGAATGTCCTCTCTGTGTTATACAGAATTATTACCTTTTTGTAACATATTCATCATTGACCATGAACTCTTGTTTGTGATGTAGTTAGTATACCAGAATATATACCTTTTACTAGAAATTTTATTAATGTATGCTGACTGGAAAACAGTGTTGTATGTGCATTTGTAAATATCTAATGTGCTGGAAGAACTCTAATAGTCTAACCTCACTGCCCTAGCTTTGAAACATGCAACTGCCCCTTCCCTTTTCTTCCCATATTTTAAAGCTATCATATACATATAAAAAATCAATTGCCTTAGCCATAGATTTTAATCTAGGATGTCACTTCAGTTGTCTACCACCCTCATAGTAAAATAATAAATTGCATTGCACCAGGTATAGCTTGCCCCTTAAGTTTAATATTTATTTCATCATCAGTTCAAATTCCATCAAAATTTCCCCTAATAATTATAATCCTTTGTTTTAATTACATCAGGACAAAAGTGCAAGCTTCTTTATCCTTTGTTATATAATGTCCTATTCTTCAATTTTTACAATCCTATTGACCGTCTTACAAACTTTGTTTAATATCACTATTTCCCTTCACCTGTATGGTCATCAAAATTGGATGCCCTACTCTACAGGATGTATCAGAAAAGAACTGTCAGGAAAGATAACTGATTTCTGTGTCTAGAGCCTACCTCTGGATGCAGACCAACATTATTATCCATGATTTTATTGCATTTCACTCAGATGCAAATGTAATCTTTAAAATTATGAGCTCAGAAAAAATTTAACATCATGATGAAAAAGTTATTAAACTTTGAAGATTAAGAAATAGAAAAATAAAAGAATAATTCAAACTTGAGATAAAATTGTATATGTAAGCTACATTGCAATATGACTTTTGTTTTCCTAATGAGTCACTTTGGATATAATGAAATATGCCAATTAAATATATATTATAATGATATACAATGGGGCTGTAACTGTGTCCACTGGTCATTAATCATAATTGACAAATCTGAGTAGCACACAGATACAATTGAAAGTGTTTTGTCTTATATATCTTAGTTCTCTAGTTCAGTTTTGAGCTGGAGTACCTTATATGCAGGGCCTGCATGCCCCACCCACTTAGCCTGCATGGGTCATCGCAGGATTCTGCATGTAAATTGAAGTGTGCGTGTGCGTGTGCATGTGCGTGTGCGTGTGCATGTGTGTGTGTGTGTGTGTGTGTGTGTGTGTGTGTGTGTGTGTGTGTGTTGATTGTTCATTTTGTAATGAACTGCCATCCAGTCTAGGACTAGTTCTCTGACCGATTCCCCCCCATGTGCCATGATAGGTACTATATTAATGTAATATATTAATGGTTTACATTGATAAGGAAATCAGGTTACAGCAATACGGCTGGTTGCATCAGAAGGCAATCCTTTCTTTGCTGTGGAGTACAAATTCATCAAATATATATTATCTGGCCTACTTGTTGCTCATAATAATATCCGATTGATTTGGACTGAGCCTTACGGAATGCATAACTGCATATCTATATCTACTCCAATATGAAAGTCAAGAGATGCTACTAGTATTTTAACTTAAATTGATAATTTTCTAATACTTTCTAATATTTATGTGGAAAGGATTTAGTTCAGTTTACTGAAGTAGTATTTACTGAAGTTCAGTAAAAGCACTGTATGAGAAGTACAAATGAATGTCATTGCTTGGAAATTTATTACAATGAATATGGTAAGGAAGGAAAAAGTAAAATTCCTAAATGAAGAAACATAAATAATGGAGGAGTAAGCAGATTATAGCTTTACAATGAAGGAAAGGTGTGTTTTCAGATAACTTTACTCAAAAAAAATCGATGAATGATTTAAAAAGTATGGAAGTAGTTGTGCTTACTTTAACTGATATAGCTCATAGAGTAATAATAGTAAGTAAATGAGAGCATGACGGCTTGAACCAGAAAAACAAATATTTTTTCAGTTGCTTGTGTTTCCATATATATATATATATATATATATATATATATATATATATATATATATATATATATATATATATATATATATATATATTTTTTTTTTTGTCAGATGTGTTTCAGTAACTGGTAAAACTCAAACCACTTGGATATAATTACCACTTCATTTTGTGTATAATGCCAAATTTACAAATTACTCAAACAAGGACACTGAATTTGTTTTTTGTTGTTGTTAATTAGAAGGACAAAACTATTCAGAATAGTTCAAAGATATTTTAAAATCTAATCTTAGTTAAATGTGTTACAGAAAGCCTAAATGCATTCACAACTGTTTCAGAAGTATTTTTCATCAGTAAAGTTGTTTGCATGAGATGAAATGAGATGAGACATTGGAAGGATTTTTTTACAAGGAAGTAAATATGTGGGTATTATTTATGATGTCTGGTGTTTAAGATGTCTTTCATCTGATTAAATACATAGGTTTACCCTTAGCTGGGTCCATAAAATAATAATTATTGCAGACTAGTGGGCCTTTATATAATAAAAGCATTGAAGCCAATAAAAAGGGATTTATTCATAGGTTCATAGGAGTTATTTACCATTACATTATTTACCAGTGCCTCTGTCCAGCAGGACAACTGAAATAATCCATTGGGTGAATTTTCTATTTCCTGTCCACTCATCAAGATTTCTCTTGAAGAGTACCAGTGAGGTGCTCTGCTTGACGTGTAAGGGAAGTCTTTTCCAGAGCATGGGCAGTCTTTGGGTTAGGAACCTGTCCCTCCAACAAGTTCTGTTGATTGTGGTAATGAGGTTAAGGTCTCTGGCTCATGTGGCAAGGAGGGATGGGGATTTTCTTAGATGTAGCATATCTAGCAGTACTGGGTCTGACATGGCTTTGTAGGTCAAGCAGAGATTGCCTCTAAGTAGTTGATATGATACTGAGAAAAGTTGGAGTTTTTTAGTCTTTCTGCATAGGGCAAATGTTTAAGGCCTGGGATCCTCTTGGTGAGATATTTTTGTGGTCTTTCTAGTTGTTGCACATGTCTGGTGAGGTATATGGGGCATTGTACTCGATAATTGGTCTAATGAGGGAAGAGTAGAGAGAGAAAATGACCTCTTTCTTCCTTGAGGCAAAATGCTTTGTAATGAGATGTGCGATGTAGAAGGATTTTCTGACCACAGCGGCAATGTGATTATCAAAGGATAGGTTGCTATCCACGTATGTTCCCAAATCTCTTATGACACCTTCGGTGTTCAGTGGACTACCATTGATGTGGTAGTTCATGGGTACCATCTTCTTCTCAAAGGGAATGATGCTGCATTTTTTGGCAATGAGCTTAAGGCCATGGTTCTGACATCAGTCATGGGTCTCTGTGAGGCTCTTCTGCAGAATGTCAGCATCATCTGGGGAGCTAATAATGGCTTCCAGTTTGCGGTTGTCTGAGAACTTGGTCAGCCAGAGTCCCTTGGTTTTGGCCTGGACTTCAAAAAAGTAGATGCCAAACAGGAGAGGACCCAGGACTGATCCCTGTGGGACTCCACTCGTGACTGGTCAGTAGTCTGACTTGGAGTTCGTGACTTTCATTGTGTGAGCTCTATCAGTAAGCCAGTTTGCAACCCACCTTTTGACATTGGGGTTGATGCCTAATTTAGTGAGTTTATCTATGATTCCTGAGTGGGAAATTGTATCGAAGGTTTTGGCCAGATCGAGGTAGGCTGTGTAAACCTTTGTCTTCATCCACAGCTCTGTTGACAGTCTCAAAGAAGTCTACCAGGTTAAGCAAATATCTACCCTTAACAAATCCAAACTGCATGGGGTCTAGAGTCTGGAGATTCCCTATGTCCTTATTTATTAAGTCCATGATGATGCACTCCATAGCCTTACATACCAGACTCATCAGGCTAATGGGGCGATAGTTCCCAGTGTCTGTACTCACACCCCCTTTGTGGAGTGGGATGACTGTAGCAGTGCACCATTCATCGGGCACAAAGCCTGAGATGAGGTTGTGATTGAACAGGGCACACAGGTGTGGTGCCAGTTCATTTTGCAATTCATGTAGAACATAGCCTAGGATGTTGTCAGGTCCTATGGAAGCTGTATTCTTGGCATTGAACAATGTGATTTTAACCTGTGCAGCTGTAATACTGGGTACTAGGCATTCCTCAGGTATTGTGATTGGCCTTTTAGTGGGCGAGAGGGGGGTAACCTTGGCATTGAATCTGTCATCCAGTATATCATCCAGTATATTGGCAAAATCTGTTGGCTCAGAATAGGAGTTACCACTGTGTAGTAGCTCCAATCAGATCTGAGCATTCCCTTGTATATTTTTGACATAACTATAGAAGACCTTGTGGTTGTCCTTAGTATCTAAACAATCCAAAGAAAATTGCACTAGATCCACAAAGATTACTTGTAAAACAAACAATGGACCTGAGATGGCATACAATAAAGCTCGCAGACAGTCAAATTCTCTTCCTTTAATGTCACAACCAAAGCACAAAAACAAAGCTCTGCATTAACGTTCTGAATTACATTCTCGTTTGTAAAACTTCATCAGATGTGGGCTGAAAAAAACATAATTATTTATACCAGTCCCAATTAGGACAGATCCTATCACAAAGCATTTTAATACAGATAATTGATGTTTACCTAAAACCTTTAATAATTCCATAAAATATACTTCCTAAGACAAAATTCCTCTACTTAAAAAAGCATTCAATATGTAATTTAAAATACAATTAAAATAATAAATATGTTGGAATATAAAACATGTTATTGTGCAATATAAGCTATTCCATATAAAGGAAAGAAAAATCATTCTGTTGATTTATTTACATCATCTTGTGGTCACCTATGAAATCACACTATAAAAATATGAATATTTTATTAATAAATAAAATTATTATTTTTTTTAAATTCAATAATGATGTTTGCTCTTATTGAAATAAAAGATAAATGAGCAATGGATTAAGACCTTAAATAATATTTTGAACCATTTTAAAGGATTATGTTAAAACATTTTAAAAAATACAGAGAACAAATGCATAAAACCATATTTCTTTTGAAAAAGTATAATTCAAGGATCCAGGTTATTTGCTAAACTGTGACTTATAATTTTGCAGCTCTAAGTATGAGAAGGGGGGGCTATGGAAATACAATAATTCAAAAGTGGCCACTTATTAGCCTGTAAAGTTATCTCCCACCAGAGCTCTCTATACTCGATTTTTTCCTCCCATAAGCCTCCCCTTCCATCAATGTTCACCCTTTCCAATACAAAGAACAAAAAGTGGGCATCTTCACAGTCATGTTTATGTTTGTATAGATCATTAGTTTCTTTATTATTTTGTATATCGTATACATGTTCATAAAGTCTTCTTCTTAATTTATGTTCTGTCTTTCCTACATAGAATGCTTGGCAAGCTTGACATTTTGCCAAGTAAACTAAACCCCTATTGTCACAATTGTTAAATTATTTCCCTTCTATTACCATATTCCTACTTTCTAAGTGAATTGTTTCTTTACTAATGATGTAGACACACTGTGAACAATGTCCACATTTGAAAGTTCCATTTCTTCTTTTATAATTTGAAGAGTCAGAGACGTAATTCTTTTCAGCAAATTTTTCAGGGTATAAGAATTTTTGTAGACTACTTTCAACCTTTCCTTAGTTATCCTATCTAAGTCTGTAATGGCAATGAATCTATTCCATTCATTGTCAATAATCCCCCTAATTAAACTGGAACAAGCATTGTATCCTATTACTAAGGCCCTATTAAAATTATCTTCTAGTTTACCTTGTTCTGTACTTTCTTCCATATAGCCTAAAATAGGTTTAAATTTTGTTAGTCTTCCTACTATGACCGCTTTCTCTATTTGTTCAACTAAACTATCTGCGTAGTTCCTTGTCCTAAACATCTGATTTAAAATTTCCATTTCTTTTATAACATCATCTTTATTAGATGTCATTCTGGAAGATCTTATGTATTGTCCCCTAACTAGATTTCTTTTCTGATGCATAGGGTGAGCACTGTTAAAATGTAAATAAGAATTTGAGTAAGTGCTTTTCCTGTACACCTTAGAGTTGAACTTATTGTCTCTCTTGTAAATCTCTACGTCCAAGTACTGCACCTTTTCATATTTCACAGTGTGTGTGAATTTCAAGAAATTTGTGGTATTATTTAAAACGTTAATGAAGTCAGGAATCTCCTCTTTAGGTACCACCCAAAAAAATACAAATGTCATCCAAGAATCTTTTATACAGGAGCCATTTTTGGCTATATATAGAATTTAATACCTGCTTTTCCTCCCATTTTGCTAAAACTAAATTTGCATAAGTTGGTGCGCAGGCTACACCCATGGCTACACCTTTTATTTGGTGAAAATATTCCCCCATAAAATAAATAAAATTGTATTTCAAGACTAAATCTACTAGTTGCAAAATAAATGTACATTCATTATGGGTTAAAATGTTGTTTGCATGGGCATTGTAAAGTTAACCACCTCAGTTTTTAGAAACCCAAAGTTGGCTTTGGAAAAGTTTTTTACAGTTTCCTTTGCGAGAGGGGTGGGGGTGGGGGGGGTGGGATGTGGATATCCATGGTAACAAGCTTGTGGTCAGATCTGACCAGGGTGGAGTTTACACTTGGTGTAGAGCAATGGTCACCCATATTGGTAATAATCAGGTCGAGAATGTTGTTACCCCTAGTGGGGGTACGAATGAGCTGCTCCAGGGCATTGGAATTGATGAATTTCAGGAAATGTTTAGCAAGTGTGTTGGTACTTGAGTAGTTTTCCCAGTTAATGGAGGGGGTAGTTAAAGTCACCCGGTATGAGGGTGTTGGGTTGGACCTTCATATTTTCCGGGGTGTGTAGGAATGTGGAGTGACCATCTTGGGTCATGGTGGGGGATCTATAGCAGGCAACAACCTGGATTGCAGTCTTACCCAGTATTAGTTGGACCTGGAGTATCTCTGCTGTTTTATGTTGGGCTACTAGCCTGGCGGTGTACATATCCTTTATGAATTTGGAGACACCACTGCCTTTAGGGCTTCAGTCCACATTTTGGGGTCAAAAGGTGTGGTATGAGTTATAGCCTGGTAGCACAGGAGTGCTTTGAAGTGCCCTGAACCAGGTCTCCATTACTACACAAATGTCGATGTTCCCTATTTTAAGGAGCGCTTCGATCGAGTGCCTTTTGAGGTTTAGACTTCTAGCATTGAGCAGCATAACCCTCAGATTGCATTTACTTGTAGCTGTTATGGTGGTATTTTGCTCTTCTAGATATTACGTAGAAAAGGCACTATACAGGTGGCAAGGGCCTTGGCCAGTATACGGAATCCCAGGTGTGACAGATGCAGGCCATCTCTGGCAAAGCATCGAGGTCTGTCAATCATTTCATCCCAGGCAGGCAGATACTAGATCCCCTTGGAATGACACCAGAAACTATTATTGAAGTCAATCATTTTTTTGTTTGTACTGTGGTAATATTCTTGGTGATGGTAAGATGCTACTTAGGGCTATGGTCATGTCTTCCTGGACTACATGAGCCAAGATCTCCACCATGTCTCTTTTCATGTAGTCCAAGTAGGTGCATCTCAGGTCATTCACACCAACATGGACAATGACAGTGTCATATCTGTAGCGGTAGTTGAGTGACCTGAGTGCATGCGTTATGTGGCCTATCCTGGCTCCTGACAGGCAGCTGACCATTATCTTCTCCTTATTCAACGTAGTGAGTGGGACTTCAGTGTGCTTTACTATTGAGTCACCTATGATAAGTGTATTGGATAAGATTTTTGCCTTTGTAGCTTTGTTTGTGTGGCGCACTGTTTATATGAGCTATGTGTCTTGTGGTTTGTTCTGTGGTGTGGAGGTTCCATGCTTTTCTGCTTTGGAGGTTTCTCCTGTTTGGGTAGATTTTTGTTGAGAGCCTCCGCGAAGGTGTGCATGTGCTTTGTGTTATTATGTGATAGCTTTGAGGGTATCTGGCTATGTGTTCCTTGTGGTGTGGTGCTAGTGTTGACCTTCTCCTCTTGACTGGCTATTCCAGTGTTGGCTGGAGTGTGCATGGCTTCCAGTCTGGATAAATAGGTGCATCTCTCACCAGTCTGAATGTTGTGTGGTAAGAGAAGAGGGTTGTCAGTGTACATGATGCAGTTTCTGCATTACCTCAAGATGCCCAGATTCACCAGATTAATAGGAGAAAGCGTGAGGAACTGACCTTTGGACTTACCTGGAAGGGTGTGTAATTTATTAAGTACCGAGGCTGTTTTTTTTATAGAAAGTTTAGTGCTGGTAGCAGTCTGTGTGCTGCAGTAAATGCTATGTGGAAGTCTGAACAAGTGCAAGACTTTATAAGATAGTTTAAGTGCAGAAAAGAACAGAACTAGCAAGATCTAAGGGAAAATTTGAAGAGTAGACTTTCTGGCACCCTAGCTTACAGGTGCTGCATGTCACGCAAACCCATGCAGACATGGGTTTTTAAGGCAGAAAGTTAAAAGGGATAGAATGCAGCCCAAAATGGCCAATAAGGTACAATTTCAGAGCTGGAAACCACTCTTCTAGCAGTAAATAGGTTGCTCAGTTATTATTAATTATTATCAAATCTAGCCTCCTATTTACTTTCACATAATATATTATTCCTCTTTGCACTTCATTTAATGTTGAACTACATAAGAAACTAATACAAATGTTTACTAGTTCTTTTCCATAAAACAAGGGAATATATATATATATATATATATATATATATATATATATATATACACACACACTACCTAAGTAAACTAATGCCCTCACAACATAAGCATTTCACATTCTAAAAAATAACTAAAATACATTCTACCACTCTCTCAGTCTTCTTAGTTTTAACAAATTTTCCATCATTCTACCATTACCTGATATTTTCCAAACATCATAAATAATACACACATATTCCCTTCCTTGTAAAACAAATCCCCCCATCTGTAACACTTCCCAAAAATCCTTTGTTTTTTTTATTTAAATATAAACCAACTCTCCCTTGTAATAATTCTGTTTTAACAATGACTTCTGTCATCCATAATGTATTATTATTTTTGTTATTAATATTAGGTCATCTCTATTAGATAACATTAATGGCTGTCTTATTCCACTATTATTTTCCCTTTTTGCTTCTTCTGGAATATTTTCATATGTTTTAATGACCACATTCAATGCCATGGCAAACAGAAACATACTCACTGGACAGCCCGTCCTTCCCCCTTTTTTATCTTAATCTTTTTCCTATGCATCCATTCACAATGATGGCCACCCAAGATAATTTAGAAGTTAGCTAAGTAACTTTCAACAGTGTCATCCCTTTACCATCCTGTTTCAAAATATTGTACAATTCAATATGATTTATGTCATCAGAAGTTTTTGCTACATCAAAAGTCCTCATTCTTGTTTCACCTTTACCATCTCCTATATTTTCTACATTTTCGTTTCTTATAATTATTTCACTTCCATTTCTTTTCTTTACATGATATACACTTTCAGTTATTATTGCATCATTCTTTTCTGAAAAATTTCTAACAGAAATGTATAATTTATATTTCCCAGTGTTATTGGGTTTCAGATCTTTATTATTTTTTCCTCTTTCCCATATAAACTTAATTATACCATCATACATTTCTTCATCTTTGACTCTTTGCTTCATCTTTCATTTACTGCTTCCAAAAAAATCCTAATTTTCTAACTCTGTGTTTCCTTTGTAAAAGTCATACATACCCTAAATAGCATGGGTCAGGTAAAGATTTGTCCTTCCTTTCATTTTTCAATTCCACTAACTTCTTTCTTAGAATTTAATTTTCTATTTCCTTTACTGCCTCTTTTCTTTTTTTTCCCATTTTCCATGTATTTCAATACACATCTTCTCACAGATCTAGCTTACATATTCCTCCGCAATACTAATAATCTCCTTTTACTTGTTTTTCAATTCCCTGTCATTGTTTTTCATAAGTTCAGTTTTCCTTTCAGTAAATTTTAGTTTTTTACTTAAAAAGGTGATACTTTGCAAATTCCTTATAAGAGGAACTCCTGTGTATATAAAAAATCTTATTTTTTCTTATTGTATTGAAATAGTGTTCTTTCATTTTTCTCTCAATTACTACTTCCCACATCCAATAATTTCTCACAATTTTCATTTTGTTTCTAATATGTTTTCTTTTTTCCTCTCAATTATTTTTCTGAATATATTTTGCTGATCTTTATTCATTAATCACCATGTTATACTGTTGAAGAAATGTTTCATTGTTAGACAATCTTTGGACACATCCTTCCTTTCTTTTTGCAGCTATTTCTTACTTAACTTATTACTTGTTAATATTTTTATCCATTTTCCTTATTTTTATTATTCTCCATTTTCCTCTAAAACAATGCATATTCTTCTGTTGACAAAAAAAGTTTATTTCTTTACTTACTCCATCAATTTATTTCACATCCTCTGAATATATTACATAATATAGTTTTTCCTTAAATCCGCTCTTCTATGTGTAGATTCTCTTTTTTCCTGACTCTAACCATACTCTAACAGTTTTCTTCACATCTTTCATTTTTAGTGTACTCCATCAATTTACCTGATTTTCTTTCCTTAAGTTACAATTAAAACCATGTAAAATAATTACAGATATGTTAATCAAATATTTTCATCTCTTCAAACATCTTTTTTTCACCACATCTATGTATAGCTGTAACACTGTTCTCTCTGACTTGATTTTTATTCCTAAATTGCTCACTAAAAGTGTACCAGTCAACATTACTATCATGTCCATGATTTTCACTTATTCATTTTTAACAAGTGCTGCTATCACAGAACATATATTCTGCCCTAGTGTCCACACTAGTCTTGTTCCCCAAATCAGTTCAAACTTTTCCCATTAAGTTGTCTCAACATACCTTACATCTTGCAAAAAAAAAAAAAAAATCTCATAGACACCAATTCTTTTACACCTTTCTGAAACAAGCATTTCCCTCACATCACTTTATGCTATTTACATTTAATAAAACTACTTTAATATTAACTTTTTCCACTTTTGCTTCTTTATAGTCCATCTTCTTTTTCTTATTTTCTCCTCCTCATCAGGTCTATATCAACATTTTGAAAGACGAAAATGCCGAATACCAGTTGGCCGACACAAAAATGTCAAACTATGACATTGCTGAACAGCCAAATCACCGATTTCTTCCTATTTGTTCCTTTGACTTTGTTCACGATTCCCTCCTTCATCACCATTTAAAGGGCAATCGATACAAAATAGTCAATCCCCTCCCACATTTTCTACAAATTGATCTGCAATTGTTCCTTGATTGTCAAACTTCACCTTACTTATTACTACATGTATCACACATTGTGTCTCCCCTGATAAAAGGCCACTGGTCTAGTGGGATTAGCCCAGTCAACAAAGTGGAAATAAACAAATGTGATTATTGTTGTTATATAAAATAGTATACAATAAGATATGTCAGTTTCCCACTGAAAAGAGAAAACACAGTCAAAAAAGAGTAAATAAAAATGTGTTTGCATTTTCCTGCAGAAGCCCAAACATCTTCCAGTCCCTGGCAATTCCTGAGTTGTTAAACTGTTCATAAAAATGGTATAACGCCATGAGTCACCCAGCTGAGTACATGCATGTCTGTGAACACATTGGTGAAAATACTGCAGTAGCATCACACATTCATGAAGATACCAGATTTTCCATGTGTTAAGGCCATTTGGAAAAAAAAAAAAACATCTCATATGTCAAGGGATACAATGTGTAAGCATTCAGATTCCTAGCTACCAAAGTTTTCACTCATCAGCTGCTGATTTTTTTTTTCATTTTAGAAAGATCCCAAAAGACTGGGTTAGCAGAGAGATATACAACCAAGAAGAGAAACAAATGGTCAGGTGAGGATGTAGGCCATTAATCCAACCAACTAGAGGTTAAAGATTAGAAACCAAAAACAAACATAAAGAACATGTACTGCCTTAACCTTGCATAACAAAGACTTTTTCAGAAATTATAATGATGACAGGTTATTGTATAACTGTAGATAAAAAGTTGCAATATGTTGAATTCAGAAATCATAAAGTGATTATTTAGCTAACAATATACATATAGTAAAATAAAAGTCATGTATATATTTCTCTGGTCCTGGACATTTCGGTACTCATCACACAATTTTTACTCCTCGTCTCATCATGGCAAATTACATAAAGTAATTTCTAGTTTATGAAACTGTTGTTTTGATTCACATTCTAAATGATTCTGAAAAAAAGAAAGATGTCATGAGGCAATGTTATTTTAATTAAATGAGTCATTCTATATAGACCTAGTCCTTCTTCCTGGCATAATACTCAATGCATAGCTTTAATGATACTTGTTTAGATACTTCAGTTTTATAAGTAAGCTGAGTACAGTTTTCTTCTTAGTGAATCTGCTTTATTAAACAAAGGTTTACGCTATGGAGATTTCATAGGTTCACATTTGCTTGAAAAGTAATGACTGATTAGTTTTTCAAAAATGTGTAAGTTTATATTTCTTTCATACTGAGGGGAAACACATGCAGCTCATGAGCAAAAACAAATCATTTCTATTTTTGTTTTAATCCAAAGATCAGTATGTTTGTAATTGAAGTGTTAGTATATTATTTACTAATATTTACATTTGATATTAGTAAGTGCCACTCTAGAGATCACACTATTTAATGTCTTTTTTTTTAACTGGATTTTTAAAAATCAAATAGAGAAATACAGAAAAAACATTATGAACAAGCTTCATTTAACATTAGAGCAAAAAGAGAGGATAGCAAAAATTGCTCAAATATCTAAACTAAATACACCTTATACAAAAGTGCAGTATACCTTAAAAGATAATGAATGCATAGCATAAACTTTAGTATACATTATCTAAATAAAAATTAATTTAAAGAAGAGAGGCATGATAAAAAAGAAGAAGCAGAGGAAGGCTATCAAGAAAATGCCAAAGAATGATATGTAAAACATTCTAGAAAAAAGAGAAATATCTCTTATGGACTAGTAAAAGTTTAAAAACATTAATATATTTGCTAGCCATTTCAGTCAATCCAGACCTAGTTAATTTATCATAGGTTCATAGGTTCATAGGTTCATACTAGGCTATCTGCCCTAGGGCATTTATAAACCTAGCCAGAGTGTGTTTGGCTTTCGCCACCCATTTTAAATTAATTTTGGTATGCCCTTTTTCGAGGTTAGTATACTGTGCCTCTGTCTAACAGTGACACAGAAGTGATACCAGGGATAAACCTACGATCTCCCTTCCACTCATCAAGATTCCTCTTGAAGAGAGTCAATGAGGGACTCTGCCTAACCTGGACTGGGATTTTATACCAGAGTGAAGGGAGCCTCTGGGTTATGAATCTGTCCCTCCAGCATGTCTTATTTATTTCAATTCTGAGGTTCAAGTCTCTCGAGCGTGTAGCTCGATGGTATTTGGATTTTTTGAGGTGCAGCATGTCCATTAATTCCAGTTTGTACATGGCTTTATACATCAGGCACAGGTCACCTCTGAGCAGGCGGTATGCCACTGAGTAGAGCTGGAGTTTCATTAACCGGGCAACATATGGCATCTGTTTGAGCCCTTTGATCCTCTTGGTGAGGTACTTTTGGGGTCTTTCCAGTTGCTGCAGGTGTTTGGTAAGGTACATCCCAAAAGGGGGCATTGTACTCAATTATGGGCCTGATGAAGGATGAGTAAAGAGGCACGATGACCTCCCTTAATCTAGATGTCAATCCCTTCATGGTTAGGTGGGCTATATAAAATGTTTTTCTAAACACTTTGGCCACGTGGTTGTCAAATGAGAGATTGCTATCAACTTGGGTCTCCAGGTCCCTAATTACTTCTTCTGTACTTAATGGATTACCACCTATGTGGTAATTTGTGGGCACTTTGTTTTTGCCAAAGGGGATGACTATACACTTTTTGGCGTTTAGCTTGAGGCCATGGCTCTGGCACCAGTTGTCTCTTTCGATGAGGCCCTTTTGGAGGATGCTTGTGTCGGCTGGAGAGTTGATTATGGCACCCAGTTTGCAGTCATCTGTGAACTTGGTCAGCCACAGTCCTTCTGTGTTGGCCTGTACCTCCGAGAAATATATACCGAACAAGAGAGGTCCCAGGACTGAGCCTTGTGGGACACCACTTGTAACTGGTTTGGAGTCTGACATGGCTCCAGCAATTCTAACCATGTAGGTTCTGTCCTTGAGCCAGTTTGCAACCCATCTAGTGACATAGGGGTTTATATTTAAGCTGGTGAGCTTATCTATATTGCCCGAGTGGGGTATTGTATCGAAGGCTTTTGTGAGGTCCAGGTAGGCTGTGTGGACCACCTTCCCTTCGTCAATGGCCTTGGTGACAGTTTCAAAGAAGTCGACCAGGTTTAAGAGGCAGGATCTGCCCTTAACAAAGCCAAACTGGGTAGGATCCAGTGTCTGTAGGTCCGCAATATCTTTATTTATTAGGTCCATGATGATCCTTTCCATAGCTTTGCAGACCAAGCTAGTCAGGCTTATGGGGCGATAGTTTCCAGGGTCCGTTGAGGCAACACCTTTGTGGAGAAGGACCACTGTTGCTGTACACCACTCTTTGGGTACATATCCTGTAGTAAGGCTGAGATTGAACAGTAGTTTTATGTTTTGGTTTAGCTCTTCTTGGAGTTCATGTAGGACGCAGCCTGGGACACCATCTGGTCCCATTGATGCTGTGTTTTTTACTTTCGAGAGGGCGGCTCTTACCTGATCATCTGAGATGTCGGGGGGGCAGCACTCTGCTGGGATAGATATTTGCCCTTTTTGCCATTTTGGTGGGGAGGGAGGGAGGGAGAAGTTTGCGCTGAACCTGTCAGCTAGGATGTTGGCAATGTCTGTGGGTTCGGTGTATTTTTTGTCATTTTGGACTAATTCTGAGCATATCAGGGAATTCCCACCCAGGTTCCTAACATAACTAAAGAAAGCCTTGTGATTATCCTTAGTGTCCCGTGTAATTTTTCTCTCGAAGCTGGCTTTAGACAATTTTATGAGTGCCCTTAGTTTTTTGCTAATACTGATCAGAGATGCCTTCCCTTTTTGGGATTTTGCTCTATCATGTAGGAGCTTCCTCCTTCTATTGTATAGTTTGTTCATGGCTGGGGTCCACCAGACAGGACATCTGTCTTTGGAGGATTGGGTCTTGGTTTTATTTGGGACTGCATGATCCATGCATTCCTGAAGGTGTTCATAGAATGCATTTATAAAGGATTCTGCAGTCTGGGCCGTATTTTCCACAGGCCCGGGAGCTTTGAAGGACTCCACCTCAGTTTTGAGGAGTATGAAATTTGCTTTTGAGAAGTTTTTCACTGTGGTTTTCTGGGCAGGGCATGGGGTCGGGATGTGAATATCCAGTAAGATCAGTTTATGGTCTGATCTTACCAGTGAGGGATACACTTCTGGTCTGGAGCATAGAGTCCCCATGTTGGTGATGATCAGGTCCAGTATGTTTTCCCCTCTTGTGAGAGTGGTAACAAGTTATTCCATAGCATTTGAGTTTATGAATTCTAGGAACCTTTGGGCTAGGGTGTTGGAGCTAGAGTAATGCTCCCAGTCTATGTTTGGGTAGTTGAAGTCACCCAATATAATGGTGTTTGGAGAGATCTTCATATTTTCCAGTGTTCTTAGGAAGGCTGAGTGGGGTTCCTGGGTTTGGGAGGGTGGTCTGTAGCAGGCTATAAACTGGACGGAAGTTTTACCCACTGTTAGTTGCACATGGATAGTCTCTGATGCTTCGTGCTTTGCCACCAACCTGGAGGTGTGTGTATCTTTGATGAATATCGATACTCCCCCTCCTTTTGTGGTTCGGTCCAAGTTTTGGGGCCAAAAAGCATGGTATGAGGTATAACCTGGTAGTGCTGGGGTGCTCTCTGGAGCCCTGAACCAGGTTTCTGTTACTGCACAGATATCGATGTTCTCCATGCTAAGGAGAGTTTTGAGTGCATGCATCTTGAGGTTTAGACTTCTGGTGTTGAGTAGCATTACTCTTAGTTTCTTATCCCTTGTGATACCTATGGAGGTGGGTTTGTCTTTTGAGCCTTGCCTAAAAAAGGCACTATGGGGGTAGCAAGAGCCTTTGCCAATATCCGAAAGCCCAGGGGTGACAGGTGCAAGCCGGCCCTAGCGAAGCATCGTAGCTTGTCGAGCATATCATCCCAGGCTGACAGGCATTGGATCCCCTTTGAATGACACCAGTACATAAGCCAATTGTTGAAATGGATCATCTTGTCTTCATATTGTGGCATCATTCTTGGTGAGGGTAAGATGCTATTCAAGGTCAGGGTCATACCGGCCTGGGCTACATGCTCAGAGAGCTCCTCTATGTCTCTTTTAATGTAGTCCAGGGAGGTACATCTCAGGTCATTCTCACCAGCATGGACAATGACTGAGTCATATTTGTACTTGCCTTGGAGTGACCTGAGTGCTTGTGTTATGTGGCGGATCCTAGCGCCCGACAGGCTGCTCACTGTGACCTTCTCCTTGTTCAGCCTGGTGAGCAGGACGTCAGTGTGCCTGATGATAGAGTCACCTATTACAAGTGTATCAGGTGTGTTGTTTAGCCTTAAGGGCTGTGACTGTTTGGCACACTGGCTTTGTGAGATATGTGTTGCACGTGTTTTGTTTTCGAGTAGCGGTTGCTTGGGTGTCTGCTTTGGAGGTCTCTGCTGCTTAGGCAGATCTTTATTTAGAGCCTCCGAGTATGTTTTTGTGTGATTATGTGTTTGGTTTGCTGTCATGGTAGGTCTATGTGAGACTGGAATTGTAGTGAGTGTGGGTTCCTTCTCCTCCTGACTGGTTATGCCAGTACTGAGTTGAGAGAGCATAGCCTCCAATTTGGCTATATGGTTGCATCTCTCACATGTGTTGGAATTTGTTGGGAGGAGGAGAGGGTTGTCTGTGTACATGAGGCAGTTGTAACATTGCCTCAAGATTCCCAGATTCACCAGCTGGACCAGAGTGGAGATTGACAACTGACCTTTGGACATGCTAGAATAATATTGGGAATTCCTTTATAATTGAAAACATGGGCCAATGGGGAGTGATGGTGTAGTGCTTTTAATTTTTAGTGCTGACTTATATAATTGCTTTAGTGAGCAAGTGCCAGGTAACTTAAGTGCAATGTGTTACAGGTAACTTAAATGCAAAAACAACAAACAGTAACTTTCTTTCAAGTGAAACAAGGAAATAAGTACAGTAAGCAATGCAGATATCACTAGGGATCCACAGAAGCACTGAGAAGCTGCGTTTAGGTGGAATTAGTATTCCAGGGAAATAACAAGCAAACAAACAACAAGCATACAAACAAAGCTAGATTCAGCAGTCCTGGATCTAGTCTATGCTACAGCAAACAAGGTGTACCAATTTCAGTAAGAAACAGTTCAAATATGCAGGCACTATAAACCTTTAACCAGAAATTCCCAGCTCAGAAGGGCAGAGTACAGCCTCTCCTCCCACAAGAGTGCAGACCACGAACCTTCTTAATGTAAAATAACTGGCCTGATGCCCAAGTGCATAAACCAGACCTAATACACTTTAAGAATAACAGACACTGAGCTCTCAATCAGCAGTTCCAGACTTAGAAGGATAAAAGCTACCTGTCCTGCCTCCACAGTGCATGCCACAAATCTTCCTAATGTAAAACAACTGGTCTGAAGCTCAAGTGCTTAATCCAAAAGACTTAGAATGATAGCTACACTTTAATTAAGTTACTACCAAGCAGTAATAAATACAATTGAATTCTTTAAAGAATGCCTGGATTAGTGCTCAAGTTATTCAAACAAAGCTAGATTCAGCAGGCCTGGATCTAGTCTATGCTACAGCAAACAAGGTGTACCAATTTCAGTAAGAAGCATTTCAGATATGCATGCACTATAAGCCTTTAACCAGAAATTCCCAGCTCAGAAGGGCAGAGTCCAGCCTCTCCTCCCACAAGAGTGCAGACCACAAACCCTCTTAATGTAAAATAACTGGTCTGAAGCCCAAGTGTTTAAACTAAAAGGCTTAGAATGAGTTACACCAAGCAGTAATAAATACAATTGAGTACTTTTAAGATGACGCAAAAGCAAAATAAAGTAGGAAGAAACACAAGTACAGTAAAAGCAGATTAATTTTTTTTTTTTTTCAGAAAAGTAGCAAAAGCAGTAGTACATACAATTCTCATTCAGTGCAAGCTGGTACACTTGAATATGTAGCAATATTAGTCCACACACAGTTTGAAAAAATGTAATTAAATTAAAAAGGACTAAAAGCAAGTGCAGGAAGGGTTTATTAGGTAGAATGCGGTAAAGAGATGGGCCTGGGGGAGTGTCTTAGATCAAATCTACAGTGGGGCGGGCACTGCAAAAGCCACAAAATTTAAACTACAACCAAGAACTAGGAGGGGGGGTGGGGAAAAACAGTTTCAACACAGATGTGAGGAATGTGCAAATTATAAAGCCAAAAAATATATACTGTTCTCTATATATTTGCAGAGCAGTAAGACAACAGATATCTAAGCAAACAATTATTATCTATGTTATATCTGTTCTACTCAATGCTGGTTAATATATATTATGAACAGCAAAAATGCTGAAGTTAATATAAAAATGTCCTTAATACTTATATTCTGTGGTGGATTATGAAGAGTATCAAAATTTCTTATGAGAGGCCTATTATAGTATTTGAGGTTCAGCCTTATATTTTCTGCCAGTAATGGAGTATGTTTAAGAGGTCTAAGAGTGTTTTGTTCTTAAGTAGAAAAACATGGAGTAGTCAATTAATTGATTGTTAATTTTAAAATTAGAGTTCAAAGGAATATGTTGTAAATGTTCAAAATATGTATTTAAACCTTGAATATTAATGTGTTTCAAAAGTAGGTGTACTTTCCTAATTATAAAATTATGAAATGTATAAGTTTTAAAGTCACCTGAATTTAGAAGGTGGGCAGATAAATTACAATTGTAGATTAGCAAATGTTTATACTAAATTTTAATTCATATTGGTTGCCAGATATTAGAATCTAATGAATAATTGAGAACTCTTTATAGTCTACTGGCATTAATAATTAGATAAAATCTTTGGGCCCTAGCCCACCCCAATGTTGGGGTATAATTAGTTTGTTATTTACAATACAGATATATTTGGAGAACCAAATAAATTTAGCAAGTGTGGAGTTAACATTAGAGAAAAAAATCATAATGACATTATAGGAAGATAGGAAAAAGTAAAATAAGATCTTTGGCAAAATTTCTATTTTGACCAAGGCAGCTTTGGAGAGAAAATAAAAAAAATAACTTTATCACATCTTTGAAAGTCATGATTTTTGACAAGGTTTTAGCTAGTTTATCAGAAAATGTCAGAGGTGCATCTTGTCTAAAGTGACATCTTGTCTCATAGATGAGTCTTTGTATTTCCTTGCAACTGTGACCTTCTGAGAGAAAGAGGGAAAGATTAGGTCTCAATAGAAGTACTGATTTGTTGGGGTTAAGTTTATTGCTAGAGAATTCTGAATATATTGAGATTTGGTCAATGATTTGGAGTAAGTCGGAGTTTACTAAGGGAATATAAACATTAATGTTGCCAGAAAAAGTAGAGAAAGGTACACAAGCATTACTGATTTAGGGTATAGAGTGGTAAGAATTTTGGTTAAAAGACATACATATGAATTCAATGTAGAGGGGCTAATCAGATCTGGAGAGATGGGTCAGCCCTGTCTAGCTTCATTAATATTATAGGAAAAGATAGTATTCTACTGATTGACAATTGAGTATCTACTTTCTTATACAAATATCTAAATGCTTGTATAAACTCAAAGGAGGTAGTGCCTAAAGTGGAAAAGTAAAAAAATAAAAAGTTGAGATCAAAGGCTTCATTGTTGTCTATTGCCAAATCATAAAGGGTCTGATTTTTAGCTTGATTAATAATTTGTAATTTCTATTATGTAAGGGTATGGTTGTTAGTTTGTCTCATTTTTAAAATTCCAGATTGAGACAGAGAGATAATATGGGGAAGAGTAGATTTTAATCTGTTAGCTAGGTTGGAGGCATAGATTTTTAAGTCAACATTTATGAGTGCATTTGGTCACACTATTTAATTTGGTTCTATATCACTGGACTATAAATCAAACAAAAGAAAAGTGATATTCTGCTGCTTTATTATCACATCTAGAAGCACAGAGGTACATATGTTAATATGAAGACTTTTATGGTTAAATAATGTTTTGTTTGATTTATACATTTCTCCACAGAACTGCCAACATTATCTGGTCATATTAAATTCCTATTAATACAATTGCTGAGTGATCTAGCACAGTGAGTACAAAGCAGTTGAATATCAAAGTACTCAAAAAAGACTTCTTACTTTTCTTTTATTATAAAGTACGTGTACTGTTTAAATTACACTTGTTTTAAGTTGCAGTATGATACATTGTTCAGTTATTAAATATAAAGCAAGTCAAAAAGTGCATGCATCATATAAGCCAGAAAATAAATTCACTATTTTTTACATTTTAATATTTCACCAGCATTGTTCTTCAGACCAATATTTCTGAAATCATTTCAGTAATTATTAAACAGCACTGTTTTAACTATGTTGTTATTCTTCAGACAAATACAGAACAAAATAGGTTCATAGGTGTGTACTAGGCTAATGGCCCTGGGGCCTTTACAAGCCTAGCCCATAGGATTACCCTGGCATTGTGCCACCTGAATTAAGTTCCCTGTGCCTCTGTCGAGTAAAGCCACTGGAGTGATCCGGGGGGTGAATTTTCTATTTCCCATCCATTCATCAAGATTTCTTATGCAGAGGGCCAGTGAGGTGCTCTGCTTGACATGTAGGGAAGTCTATTCCAGACCACGGGCAGTCTCTGAGTTATGAACCTCTCCCTCCAGCATGTTCTGTTGATTGTGGCAATGAGGTTGAGTTCTCTGGAACGTGTGATGCGGAGGGATTGGTATTTCTTTAGGTGTAGCATTTCTAACAGAGCTGGGTCAGACATGGCTTTGTAAGTCAAGCAGAGATCGCCTCTAAGTAGGCGATATAAGACAGAGAATAGTTGGAGTTTTTATATTCTGTCCACACAGGACAAAATTTTAAGCCCTATGATCCTCTTTGTGAGGTAGTTTTGCAGCCTCTCCAGTTGTTGCAGGTGTTTAGTGAGGCACATGCCAAATGGGACATTGTAATCAATGATTGGACTAATGAGGGAAGAGTAGAGGGAGACAATGATCGCGTTCTTCCTGGATGCGAAACCCTTAGTAATGAGATGTGCCACATAGAAGGACGTTTTGATCACAGTGGCAATTAGTGAAAAGAGAGGTTGCTGTCAAACTGTGTTCCCAGATCTCTTATAATGCCTTTTGTGTTCAGAGGACTACCATTGATGTAGTAATTCATGGGAACCAGGTTTTTCCCAAAGGGGATGATGACACATGTTTTGGCATTGAGCTTAAGGCCATGGTTCTGACACCAGTCGCTGGTCTCAGTGAGGCCTTTCTGTAGGATGTCAGCATCAGTTGGGGAGTTAATAATAGCTCCCAACTTGCAATCATCTGTAAACTTTGTCAGCCAGAGTCCCTTCATGTTGGACTGGACTTCAGAGAAGTAGATCCCAAACAGGAGAGGACCCAGGACCGAACCTTGTGGGACTCCACTCATGACTGGTCAGCAGTCTGACTTGGAGTCAGCTACTTTCACACAGTGAGTTCTACCTGTGAGCCAGTTTGCAACCCACCTAGTGATATAGGGGTTGATGCCTAGCTTAGTGAATTTTTCTATAATTCCTGAGTGGGGAATGGTATCAAAGGCCTTGGCCAGATCAAGGTAGGCTGTATGAATCACCTTGCCTTCATCCACAGCTCTGGTGACTGACTCAAAGAAGTTGACCGAGTTGAGCAGGCATGATCTGCCCTTCACTTAACCAAACTGTGTGGGATCCAGAGTTTGGAGATTCCCTATATCCTTGTTTATTAGGTCCATGGCGATGCATTCCATAGCTTGGCATATCAGACTCATCAGGCTAATGGGGCGATAGTTCCCAGGGTCTGTAGTTGCTTCTCCTTTGTGGCGAGGGATGACTGTAGCAGTGCACCATTTGGTAGAGACAAAGCCTGAGGTGAGAATGTGATTGAACAGGGCACACAGGTGAGGTACCAGTTCACTCTGTAGTTCATGTAGAACACAGCCAGGGTTATTGTCAGGTCCCATAGAAGCTATATTCTTGGCCTTGTTCAGTGCTGTTTTAACCTGTGCAGCATTAATACTGGATGGATGGCAATCAACTGGTATTATGACTGGTCCTTTGGGGGGGAGGGGTAAAGTTGGCACTGAATCTGTTGGTCAGTATATTGGCAATATATGTTGACTGGATACAGGAGCTACCATTGTGCAGTAACTCAAAGCAAATCGGAGTATTGCCATGGAGATTCTTTACATAACTATATAGAAGGCTTTGTGGTTTTCTTTACTATCTGCTGCAATTCTGTTTTCATAGCTAGCTTTCATCATTCACTTGAATTTATTTCTCAGTTATAATTAATTAAAATCATTAGCCTTCATCACAGATACACTATCAAAAGACTTCATGCATAAAAAGACTTTATACATACTTTTAAAATTAGTTGTATTCATACAAATTTCATACTCATCAAAATTATACACATTGCTAACAACTTTTTTTCTCTATTCATTATCTATAAATAGATTTGATACAAATTTTGTCACAGTGACCAAAATCATTTACAAGCATATATCTGTCTGTAACTCCAATTTTCACTTAAATTTTAAATCTATGTTCCTAGTGTCCTCACACAAATTCTTACTTCCAACACATCCTAATATCTGAAATGCAAAACTTCAGGTATGATTGCTATATAAATGATGTTAACAAGTGCGATATCCATATTGTATTTTGATGTTCTAAGACTGTATTTTATATATATATATATATATATATATATATATATATATATATATATATATGCTCCATTTTGATTATTATATATTTATTTTTAACCAAACTGTTAATTTAACAATTTGGCAATCAAGTTCACTAATACATAATTACTTACCTGTGCTAATCCAGTTTAATTAGAGCTGGCACCCAGAGTGACGTCAACACCTCTTGCTCAGCTGTTAATATTAATGCCATAAATACAGCTCTGTATTTTTAGACTTCTGAGTTTAGAAGATATATTTAAAACTCTCAAATTTTTTAATGGCTGCAAAATGAACTTTTCTTTTTTACACAGAAAAGTGTTTGCATGCATAAAACTGTATGCAAACATTTTTTTGTGTGAAAAGAAAATTTCATTTTACAGCCGCCCATTTTTTTTTTTTTATTTTTTTTATGCTTTTAGACATGATTTTTAATTGACTAAATTTGTTTTTCCTAGCACTGCCTACCTATAAGCTACTGTAAAGGTTTCTTTGTTTCAGTTTAGTAGAAAAAGTAATGAAAGTAAAATGCCAATAACTGAAGTATTATTTAACTAAGTAGTTAATTTCTATGCAGAGTTACATCAGCTCATGATACTGGAACTCCCTTTATGAATGCCAATATATGACTTGGTAATGCAAAGTAAATGTTGCACGATGCACTGCTATATTACATTTATGTATAACTTTGTTCATAATATAAAGTATGTTACCATACTGATGGAAGACGTTTCATATCTCACTTGCCCAATGCTCAGTTTCCCATGGCTCTGATCAGCTCTACAGGAAATCATTGTCAGTAAAATTTGCCATCAAAGATGTTTTTCTGGAGTATTCCCTCTTTCTTCAAGTTACTGTGATATATTAGTGTGGAATGATGTAGTAGGCTTGCACCTCCTCCCCCAAATGCAAATTTAAAGTTTAGTATTTTTGTATGTGTTTTCTGAGATTAGAATTCAGGAATCTTCAGTCATAAAGGAAATATTAAGTAATCCTCAAAGTGCAAAAACATATAAAGACTATAGTAGGCAGACAAAACAGCTTTTTCTGTGCACCCTGTGATCTACACAAGTGATATACATTGCTTTTCTTGCACTAACTTCAGTGCAACTCCACAACAATGAAGCATGCCATTGTGGAGTAAATGCTAGACAATTTCTTCACGTTGTGAGGATCTCAGATTTGGAATAAATAAGTGTGAGGCTAAGATGGAGATACAGTTTTATCAAGTTTATATCTTTAAATTGAATTAAATACTGTGAGATAATCAACACTGGCTAAACGGTTTGCACTTAATAAAACTTGAAGTTTTGGGTTAGCAAGTTAGCCTACTTTATTTTGTGTTTGAGTATTCAGTGAGTAATTTACAAAATGAAAAGCTGTCTATTTTTACAAAGCTGTCCCATAATACATAACTGTTTACCAAATGAATCACACACAGACATATATATATATATATATATATATATATATATATATATATATATATATATATATATATATATATATATATATATATATTTATATATAGGTGCACTTCACTATATCGAAATACTGAAATCTCGAATTTCAGTATCTCGAGACTAAAATATCAAAAGTCCAATTGCTCGACAGACTACATAACCGAATGCGGAAATGTGGAATGAGCAGTTGTGGTGGTGCACTGTGTTAATGGATAGCTGGAGATTCAGGTAAGTTTTTATATTTTAAGGGTTTTGGTAGAGATTTTAGTGTATGTTATTCTATTGGGAAGTTGTAGGTGTAGGATACGGTATGTAGGTAAGAGTATGAGTGTGTAAGTGTTTAGAATGGTGCTGTTTGTACGTATGTGATGCGTGTTTGTGCATGGGGAATGTAGAGTGTGTAATGGTGGCTTTAGTATCTTTGTCCTTTTAGTGCGACCTCGGAGTTAGTATATATAAGTAGCGGGGGTGGGGGGGCACTTATATGTAGGGTAGGTTCATGTATTTGTGTTGTTATGTTTGTGTGTGTTTTGTTTGTTGTAGTGTGGGGAGGAAGGTGTATGTGTGTTTGTTTGTGTGGTGGAGGGTGTATTTAAAAGTCGCGATTTTTAATTTCTCGCTTTTGGGGTTTTGGTATTTTGAATTTTCGACTTTATAGTCTCGAGATACTGAAATTCGAGATTTCAGTATTTTGAGATTATAAAGTGAATCTACATATATATATATATATATATATATATATATATATATATATACACACACACACACACACACACACACACACACACACACACACACACACACACACACGTAACTGGCACATCCAGTTTTGAACAATGTAGCAAGTTTTAGTGAAGAATATACTGTAGAAAGGAGATTCTGCTAAAAGGAATGACTACAATTAGGGATACAGACAGTAGGCAAGAGGGGGATGCCACTTATTATAGAAAAATGGCAAAGGAACAAAGGTATTAGGGGCAAATAACTAGAGATGGAAAGGTGATAGAATGAGAAGATGCTAAGAATTAATTTGGACTGCAGGTTTATAGGATCATAGGATCATAGGAAGTTACTAGTCCACTGGCCCTTAGGCCCTTACAAGCCTAGCCAAGAATTTAGCTCTTGTTCCATCAAGTCAGCACACGATGCCCCTATCCAGCAGGGACACAGGTGGAATCCCAGGGGTGTATTTTCTGTTCTCCATCCAGTTATCCATGTTGCATTTAAAAGTAGTTAATGAGGTACTCTGCTTAATGTGGAGCAGAAGTCTATTCCTCAGAAGGGGGAGTCTGTGGGACACAAATTTATCCCGTCAACAAGTCCTATTGATGTCACAGACCAAATTGAGGTCAAGCCTGTGGGTTACTTGAGTGAAGCTTGACTTGCAGATTTGCAGCAGTCCCATCAAGGTGGGGTCTGAGATTGCTTTGTATTCCAGACAGAGGTCACCTCTGAGAAGTCTGTAGGAGACTGAGTAGAGGGAAACTGTCTTTAACATATCTGTGCAGGGTAGATGTTAGAGGCCCTGGATTCTTCTGGTGAGGAACCTCTGTGGTCTTTTCAGCTGCTGCATGTGCTTTGAGAGGTACATGCTGAAAGGGGCATTGTACTCAGTAATATGTGTTATAAGGGAAGAATACATGGATTTTATGGCCACCTTGTCCCTAGATGAGATACCCTTACTAATGAGGTGGACCATGTAGAAAGCTTTCTGTACAACAGAGGCAATATGGTGGATAAAATTCAAGTTGCTATCAAACTGTGTACTCAAGTCTGTCATGACTGAGTGCATGCTTAGGACCTTGTTATTAATGTGATTAATTTGTGAGGATGTCACTCTCCGCAAAGGGGATGATGATGCATTTTTTGGCATTCAGTTTAAGGCCATGTTTCTGGTACTATTCATATGTTTGGGTGAGACCCTCTTGGAGGATGTCACAGTCCACATCACTAGAGGAACTGATGACAGCACTCAGCTTGCAGTCATCTGCAAACTCGGTCAGCCATAGCCCACTGGTTTTGGCCTGCACTTCAGAAAATTATATGCCAAACAACAGAGGCCCCAAGACCGATTCCTGGGGTACACCACTCGTTACGAGCCGACTGCTTGAGGTGGTGTGGGTTCTATCACTGAGCCAGTTTACTACCCGTCTGGTTACATACAGATTGATGCCTAGTTGAGAGAGTTTATCTATTATACCCAAGTGGGGAATAGTGCGCTGTCTTCCCCTCATCCATGGCTTTGGTGACTGCCTCAAAGAAGTTGACCAAATTTAACAGGCATGACCTCTCCTTGATGAAACCAAACTGTGTGGGATCAAGTGTTTTGAGGTTGCCAATGTCCTTGTTAATGAGGTCCATGATAATCCACTCCATGGCCTTGCAGATCAGGCTGGTTAGGCTGATGGGTCCATAATTTCCTGGACTGGTGGATGCTCCACCCTTGTGCAAATGGATAACAATGGCAGTCCTCCACTCAGCTGGGATAAACACAGTACTCAGGCTTTGGTTGAATAGGGTGCCTAATGGTGTTGCAAGTTCCTGTCTGAGTTCATGTAGGATGCAGCCTGGGATGTTATCTCATCCCATGGAGGCTGCATTTTTTTGCTTTTGAGATAGCAGTGATGGCTTGCTCCCTAGATATAAGGGGAGGTGGGCAGGTGCTGTTGATGTCCTGATTCACTGATGGGGGGGGGGGTATAGATGGCTGAAGTTTTCACTGAACCTGTCTGCCAACAGGTTGGCTATAATTATGGTGTTTGTGTATGTGGTGTCCTTGACCACCAGTTCTGAGCAGATCTGGGTGCTTCCTTTGAGACTGTGGACATATGCGAAGAAAGCCTTGTGATTATCTTTAGTGGATATTTCCAGTTTGGACTCGAAGCTTGCTTTGAAAGATTTCACTACTGCTCTTATCTGCTTGTTCATACTGAGGATAGATTGCTTCCAATTAGGCACCTGCTCTTTCTTGGTCCTGGACAGCAGTGTTTTTCTTTTATTATAAGTTTATTTATTGCAGATGTCTACCAGACAGGTTTACTTTTCCTTGAGGAGGAGCATTTTGTACTCTCTGGTATTCCTGATTCCATGCAGCTATATAAGTGCTCATATAGTACTTTGGTGTAGATTCAGACATATGTCCCAATTCCTATGGAGGGGGGTGGAGGTGTGAAGTTTGTTTATACCTTCCCTCAGGAGGATGTCATCAGCTTTTGAGAAGTTTTTTTCTTTGATCATATCTAGGGGGTGGTCAGGGGAGAAGGTGACTTCAAATGTGACCACTTTGTTGTCGGATCTTAACCAAGAGGATGACACCGTAGGGATGCTGCAGTGGTTACTCATGTTGGTTACTACCAAGTCCAAGATATTTTCACCTCTTGTGGGGTGTCTTCCAGCTGGTCCAAAGCATTTGCATTGACAAAATAAAGGAATCTCTTGGCATTTGTGTTTTGGCATGAGTAGTTCTTCCAATCTATGGTAGGATAGTTAAAGTCACCCAGGATCAGGGTAAAGGGTTGAATATTGATAGATTTGAAGAGATTCAGATAAGTGGAGTAGACATTTTGAGTCAAAGGTTAGAGATTACCTTCCCTATCAAGGACTGATATCAGAGTGTAGGCCAACAGAAAGAAATAGGGGGGGTCCTAAATGAAAGACCAGCACTGTTAGAGTTTTTAGTAGAATCTAGAACAGAAACTGCTGTTAAAAAAAGAATAGGTAGTAGAGCATATAAAATATTGCATGATGACTATAGGCACCAGTCAGAGAAGGGTGGAAAGGATTGAGAAGAGAGATTGAATAAGCAATTCAGAAAGAAACAATGGGGGGTATATTAATGTCTTCCAAATCTGCAACAAAATATAGAAGATTTAGGATTTTTGCTTGGAAATGTTTACATAGGTATTTTTCTACCCTAATTAGACTGCAGATAATTTTTCTTCAGGTAGGTAGCAAATGTTGGAGGTGTGATGGGGAAAAAAGAGGTAATTGGGAACATATTTTCTAGGAATGTAATGAGTTGGCAGACTTTAAAGGTTCTTTGCAGACTACTCTATCAGAGATACCAGGTGAGCAAATTGTTGTATCTACGGAAATGATTTTTCTGAGCTATGATACAGAATCGGAAATGCCTAGACATAGAAATGGCTTGCTGAGCCTAATTATGGTAGTTGCCAAAAAAGCAATTACTAGTAAATGGAAATCAAAGTCTAAGCCAATTCTACTAGAAGTAGTGAATACAGTAACAGATATAAAACAACTGGAATTGGGATCTTTAGAAAAGGATAGAAGCGAATTACATAGGAAAAATGAGAATTGTAGAAAAATACATACAGGAGAGGAATGAGGGTTACAAGAAGGTAAGATTTGAATGAGCTATGTAATGTTTGACTGACAATGATTGGGTAGATTATAAGTGATGTATAACATTTGCAACTAAAATTAAGTGGAAACTGGAACACAGGCAGTAAACATCAATAAGGTTTGTGATGTATAATGCCTGCAACTAAAATTATGTCAATATGTTTTTTTTTCATTTATATAAATTTATGATTACCTGTGTCATAAGTGATAATTACTAAAGATGTTTCTTGGTTAAAAATCGAATATACTGAGGGATTTTGTTCTATATTATTAGTTTCATTTCTGATAGAAGTATTACAAACGTTAATTGTTTTTGACTGACATTTATTGGGTTCCATTAGATGCCTGTATTTATTGAAGCAGTTCCACCTATGGTGTCCCACTCTTCTGCCAGTCAGCCATTTTCCTACTCCCATCAGCATTGTTTGCCCAAAAATATATGTTTCTCCACATATCTGCCGATAGGCATTCCAACACTCACCCATTCTTTCTTTTAGTTATTAGCTATATATTGTTCATTTGAATTGCACAAAATTTTATCATCTCCATGCCTGAAACTGAATTGACTCTTCAGTGACAATTAATACTTTTCAATTACTCACTAAGAAGAGTGACTGACTTATTCTCATACTGTACAAGTTCAGAAAATGAAAAAAAACTTATTTAATATTTTCACTCCTACTGGCCAGTCCTTATTGCTTGTGTAACTTTGTTGTGAGACCATGGCAGATAAGACTGAGATGTTAGGTGACTTAGGGGAAAAATGGCTCTAGAGGGTAGTCATATTAGTATGGAGAGAAAAGCATATCCCAGATGACTGGAAGATAAGCATTCTAGTACAGGAGTACAAGAACAAAGGGAAATTTCACAACGCTGGTCAGTGTAAACATATCAGGCTTCTGTTCTACTGCAGGAAATTTCTGGAGAGGGTGATTGAGTGATTAATATGAAGAGCTGTATAATGTGAGATGGGAGATGAGCAGTTCAGGTTCATAACAGGATGCAGCACGACTGAACTGATGTTTTCAGTGAGACAGCTAGTTGGCAAAAAGAGCCAAGGAAAGAGTTCAATTAGGCATTCCAAGACTTGGGGAAAGCATATGACAAGGTCCCAAAAAAACTGATTTGGGCAGTCATGTGATGATTTGAAATCCCTGAAACAGTAGTAAAACCGATGCAGACTATGTAAAAGTACGAAAGGACACAAGTACAAATGGTCTTCCAACTCACTGAGGGGACCTCAGTGGGAGTTAGTGTGCATCAAGGTTCAGCCCTGATCCATTGCTACTCATATTGATGATGGACTACATTAATAAACAGATCAGAAGGGACTGACCAACAAGTTCACTGTATGGAGTCAATGTGGCACTACAGGTAGACTCTGAGCAAGAACGCCAGCAACTGATATGGGAAAGAAATGCAAACTGAAGACGTACTTGATAAAACTGAGGGGAGGTTGGAATAATGGTTAAAGTACCTTACCAACACAAGGTGCACAGTATGATTCTCATATGGGGAAATTAGCTAGGTTTAAAATGGCCCACAAGGGCAGTTAGCCTAGTACTAATCTACAAGCCTATGAATCTTTGGATAAGACAGTTGTGATGGCAGCAAATGGTAGAAATCAGAATTCAGTGAAAACTGAGATAGAAGGAAAATAGTGGAGCAGATTAACACCTTCAAGTATCTGGGAGGGGTGACTGAGGACAAGGGAAGTCTGAATAAGGAGGTGAAAGCTAGAATCCTCGGGGCTGACACCAACTAATAGAGAGCGTCAAGGGTGGTATGTGACAGAAGAATGCAAAAGAAGCTGAAAAGTAAGGTGCACAACATTGTATTACAACCATTCCTACTGTATTGTACAGAAACCAGGTCAGTGAAGGCAGATTAGCTGAGAAAGTTAAAGATAATAGAAATGAAGTGCTTTGTTTTTATTTTTATATAAATATATATATATATATAGATATATATATAGATATATATATATAGACAGAGAGAGAGAGAGAGACATATATACATACAATGTTTACTGGAAAATAATTATTTTTCTTTCTTTCTAAATGAATTATTAAATGTTATCAGAAAAGTGATCTCTGCAACCACAATTTCCTGTAGCACTGTTATTGTGATTTACATTTGTAATAGAATGCATTGCTTGGAATGTGTTGTTATTGTCAAATAAATCACCTCCGAAACACATCATAAATGCATTTCTACTGCAGAACAGTTAGCACGTCTGGAGTGCTGATTTTTCACCTTAATTGCTGCTGGTTTCATGTTGCAGCAGTGGAGATCATTAGAAAGCAGAGCTAAGTATGGGATTATGGGAAACCCCATCAATGTAAACACACACAGACACAAAAACACACACACGCATGCACACATTTATATTTATGTAGTGCTTTGTTTTATATAAAAGTATTTACATGTTTTATTTTCCTGCCATGTTTTAATTGCATTATTTTCTTACATTAGTGACTCAGACTTTAAGTATCGTATAGGAAAGTGTAATATGAAAAAGTAGTTGCATTGACATGTTAGAATACATAGTGCAAACTATGTGCCTGTATATGTGTGCATGTGTGTTTTCCATATTCTTGACTTTATAGAGAATATGAAATGTTGTGTCAGTCTTACATTTTCCTCACTGTTGATGTTTCAGTGTTCCTTTAAAAATATATGTCTGACATCATTATAGCAGAGTAGACATTGTGAAAAATATCACTGTCTATAACATTAAAAGAAATGTGCAGACCAGAAAAATCTGGAGTGTGCAATACATTTTCCCATAACTCATAATGGTTAAGAGAGTACTTTCTGAGCTAGTGCTCTGTGACTGAGAAAATTACTTTGATAGTATTATTGAGATTTTCTTTCACTATTCATCTGCTTTCCCTCAGTATGACTAATGTATGCATTACAACATCAGCAAAAGCTTAGAAAAAATAGAAATTGCAGAATATTAAATTATGATTGTCTTGCAAGTAGCAGACAGTCCCTGTAGAATTCGAATTCTCAGATATTACAAACATATATGTCCTATTTGCAGTGCACTGTCATGATTATTGTACACATTTTAACTTAATATAGGAATTCTGCGTTATCAACAAATTATATGATATCTATGATGTAGTATGAGTGATTAAAACAGAGCATGTTTCACTCAGTGTATTTTAAGTATTTCATTACTAATGCATACTCTGGTCAATAATGTTTTACAACGAACGCCTCCCATCTTAATGGTACAATATGCAGCTCTATATGACTTAGCAATCTATGTCCCATTCAAGTTACATACTCCATTTTATAGTGTATCTAAGTATATGAAATGCAGATTAATGCTAAGTGAACCAGATTTGACATTTCTGAAACATATTTTAAATTGTGTATGTATCACTGTGGTCAACATTAAAAATTGTGATGACTTTTATACGTGTTGCCACTGAATGATCCTTTCCCATTACTTCTGACCTGTACAAAAATATATTCAGTACCCTTATTCATTGTCATTGTATTTTCTAAACCAGATTAACTGCAAGTAAGCCATTAAGAAAATATTTTTATACAGAAGGATAAATGCAGCATTCCCTAATAAAGTACAAGACTGCACACTGCTAGGGAACATATCTGTTTCTCAGCTTCAGTTCATATGTTGCATTTATTTATCTGTTTATTTGTTCATTCAGAAAAGTTACAGAATTGCCCACTCTCACTTAATCTCAACTCTTCTCTATGCTTCTCCTATTTATACTAATCTAAAAAAAAAATAATCTTCTCAAACTATCGAACTCCTATAACAATATTGCCAGGTTTGCCACTGGCAATGCATTTCAAACACACCACTGTCTTAATCTAAAGCAGCTTGTCTGGCTTGAACTCCCTAACATGCTAACTTTTTCCCAACTCACCATTGCTCATAAAATCTTTTACCAATCAAATAATGCTCCAATTCTCGCTAACCTCATTACCCCTTATAACAATCTGATTTCTCTACGCTCTTCAGGTAAACTACTTGCTAGCATAAGGAAGTCCAATAACTTGTCAGGTGACAGCCTCTTCTCCAATACTGCTGGGAAACACTGGAACCTTCTACCTACTAATCTAACTCTACTTCCGTCATTGTCACTCTTTAAGCAAAAACTCAAAAGTCACCTAAAATCACACTGGTTATGTCCCTGCACTAACCCTGATTAATTAACCACCTTTCCTTTTTTCTTCATACTGCCTATGGTTCTACATCTTACTCTATATACCCCTCTGTATGCTAAAATCTGGTCTCTGAAAACTTATAACCACAAGTGTTTATGTTAACTAACAATGAACTTTAGTGTATCTCTCTTATCAAACAATCACATGACTGTTATATTATTCACCTACTTAGTATGTTTATTTTGAGTATGCCTTCTTTTGATTGTATATACCTTTTACTTTTTTTGTTACTTTTTTTTGTTATACAATTGCATATTACAGTTTGTGCTATGTTGGAGCTTTTCTCCCTGGGCCTCTACTGAAAATGGAAATATATCCAGTTAGACCAGCATGGTCAACAAATGTAAAATAAAAATAAAATTGTGGGATGATTTGGCCACTTTTGTTCTACAGTTAGTTTGTAAGTAACTGTAAGAGGTATATATATTAAGGTACTGTGTCAAAATAGCACTATGCTCTGCTCTATGCTGTTAACAAAAACGCTTGTCCATCTACCTATTTAACTAAATAAACATCTTGAATCTTCAACAAGGTATCCTTATTCCTCCCACAGGGAGGGCATCGGAAACTGAGCCTCCTATATCTGCTAGCTAAAGTGATTTTATCTGGTCTAATACTTTATATTCTTTTTTCATATGTTATAAATCAAGGAAGACAGTGCAATGTGCCCTTTCCTATGCATTAGGTAGTTTCAAAGAAAAGTCACTGAGTGCAATGCTTTTACTACTAGCATCTTTCAAATCACTTGAGCAGTAAAAAGTTAACAATACATTGAGATGCAGCCAATAAGCTGGTCACGTACCTGTCTACTCTCTATAACAATGGAAACACACACACACACACACACACACACACACACACACACACACACACACACACACACACACACACACACACACACACACACACACACACACACACACACACACACACACACACACACACAAACATATATATATATATATATATATATATATATATATATATATATATCCTTTTTTGCAGCTTAAAACCCTACTACTTTAATTAAAATTTTAGAACTGCCTGTGCATTATCTGCACGAGCAGCATGGTTGAAAAAATAAATGAGAAGAGGCAATAAACCGACTAGTGAGTTAGAAGCAGAGACTTCTTTTGTCAGTATGGAGTGTCAGTAGCTGTCTCGAAACAAACTGGAAGTAAGTCTTATCCCTCCCAATGGAGGTAATCCTCTGGAAGTCACTGCCACATAAGTTGAATTCCATAAAAACTTATACTATCCGTAGAGCTTGACAGATAATTCCTGGACCCTTGAATAAATCGCACTCAGTAAATAAAAAATCAAGCAATCTGTAAATCAAAACAAAGTCAAATGAGAAAACTGTGACTAAAACCAAAGCCTAAATAAATGAAAACAGAAGTAAGACTGAGATGCCAGCTCTTCTTCTTTGTCTTCTTATCTTTATTGGAGGCAGATGAGCACTGTTATATGTCAGGAAGTGTCAGCTGCGTTTATTTATTACAGAACTTTATGGGTGTTTACCACTCAGGACTGTGCTTATGTGCATTCCTTGTTTTGGAAGGAAACAGAGGAACCACCATCTGTGGAAAACCTGCCCACTATATCATCCAGTTTAAGGTTATTGCAACACTTTTTGTGCCAAAAATCTAACAAATGTAACTTCTGTTCAGAGAAATACTCATAAGAGTACTAACAGTAATAACTCAAGAAAGGCAAAACAACTTAGAAAATGTGTTCTATAACAAGATCATAGATGCTGAACTCTTATTGATCAGACACTTCCTCTAAGCATGCCTTATAGACCCCCCCTCCAAAATGGGACTAGATTTACCCCTACTATATTAGTTATAACATAACAAGTATCAAATATCACCCAGACAGTTTCCCAAATAGATCATACTCAACAAGCAATTTTCATCTGGGTCCTAAAATTAAAACTTAACCCCGGGTAACTAATACAATGTAACTGATTGCTTTCTGTGTAATTATCGGTCTCTGTTTGCAAGCATGCATGCATTATTATACACAGCAATGATTATGGATCTGATTACAAATGCTATAGGCTGATGGTGGAAAAGTTGCTTAGGTACTTATACTTAGCTGTTTCTTGGCTGTGACAGTATTCTTTCAGAAAGAATGACAACCAGTATTGTAAATCAGAATTCATCAGGGATCCAGTTGTTTTAACATAACAGTCCATTAGTAACAGTGTCTGATTTATGCATATAGGGGAAAAAGATGCTTTCTAGCTGCTTGTTATTGTTTATTTGTCCTATTAGAAAGATAACTTGGGGTGTTTATGAATGTGAAATCAGTTACATTAAAACCGTGGGATGCAGAAACCTTTTTCACATTGTGGTAAGTGGTTTTGCATGGAGATCAACCACATCATAAGGGCTACCACTCTATAAACTGTCATGTGACCTGTAATCCCAGACACAAAGTGTTTGTGGGCCAGAAATGTGTTGGCCATGTCTCCCATGTATGACACACATATCACCTATACCAGACATTTTTGATTAGAGATTTTACCCAGGGTCATCTTACTGGATTATGGCAAAGAATGGCTACATCTGTGACCTGTAAAAAACCCTTGCCATCGTTAAACTTGTATTTGGGTTGTTAAAGTTCCACTTCCACTGTCTGGATCTGTCCAGTGTTGTTCCACAGTATGACCCTGGCACATTCAACAAAATATTTTCACTATGCACAATATTACATAATATCATTAAAAAAATAGTTACAACAAGAGAGAAGTATTTATTTCTTTATTTGACATTTGTTTACCGGGGTGGTCTGACTGGGTCTACAGAACCCATTTTCAGCAGAGGCCCGGAGAGAAAAGCTCCACATACTGTACAATAAAAATACAGTAAAATTCAATTCAGTACAAGTCACATTAGAAATACTATAAAAAATATGTTGAAAGAACAAAATATATTACAAGATGTTACAATATATATTACACATCTAGACGATTCTATAGAATTAAAAACATTATAGACAATAATAGTCACTCTCACTATACACGATGTAGTGTCCAAAAAAATAGTATGTAGGAAGAGCAATGTGTGACAGTGACTGCTATAGTACATGAAAAAACAAATATATAAATAAATAAGTAAATGAATAGAATGTTAGTTTCACTTAGGAAAATAATTGCCAGAAAGTTAGTAATGCAGAAAGACAGTGAGAGAGGTATGAGGAATAGAGGCATTACAGTCTGAGCAGTAACTTAAGGATATGGTATAGAAACAGAGAAGGAGTTAGAAGTGCCTTAGGACTTGCAGACAGTGTAGGATTGAAATGTGACAGAAGAGGAGGATGAGGCTAGTGTGGAAGAAGATGAAGTGCTGAGCATCAAGCTGGCTTTATGCAAGAGCAGAGCCATGTCTGTTTGAGATGATTTTTTAAAGAGGCTTTGAAATGGGTTAGGCCAGGCATAGACCTGGTAGCTAGTGGTAGTGAATTCCAAAGTATAGAGACAGAGTATGAATACAGAGAGTGACCAGGTTTTCTTGTGGGTTTTGAGATAACTAAGAGATTTTTGTCTTCTGATCGTAGGGATCGATTTGGTGTGTAAGGTGTGACTAGATTGGCTAGTGCAGGGCAGGCAGTAGGCTTGAAAATAAGGTTGTGTAAGGTGGATACCTGAATAAAGGCAAGTTGTTTGGGGAGTTTAAGTCAGTTTAGTTCTAGGAGTGGTTTACAGTGGTGTGTGTGATATTTAGAGTTTGTGGCAAACTTTGCAACTTTGTTGTAGCACTGTTCCATCCTGTTTATGGTGGAAGTTTGTAAGTTAGTTAGGATACGGGCACCATAAAGAAGGGAGGGAAGGATCAGACAAAACTCCTCATTAGCACTCTTCAGGAAAAATCTTGCTGATTGGATGGGAAATAGGAAATTCACCCCGGGGATCACCTCTGTGGCTCTGCTCGACAGTGACACAGGAAAATAATTTTCTTGGGTGGCAAAAGCCAGGGTACCTTTTTGGCTGGGTTTGTATAGGCCCAGGGCCGATAGCCTAGTACCTACCTATTTACTAAAAATGTTTTTTGCAAGGGTAGTTTTGGTTGCTGCAGTAAAGAAATGTTTGTTCCTATATAAAAGTCCAAGTTTTTGGTGATTATATTTTGCTGTATACGGGGGTTGAATGAAAGTTTATTGTCAATGATAACTCCTAGATGTTTGGTTTCCTGCACTATTTCTATGACAGCGTTGCAGGTGCAAGGATGTTAAAATGATCAGTGACAGGGGTGAAAGAGTACTAGTTTTATCTTCTTTGGATTAAAAAAGAATTGGACATTTCTTAGCCAGGATTCAACTGCAGTAAAGAACTGTTGAGAATTTGAAAGTAGTTCTGCTAGTGATTGGGCAGTACAGATTATGGTGGAATCATCAGCATATTGAATGAGGGTACCAGGGTGAGAGGCAGTCTGAAGGTTGTTTGTGAAAATGTTGAAGAGTAGGGGTCCTACGATGGAGCCTTGAGGGACTCCAGTAGGGTTGTGGAGAAAGGGTGAGAGTTCATTGGGCCATTTCACTGCTTGTTTACGATCCTTGAAGTAGCTCTGAATCCATTTTACTGTATTATGTGAGAAGCCTAAGTTAGACAGTCCCCCGTTTTTACTAATCTTCCATGCAAGACTAGATTAGTCTTACACGGAAGTGCCATTGTAAGAGTATGATGGCAGCACGCCATGCATATTAATGAGGGTGCACTCCTTCAACTCTAAAGCTTACACGGAGTGTGGACAAGTGTAGGGGGCATGTCAGACTGCTGAGCAGTCCAAACATCCACGGCCCTGCAATGAAGAAATGCTGCAGTTTTAAGTTACATGAGCGAGTCCGCTCACATGTGCACAATGTATCACTACACTCCCCCGTATGTTAAACAACTGACAAAATTAAAAATAAAAATATATTTTTTTCTTCCAATATAGCTGCAAGTAGTTGCGCAGGTTTGCGCAGGTTTACCCATTGCTTAGCTACAGTTAGCAGCTTAGACACCAGAAAAGGATAATATGAAAAATATAGGCAAATTAAGCAAAATAGTGATAGCATAGTGCTTAGAACCTTTGCACAAAGAGGAGGCATTCCCGGTTCGAGTCCCACTACTGCACGTTCCATTTTCTGTGGGAAATCTGTATACAAAAGTATTTCCTGACATTTTTTTATGTATACGTTTTATAAAAAGCATTGAAATGTTAAATATAGTAGTGAACAAATATATATATGAAGGTGAAATGATTATGCATTGTGAGGCATGAGTGCCCTATTTTAAGCAATATAAACCACTGTTAAGCACATTTTACCATTATTGAGCGTATTTAAATACAATTGTGTGTAGCTGCGCACTGTGCTAACCAGTACAACTGCAATGTATTTGCACGTAGCTGTGCACCGTGCTAACCAGGGCAACATCGGGCAACTTCGGGCAACATTGAGCAATGCCAAGCAACGTTGAGCAACGTTGGGCAAAGTCGAGGCAAAGTTGAGCAAAGTCAGTTAAACACGCTCACACCTCCTTTACTGTACCTTACCAGTCAGGTCTGCCCAGCAGGAAAATAAAAAGCAGTGACAGGGCTCAAACTCAAGATACTGTGCACTATAGTCACAGTACTTAACTACTAAGCCATATCAGCATTTCACAAACATGCACTTTCAACAGACACATATCTATCAAAGGAATTTTAAACATTGCCAACATCAGCTAAGCAGGCGTGCCTACAGCTGAGTTTTTCCAAAATGGGCCAATCACAAAGAAGTGCAGGAAATGAGGCATATTTAAGCTCCACAGGTGGGAATACTTGCTATAACTTGTTGTAGCTTCCTTCTGCAGTCAGCATGGCTGGTGTTGGAGAAGGCACTCAATTTAGAGCGCAATGCTGGGGCATCCAGAAGTCCAAAGTAATGATCTGGCTCCTTGTCCACTATCATGAGGAAAGACTCCTGCAGGGCCAGTACCAGGGCACCCAATATAAAATGGAGGCCTGGAACAGTCTTGCCCATGATCTCACCAGTGCCACTGGTGTTCCTCTAACCAGTGAGCAGAGGCACCATTATTCTGACCTGAAGTGACATAGGGAGGATCAACTGGACCAGTGGATCCAGGAATCCTGTACGATGCCTAATGCCCCAGTACTGAGTAAGCAGCCACTGTATTAAGTAGTTAAGAATTGCTATGCTTGTCTATACTATGGATAGGTATGTCTCAATATTACTGTATTTACTTTACAGCTGCAGGTGTCCGGGCTATGAACCAGCAAGCCCATGAAGATAGGCTGCAAAGGCTGCATCATGAGGCAGGTTAGTAAATATTCTGCATGTACTGTTATATAAAATAAATGAGAGAGCCTTCAAAAAGTCTTTTAACCCAATAAATAAAGGTGTAATAATCCTTTAATAAATGTATGATTCATGGAGTGCGTCTGTGTCATTTTCTTTGATATGTTGTTGTACTATTGCATTCTACAAATAGTAGTGTTATATTAAGCTGTGTCAACCCACACTTGGGTAGGCCCATATAACGTGGATGAAGGGAGTGCCAGTATCTTGTATGCATATGTACAGCCCTCAACTGTTGGCTCATGCCCAGCATGTACAGGTTAATCTGGCACATGAGTAGCTTGGTATTGTGTTCCCCTGAAATGTCAGTGTGCTGCCAGAAATGTAGGGAGCTGTTAACATATAGCTGATACTTTCACCTGAACATATCTAGATAATTATATGAAAGTAGATCTGTCAGTGTACCATCTTAGCAGTAGTATGTGTGAGCAACTCTCAAAATATGCTGCAGTAACATCTGCATCTTGGACAGTTTGTATGTAAGATACAGCTCATGTATATAATGATCTAGCAAAATCCAATTGTACAATATAAGGACATTGGGTGGTGTAATAATACATGTAAGGGACATATAACTGCAGTTAATAGGAATGTAGTGAAAACTAGACGGATATATAAGTTGTTAATTGAGTTATCTTTTCCCATCCTACTGTATGTGCATAAAAAATGGAATTCCACACCTCTAATCTCAAAACATTTGTTGGGACATATGTCCTATTGATTTATAAATATTTGCATTTATTTCTATGCATGTGTCCTGTTAAAATACCACAATATTGGTGGCCTGTTGCCATCAATTCAACCTTCATGCTGTTGTAATGCCCACTAATGTTCAATATATGCATGTGTTATGCTTGCTTTTCAACTGTTGAAATTCTGGTGTGTTGGTTTAATGGGAATTCTTCTGCATGCTGTTATAATAATTGGGAATGCTGTTGACTGTTACTAACCCATATCTTTATTAAACTCTCCAAAACATAGTTTGTATGGGAAGGCCGGTCCCATGGACCCACCTGTCCCACCTCAGCTGGCCATGGCACCTGGCACCAGCAGATCTGGTGCCCAGCCTGAGACCTCCTCCTCCATTGGCCCTGTGCCACGTTTGGGTGGAAGTGCTGCAGGGGATGGGGCTTGCCCCTCCCCCATGCAAGCATGGGCGGAAGGGCACCTATCACCCTTCGAACGGTCCAGGCTGTGATGAGTAGAGAGATTGAATATTCTGTTGCAGAATCTCTATGCCAGCTTGAGGCCCAAGTGGTGCAACTCCCGGGTCAGCCTGCCCCTTATACACAGCCCCCAGCACAGCCACCCTCTGGGCTGTGAAGGTGCAGTGGTAACTGCCCATGGGTGGGGACCTCAGTCCCACTGTTTCCATCTGGGGGCTCATGGGCTTGCGATTTCCAAATATTCCTCCCTGTCAAAGGTGTTCACCCACCACATGTCATATACTGCCCCTGTATGCATCTTGTTTGTCTTGTCTGTTTACCACCCCAACCTACCTCTCCAAATATACCTACTTCCCCTACCCCGCATTCCACCATACCTGAAAAAAAATAAAAAAGTGCAATCTGCTCCCAAAAAAAAAATTACGCCCTATACATAGCTGCCCATTTTGTACACATGTCCACTGGACACATGGAATGTTATTTAATTGGCATTATAACATACTTTGTTGTCCTCACCCATCTCTCAGGGGTTGATGGGTTCATATCTACCTCCAAATTTATTGCATATGCACAGCTGTTGCTGTTGAAGAAATGGGCAGCTATGGACCTTCCCTACACCTGTCCTGCACATCCCGAGCTATTTGCCATACTGTCTTTCACTCTTTGTGCCCCTTTTTCTTTTCTTTCAAAGAAATTAGCACAGGGGTGAGTGAGAGTAAGCACTATTAAGCAGTAGTTAGCGGGTTTGCATGAGTTTGTGCTTGGCCAAGCAATGCGCAGCAATGCGCAAACCCGTGTGCAACTGTTTAAAAGTGCCTTAGTCACTCTGTATGTGAGGGCCCTTGTTCTGCTCAAGAGCAAAATAAAACATCTCTGTAAGCCTCAAAGCCCGGACCTTACACACACTACACAACATGAAGTGCCACTAAGCAAAAAAGATATACATTAAGTTGGTGCTTAAATAATTATATCATGCATCAGAATGATGAATGTAAAGGAAAATTAGGAATACCAAACCATACCACACAGCTTGTTCTGTGGATGTTGACCAACAGTTGTTGTGGGATTACATTACATGACTGTGATAAGAGATGCAGCCATTCTAACAGGAAATAATGTTACACCATCACTTTACAACCCCACACAGTATCACAGCAGGACAAACACTGGCATATCTGTTTAGGGCAGAGGCCATACCTCCCAACTGTGCCTAATTGTCAGGGATGTCCCTGATTTTGACACAAATATTAGCTCTGTCCCTCTGAATCCCTCCTAAAACTACTGACATTGGCCAGAAAAGTGGTGAATTACACTTAATGAATAATGACAATAACTAAGAGTTAGACACTTATTTTACTTCAGAAAATGTTTATTAATTCATATGCTCTGATTCTATCAATGTTTCAACTTAATGGCACTAATATTTTAAAGGTGTCCCTGATTGTCCCTGACTTTTTGTTGACTTTTCCCTGAGTCTGTTCAAATATATACCTGATTGGTTGAGAGGTCAGGCAGAGGCAGAAACACAGAGGCATATTAGTCTTTCTGCTGTTACACACGGTGCAAATAGCTTTGGAAGGAGTTTCGGAAGCATATCCTTATGTAGGAATACAACACTGAAATACAAATGGATGTAGCCATGTACTGGTAGCAAACAACTGTAACAATGCCATTGCTCTATTGCTGAAAAACCTTTGTGGTGCAAAGACAAAAAAATAACATGCTATTCTCTGGCTATCATGTGGATAGGTCCACAGTTGGGAGTTACTCAGACAGACTACTTGCCTTGATAAACTAACATGTACACAGCAATTCTGCAAGTCTAGCAAGATAAAATCCACACAATACTACTTACGCTCTCTGTACTTCTGCACCCCTACCCAAATGTAAAATATACATGTGTGTGCAGGGTCTACCAAGGATGTAGGTAAGCATACTCACAGTACTGACATGTGTCCAGTTTTTCTGAGCAGCTTGTGCTAATGTCAACACTAAAAAAGCACAAACTGTTTAGAACTGAGTAAATGAATATCCACAGTATAGCAGTTCACAAACAATTCTTGTGCCAAAGGAATACATCTCTATAACTAGCTTTGTATGGCAGTTAATTGTAAAAGTTGAAAAGAAAGTACATCTTTACATGTATCTTGGGGTAGCATTTTAAGGGCTGAGTACATTTCTACACTGAAAAGTGGGTACTGGAAGCAGCAACATTAGGTCTGAGTACAAAATGTAAATCTCTGGCTACACCCCTGGCTTTTAATATAAGAACTATACAAATCTTCTGTCTTAAACAATGATGTCCACACCAAACAAGTATGATCTCCATCTTGCAAAACTGAAATGGCCATGCCTACATGAGTCAGCAATTTATAGTACTGGGTTGCTATGACAGTGATTACTGCAATTACTACACAGCAGGCTGCATGCAATTAGCAAATGGTGGCCATGCTCATGTGCAAATTCCTACAAAAGCAGCCTGTAATCTCTGCCAACAAACTCAATCACTCTATTGCAGAGACTGGCAGAAAGGGAGACAGAGAGAGAAAGAGACACAGAAAAGGAAAAAGAAATATTACCAAATTATACAAAGGAAAGGTATGTGACACATATGTATTTACTGGCATGTAGTAGATGTTATTGAAGAATAGTCAACATAATGTGAAACATTCATATGTGGCAGCAGTACTTCTTTATGCACAGATGCTCTGCTTAACTACTGCTATGGACAATACTGTGAGTACCTGTGGGCAGTGGGACATACCTGTGAAATGTGTAGCTCAGCATTAAATGTCAAAGATCTGATCCATGTTATCTGTGTTCTGTACAGTAGTGTGGCCAATGGCTGTTGGGGGGATTAGCGCTGACATTATATAAACATGGGTGTGACAGAACAACAAATGCATGATAGTCATATTAAAGTGTAGCTTAGCATTGGCAACTGGTGTAGCAGTCTAGTGTGCTCATCTAGCATCTGTTGCCATATATACCTCCCCTAAAATGTTAGTGTGTGTTCATATGTGACACCTATTTTTGTTGCAGCAAGGCCGAACAGTTCAGCTGTGAGGTCCAGTGAGTTACAACAGTGTGGACCATGTATGTGTATGCCACACACTTACAGAGAACTATATATGTGTCGTATATATTTACATCTGTATATGTGCATAGAGCAGGGGACATATTGCAACTGTTTGCGAAGGGGGGGTATATATATGTTGGTGAAGGTTAGTATGCGCATATTTGTATGGAGGTTTTAGTGTGTGACAAACAAGACAGCATACAGTAACTGGTATATGACATGTGGTGGTTAAACACTGTGGGTGGTTTGTTCAGTTTGCAATGTTGAAGACAGTAAGGCGTGCTAAAGCTACCTGGGCTGTGAACACCTTCAGTGCATTTATCCCAAGACTGTGCAATTGTATTTCATTACTGTACACCTTACGTCCTTTGTATAACTGTTATTATCACTATGATAGGTGAAATGTATATGTGTCTACATATATATATATATATATATATATATATATATAGATATATATATAGATATATATATATATGTATATGTAGACAAATGGATGTGTATATCTATATATACATATATATATATATATATATATATATATATTATATATATATATATATATATATATTATATATATATATATATATATATATATATATATATATATATATATATATATATATATATGTACTCATACACACCTACATCTACTTGTTGCAATAGATTTGTCTGTAATGATGGTCAATATGTTTGTGAATACATCAAAGATATGTATCTGTGGGATAGCTTTGTGGGAAACTGTTTTTGTTATGGTATTATGGGTCCTTGCTTTGAGCCTAGCAAAAGCTGTGTATTCTATTGCTAGGCAGAACAAGTGCTATTGCATACAGTGTGATTAAGTCCCTTGGTTTTAACTAGGGTGTATCATTGGTGGCTAAAGCACTACATCTATGATTATTGATTGGTACCGATGTTGAATGCAAATCCTGTATGTACTGTAGTACTAATTGATGCTCTGGGCCTGTACAGCAAAGTATGGTGTATGTCCACATTGCTTGCATCCACTGTTTTGTGTGGTTCCTGTATTGATCACAAATTACATTTCTCAAGATTAAGGTTGTGTACGTACTGACACACATTACTGTATAGTACACACTGAAAGCTTATCTGGGTTGTCATACCTCTGTGTCCTGTAATTATGTCTGATGTGTGTGTGGGTATGTCTGTAACATGTACTTTGACATATGTGTGGTAATACATATAACTGCGTATCTAGCAACATTCATAGTGTACTACAGCAGTATGTGACATATATTCCCAATTGTGCACATATTTTGGCCACGGGTTTGGCATTAACAAGTTGTGTGGTATAATAGTAATACATTTACTGGACCTTACACTGATTGTGATGGATGATATATTTCTTTACACATCAGCTTGATGTGTATCTGCTGTGGCTAGGTGGTGCATCGTGTTGCATACAGTGTGCCAGGTACTTTTGTATAGTCTTATATTGTGATTTTATTGTATTGCTGTGCAGAACATGGTACATTAGATAGAGAGTGAGCAGGGCACTTTCAAGCAGTTGTGGGGTGAGCAGTGATAAGTGGCAGTTACAGTGTTTCACTCTCGGTTAGTTTATAGGTTGCTATATATGGCAGTTCAGTGATATCTGTACTCTATAATGTTAAATGTGCCATATGACTTGCTCAGACATATTTTTCTATTTATGTCTTCCAGGGATCATGGCCCACCACAGGAACTCGAGTTACAGTGGTGCTGAAGATTATATCATTATTAGCAGTATGATTCAGCACTACCGTCTCATGTTCTCACGAACCAGCCAGGACCAGCAGGAGCATACTGCAATGTGGCAAGATGTTGTCCACAGGGTCAATGAGGTAGGCCTGCATAACCGGACATATGAGCAGTTACACCACCGCTGCAGTGATCTTCTCAGACATGTCCGTCAGCGAGCCACTGATGTGCGTAGACAACAGCTTGCAACAGGAGGTGGTGTTAATATCCATCCCCCCCTCAACAGAGTGGAGGAGCTGCTCATGAGCCTGGTGGCACCTGCCAAACAACAACAGCAGCAGACATACACCATGATGGAGGTTGGAGCCACCCAGCATGCACACATGGAACATGCAGGTAACATGGCTTAACTGTAGAATACTGTTATCTGTATTGGTAGATCATGCATATGTGTGATGTGGAGTGTGTAGTTAGAAGAGTGTGTCGTTCAAAGATATGGAGCCTGTTGTTGTGCAATACTGATCATTTGGAACATAATCTGTAGTCCTGTGAATGTAAACTGTTATTGTACTGTAAGATTGCAAATACACAGTAGCAATGTCACAGTTGTGTTCACTGACAAACTGTCTCATCTCTATGTAGGTCCCTCTGGGGTGACATCAAGGCAGTGGACAGGTGCTGGTGAGTGTGTTCTACATTTATTATTGTAAATAAAAAGTGCATGTCATAGTTAAGGTGTAGGCCATGTACACATGTAACACACCTACCCATAATGCATGCTGTGCATGTTTGTTGTAAGAGCACGCACATCTCACTAATGTGATTAGCTGCCTCAAACACATGCAATACCCAAACCATCTCAAGCAAATGTGGCTAGACTGTAGTGACCATTGGATAGGCACAGTTGATACTCAGATCATTGAGACTTTGGGTTTAGATTTCGGCAAACCTTGTATTGAATAAACTGAGACATTGAGTTTAGATTTTGGCAACCTTGTATTGAATAAACTGAGACTTTGGGTTTAGATTTTGGCTTCGGAGTGGTTGGTTTTCATTACAGTTGATGCTCAACATGCACATAACATACACATCTATGTCATACACAGAGCATTTTAACATGTTACACATAAAGGATTCCCAAATCCTCTGTAAAGACACACTCCAGTATCCAAAATTTTACCCACACATTACACATAATATACCTGAGGGGTAGAGACCTATCCTGGGGCATTTAAACACTCTGCAACACACTACACATTCATGTCAGGGAATGCTCCTTATTGGCCTCCTTACAAACTCACGTAACAACTGGTTGTGAAATGGTGAATTTAGCCAAAGTAGTACAGTTCTGGCACAGTAGGATTAGTGCTGGTTTGTGAAACATTTGTAGCCTTGAGTGACCACCTGATGCTTCATGATGATGGCCTATGGTATTATACCACATCCAGTTAATGTAACCACAGTACTACACATAGCTGTCATTGCTACACACCATAATTATGCATGTGTGCACACATATGCACCTCTAAACAGTATGCATACCAATCACCATTTGCACAACTGACACATATATGTCTTGTAATGCTATTGAGTGGCTAGGTCATATGACACATATTGGGTATGTGTATTGTTTAAATATGCAGTTGTGATTAGCATGCTATGTCATGTATGAGACTGGCATGTCCACAATATGATCTACACTCACCATAAGTACAGTATATTGGGTTGTGGCCGAATGGTATTCCATCAATTATCCATGCACCACTGATGATATTGTGTGAATACTCATCATGCATGTGCTAAAAATGTGTCCACAATTATTTGATAAAGACACACTGATACACATCCAGCAATGGTATGTACACCAGTGAGTTATTGTGCACAGTACATCACAGGGTTATGAATACCTGCACAGCAATGTTTTGTCCATGTATGCATTGTGTTCCAGGGGGAGAGCCATCACCTAATAACAAAACACATGCATCAAAGCCATGTATATCATTAGTAACAAGGACTCTACACTTGCACAGCATGCTGTTGAGCAACACATGTCCTGCATGCTGACATGTGTGATATGACTGTTTTGCTTGTGATGCTGTACCCCACCATCACCTGCTATTGTGTATGTTCTGTGATTGCTGGTGTCGTGTGTGTCTGCCTTCGGGAACAGTGTAGTTTTGTGTGTGCATGTGTGCATGTGCGCATGTGTCCATGTGCACAGTTGTGCATGTGCGCATGTGTGCATGTGCACATGTGTGCGTGCGGTCTGAAGTCATGTTCAGGTCTTAAAGCGTGTTTCCTGTTTTCCTCTCACAGGTGGTGAGATGGGGCTGGTTCAGTGCAGCAGGGGAAGCTGATGTCACTGAGACAGACAGTGATTATGAGGATAGGTGTGTTGAGGCACAGGCAGGTTTGTCAGGGTCTGTTGTTAGGCCACTGATTGACAGTACACAAGTCTCCACCCCATCCATGCACACAGTCACACTGCCTGTACATCCATCAACACCATTGCCCTTAGCTGAGGGACAGTGTACAGTTGGAGCTGGCCAGGACAGTGTGGTATCTATGGCACATGTATCAGGACACAGCAACCAAAGCTAGATGTCTGGAATGGTACCACATAGGCAGATGCCCAGGGGTTCTTGTCAGAGCACTGCTGGTCATCATGCCCCTGGCAGATGTGCCACACCTCTTTCTACCACACGCATGTTCCAGGCTGTCATGGAAGCACAAACCCGAAGGGAGCGGTACACCAGACAGGGGCTAAGGGCACAGAGGGCTCATTACACCTCTGTAAATGACAATATCCATGACCTAGCAGGTGCCATACATAACTGCACTGAGGTCATTGATAGACGTTGGGGTGAGACATTGGATGTCCTCCACCATGTCATGTCCATGTGTCAGAACAGTGCGGGATGGTTGAGATGTCGATGTGGATGTATGCCAGCAACATCACCAGCTGGAGGTCACCGTGGACATCCAGCAAGTCACAGCCGATCCCGTAGTGCCAGTACCAGCCCCAACAATGTTGGGGGGACTGTCCATAGACCATCCTAGCAGACCACATGCACGTGGCTCTGGCCAGTCCCAGCAGGACCTGGATCCAGTGGACATATTTCAACCTCTTTGGATAGTACCCAATCTGGATTAGTACCTGATACTGTCTGTAGCACCCCTGCCAGGCACAGGTTCTGTATCCATGGCCAGAGACTGTGATCTGTAAAGCCTGCCAGGTACAGTCTGTAGCTGTCTCAGAAATCCCCGTATATGTTTGCCACATGGTGGAACTGTGTGAATGCAGACACACACACATAAACTAGAAACCTATGGCAAACACATACCCACACACATGACATCAACATTGGCCCATAACAGTACTCATGGCCCTCACACACACACACACTCACACACACATGTCGATTGTATGGCTCAGTGTAGGCCTCTGCAAACCAACAACACACCCTGTGCATATGATGAAACCTGTGCCACCTCCTGTCATCTGTAACATTGATGCAGGAATAGGCTAACATGGTGCTGATGCACAGGGTGACTTGTAATTACATCCTTGAAGGTGTAGCTGAGCAGGCATGTTGCATTAAAGCTGTAATTAGCAATTTTGCATTGTTTTCACCAGTGTTTATTCCAATTGTGTTTTCTTTGCCCATGTGCCACTTGGCTGATGTGTGTAGTTGTGTCAGCATGCATTATACAGTGAAAAGTAAGTGTGGGGTGTGTGCAAAACACACGTTTACAGGTTTCCATTTGTGAACATGGTGGAGGTGCACTGTCTGCATGTCCATGCATATTGGACACATGGGCAGAGTGACATGCCCTGTATTGGCCAGTGTTAACACTCCATACTTTCTAATGGTGGCCAGTATGCATTGTACTACATACATTTTGGAACTTGAGTATGCATGTGTGTGTATGACATGTGTTGACACTGTGCTGTGGGTGATGCTGTTGTTGCTATCTGTCATTGGTTTGCATTACTAAGGTTAACGCTGTACCAGTTGCATAATCCTTTAGTATTGCACACTGTTCACTTACAGGGTTCCATGGACCATGATATCACAAACCCAAGAAATTCTCACTTATACAGTAAAAGTGCATTAGACTCATGGACCCTTGCCATAAAGTAAATATATAATAGAAGGTGTGAAGTTGTACCAAAAAAGAGTTACATACCAAGAAGGGATAACCTTTCTGGTCAGTACCATTGGGAAAATACAAGCCCTCATTAAACATACAAGGCAAGCTTCAAAATACAAAATGGCAAGGATTCCAAAGACAACACTAAAGCTTTCTTTAGTGTTGCTTATAATATGCAGTGGAAATCTCAGATCAGGTCACAATTAATGTAAATGGTCAGAAAGTACACTTATCTGACTGACATTACCAATTTCTTGTCAGACAGTTTGAATGTGGATTTCACCACCCTGTCATTATTCAAGGGCCACATTTTCAGACCTGAAGAATGTAAAACCTGATGATTCACAGACAATCTAGTTAAAACATCTCTTTACCAAAGTCCAAACCACAGTGGCGATGGTACTGCACAGTGTCCCTGGCTGTGTCATATACAAGCTGACATATGAAGTCACCACTCACCTAACACTCTGTCTAGATGCAGCCTCTATACAGGTTACATATTTGTGGAATGATGCACGTTAATGGTGTTCACAGTCCACAAGGGTTGAGCTACAACATCTTCTTCTTCTTCTCCTTTCGGATGCTCCCATTAGGGGTCACCACAGTAGATCATCTGTTTCTATTTCTTCCTGCCCTCTGCATCTTGTGCTGTCACACCATCCACCTGCATGTCCTCTCTCACCACAGCCATAAACCTCATCTTAGGCATTCCTCTTTTCCTGTTATGTGGAGGCTTCATCCTTAGCATCTATTTCACAATATACTCTGCATCCCTCCTCAGCACATGTACAAACCAACGTAATCCTGCCTATCTGGCTTGGTCTACTAACCTTCAAACCTGGGCTGACCCTCTAATATACGTATTCCTAATCCTGTCCACCCTCATCACACCCAGCGCAAATGTTAACATAAATTGATTAAGGGTAGAACTACAACAGATCCTGGAAACTCTCACCCTATAAGCCAGACAAATGTTATCTGGAAGGCTATGGAGCACAGCATTATGGAACTTATTAATAGAGACATTATGAACCTGCAAACACTGCACCATACCCACTTAGGTTCTCAAAAGGCCAGATCATGGCTCCTACACCTAGTAGACTTCAAGCCAGTTAACAAGGCTATAGGCGAGGGAGGGGAGGTCCACACAGCCAAGCTATAGCTTACCAGCAATTCATACCCATCCCACATTCTGGTATTATACATAACCTCAACAGACTGACCATAAACGATTGTTAGATGATGGATTGTCAACTGATGCACAGATGTAGGACACACAGTAACATTTTCAGCCTCCATGTACAATTCTATGCCAGTAATAAGTGGTATTCAACTGCACTCAGTCCTGAGACTACTCCTGTTTGGCATATAGCTTTCTTAGGTACAAGCAAACACAGTAGGGATATGTCTGCCCACGTTTGATGATAATGCATACTGTGGGCTATACTTTATTCTCCAGATGACACACACATCCTCCAAAAGGGTATCATAGAGACAGATACCTGGTTTCAAACTCATGCTGTAAATCTATAAGCCATAGAAAGCATAGTTATCCACTTTTAGAAAACAAAGTATCCCCAGAGTACCACATAGGTAGTAGCCCCCAAAATGTGGAACATGTACTAATATATACATAGAGCCATGTGTTTAGTCATCTTTCCTTTGATAATCACATTACCAAAGGGTTTTGGAAATCCCTCTTTGGAGCACATAAGCAATAAAGGGTTTGCATGCAGATCCACAGAGGTTGTTGCACACCTATAATGATGAGTCATTTTGCCAGACTTTGCTTGCTTTGGAACAGAATTCAGATATACCTCAGTCATAAACCCTCACTCACACTCTTCAATAGAAACCGTGATGAGTTGATGTGAAACAGAAGACATAGCCCAGGAATCACTGCAGTGGCTAAGCTTGTCTCGAGCATACAGAAGTGACCTAAGGTAGAGAACTGATTCTTTCATGGAGAAAGCAGAGTACCCACCTATGAAATAATTTAGGTCACATGTATGTATATGGCTTTTCCCCACAGCTACCTTACATGTGTAATGCACATACAGTTGTCATTGTGATATGTCATATACTAGAAAAATCAAAACCCACTCCACATTGGCCAACGAGGTCACACATCTGGAACATACACACACAGTCAGCAAGTGCAAGATTCAAATTCCTTCTTAACTACATTATGATACTACAACACTACACATTTACACAACGCGCTATACACATTAATGGGATTTCACCTTTCCACAGGTATATTGGTAGGATGGTGACATCATGAGATTTGACAGAGATGAATATACCACTTTTAAGGGGTGTGGGTAGTCTCCAAAAAAGGTTGCTTTTCTGCAAGGAGAGACACACATAGTTGGCAAGTGGAGGAATCAAACTCCTATGTAGCTACATTATGATACTACAGTAGTATGCATTTACATAACATGCCATACACATTTCTAAAATTTCACCTTTCCACAGGTATATTTGTAGGATGGTGACATCATCAGACTTGACAAAGATGAGTATACCACTTTTAAGGGGTGTGAGTAGTCTCCAAAAGGGCTGCTTTTTTCAGAAAGGCACACACACAAACACAGTTAAGAAGTGGAGGTATCAAACCCCTACTTTATTACATTATGATACCACAGCAGTATGCATTTACACAACGTACTATACACATTACTGAAATTTTACCTTTCCACAGGTATATTTGTAGGATGGTGACATAATCAGACTTGACAAAGATGAGTATACCCCTTTTAAAGGGTGTGAGTAGTCTCCAAAAATGTTGCTTCTCTGAAAGAGACATACACAGTCACAGCTGGCAAGTGCAAGAATCAAACCCCTACCTAACTACATTATGATAATACAGCATTATGCCTTTACACAACACGCTATACACATAATTGGAATGTCATTTTTCCACAGGTATATTTGTAGGATGGTGATATCATCAGACTTGACAAAGATGAGTATACCACTTTTAAGGGGTGTGAGTAGTCTCCAAAAGGCTGCTCTCTCCCCAGGGAGAGAGACACACACACACACACACACATACACACACAGTTGGCAAGTGCGGGGTTTTTAATCCAAACTAAGTATGTTTCTACACTTCACCAAGCAATATGAAGTTACAGGGTGCAATACAGACCTTTCTTGCTGACAGTTTGCCCAAAGGTTTTTTTCACATTTGCTAACCTCAGCAGGTTAAGCTCTTTAACCAAAATTACTGTATCACTCAACAAAACAAATACAGTACCAAACCACAAAAATTCTGGGCAACAACAAATAACATCCTACAGCCCGGAAGAACCACCACTCCCGTCCCCTATATAACAGGTACAGACCTGGACATAGCCTCCAGCTTTAATAACTATTTCACCTCCTCAGTACTCAAACTCTTTAACAACATCACTTCCTCTAATACCTCACAACCACCTCAGGCCCAAATCAATACCATACCTTTCACACTTAAGTCTGTTCCTACCTCTACTATCAAAAAACTCTTAGCCAAACTCAAACCGACTGCCCTTGCAGCCAATAACCTTCCTGCTGAATACCTCCAAATTGCATCCACAGCTATAGCCTATCCCATTTCACTTCTAATAAATAGATCCATCACCGAACACACTGTTCCACTCCTGTGGAAAACCTCATATATCATACCACTCCACAAAGGTGGCCCCTCATAGGTGCATAGGTTCATAGGAAGGTACGAGGCTATTAGCCCTAGGGCCTATATAAGCCTAGCCAAAAATGTACCCTGGCTTTTGCCACCCAAGAAAATTATTTTCCTGTGCCCCTGTCAAGCAGAGCCACAGAAGTGATTCCTGGGGTGAATTTCCTATCTCCCATCCAATCATCAAGATTTTTCTTGAAGAGTGCTAATGAGGAGCTCTATTTGACATAGATAGGTAGTCTGTTCCAGAGTATGGGAAGTCTCTGGAACAGGAATCTATCCCTCCAGCATGTTCTGTTTATTGTGGTGACAAGGATTAAGTCCCTAGAGTGTGTAGCTCGGAGGGATTGGGATTTCTTTAAGTGGAGCATGTCCAACAGCTCTGGGTTTGACATAGCTTTGCATGTTAGGCAGAGATCACCTTTGAGTAGGCGATATGCGATGAAGTAAAGCTGGAGTTTTTTGTGACAGTCTGCGTAAAGCATCTGTTTGAGGCCAGTAATCCTCTTTGTGAGGTATTTCTGTGGCCTTTCCAGTTGTAGATGTCTTGTGAGGTACATGCCAAAAGGAGCATTGTACTCTATAATCTGTCTAATGAGTGATGAGTAGAGGGGAACAATGACCTCTTTTTTTCTGCATGAGAAACCTTTTGTGATGAGGTGAGCCACGTAGAAGGATTTCCTGGCCACTGTGGTGATGTGATTATCAAAGGAGAGACTACTGTCCACCTGTGTCCCAAGGTCTCTTATAACATTTTTGGCATTAAGTAGACTACCAGCTATGTGGTAGTTCATGAGTACAGAGTTTTTACCAAAGGGGATGACAATACACATTTTGGCATTGAGCTTCAGGCCGTGTTTTTGACACCAGGCATCTGTCTCAGTGAGGCCCTTTTGTAGTATGTCCACATCGTTAGAAGTTTTGATTATGGCTCCTAGTTTGCAGTCATCTGCATATTTTGTTAGCCAAAGACATTCTGTGTTAGCCTGTACTTCAGAAAAGTAGATACCAAACAGGAGAGGACCCAGGGCTGAACCCTGTGGTACTCCACTTGTCACTGGTCTGAAGTCAGATTTGGAGTCTGCTACTTTCACATTGTGGGTTCTGTCCATGAGTCATTTGGCAACCCATCCTGTGACATAGGGATTTATACCTAGTTTAGTGTGCTTATATATAATTCCAGAGTGGGGGATGGTGTCATAAGCCTTGGCGAGATCCAGATAAGCTGTGTGAACCACCTTACCCTCACCTATGGCTTTGGTGACTGCTTCAAAGAAGTCAATCAGGTTTAGGAGACATGATGTGCCTCCCTAGA
>NC_056733.1:1508619544-1508767044 GCF_019279795.1 Protopterus annectens
TTCCAGTGCCTGGACACATCTGGTGGAGCCTTGCAGTGCTCACCAACTACATATACTCAAATTATCATGGTATGTGCCATGCTACACAATATGATCCTGCGAAAACAGCTGCAGCAGGAACAGCATGGGGCAGGCCCAAACAGCCCCCCACCATTGCCAAGGCCTGCACAGGCACAGCGTGATTCAACGGAGGAACACCCGGAGCCTGCCCCAGTAGGCAGAAGGAGGCATGCCCAGTATGCCCTGGCCTTGGCAAAGGGGCAACACATAGCACATACACTGACTCAGTTGGAACCCTGGAAATGACACCTCTCTCTGACTCACACATACAGTAAAAGGGATGCCTAGCTTGACACTACCTGTTTTCAAACATGTATAAGGAGTGTACTATGTGCATCCGACATAGGCAGCCCTGCAACACCACCTGAGGCATGAGTGCCCTATTTTAACCAATATAAAGCACTGCTAAGCACATTTTACCAGTATTGAGCATATTTAAATACAATTGCGTGTAGCTGCACACTGCGCTAACCAGCACAATGTTGGGCAATTTTGGGCAATGATGGGCAAAGTCGGGCAAAGTCAGGGAAAGTTGAGCAAAGTCGGGCACACATGCTCACACCTGCTTTACTGTTCCTTAAGCAGTCAGGTCTGCCCAGCAGGAAAATAAAAAGCAGTGACAGGGCTCAAAGTCAGGATACTGTGCACTATAGTCACAGTACTGAACCACTAAGCCATGACAGCATTTCACTGGCACAGACACAACTTAACTCACTCACACATACCAGTTAGGGGGGGGGGTCACTTACCTAACAGTCACAGCCAGCAGGACAAATGTAGACAAATGCAAATAGAAACAAATGCTTTATCATGCCTTCTGAAGAGGCATATGAGTAACCTCCCCCAGGCCTATGCAGACAGATAGCAGGCCAGGCAGTGTTATGTGGGTTGGGTAGGCTATGAAGTCACAAACTAATATGCATGTAATTGGAAGCTAAGGTCTGTAGTACAGTGATATGCCTCAAGCCAGTATGATAGGCAACAGTACAGACTGAAATGGAGTACCTGACATAGCAGTGCATGTCTAGCAAATGTGTGTAAGTGTCAGGTGAACACTTCATCCTACGTACACCCACAGTAACAATCAGGTGTGCCCCCTGGGTGAAAATTTACAAATAATAGCTGTCCCCACTGTATGTAGAATGACTCATGGAAGCCCAGCAGGCACACTGTGCTTCCTGTCGATGTACAACATAAAGGTGAGCCCTGAAGTAAAAAACAACTTGATTTTCACACACATATAATATATATGCTCATACTGGGCATGCTCACACACTTAGGCCATGTCTGTGTACAGCAGTGGGCCACACATATCTCTCAATTGCAGTTCTTACTCCAGACACTTGTCACTATTCACCAATCCTGCCTTGTGCACACACTGATATGAAAACAGACTCATATAATATATTGGACACCTGTCATAATCAAACTATGTACTCCAAGTACTTAAGTTGTTCAAAGAAAGTGAAAAACCAAAGAAGATCAATAATTCTCCGATCAGTATCATCAAGAAACAATGAGCACTCCTAACATTATCCAAGCCATGGTCAAAGAGTCCATAGAGAGCCATGAAGCTTTCTTTCGCTATGTCATAAATATCAATTTAAACTCATATATGTTCTGAGTCAGTGCAAACTGTGAATGAATACATGTACATAACTGAGATCGCCAACATCTTGTCAGACAGGTTCATACATATTTTCCCCCTTCTCACTGAAAAAAGGGCCCATTATCATACCTGGAGATTGTGAAAACCCAGAAATCACATATACAATGGTTGAACAGCTCTTTCCAAACCTAAAAACACGGCGTCTATGGGATAACATGGTTTCCCTGGCTGTGTCATATGTAAACTCCAAAACAAATAGACCCTGCACCTGAACAGTCTGTTGAGACTCACCGTCTGTACATGATATGAAACTTGAATGGGTTACCGCAACGTTTGGCACACTCCACGAGTGTTGATGCACAACAGACCATGGGTACTATTGTCTTATAAGGCTAATAAGCCTGATGTGCAAGGCCATGGAGTCCATCATTATGGAACTCATAAACAGAGCTATTGAGAGCCTACAAACACCCAACCCTACCCATTTTGGTTTGGTCAGGGGCTGATCATGTTTCCTAAACCTGCTAGACAGTTTTCAAGGCAGTCACCCAGGACATGCATCAATGAAATGAGTTACATACGGCCTACATAGACCTTGAAAAGCCCTTTTCCAACATCCCACACACATGTCATATCCACAAAATCAACAACTTGTGCATAAACACGTAAGTCATCTGATGGATTGCCAACTGGGGCACACATAGATCCCACAAGGCAAGAATTGTGGTCTCCTGTTCAAGCTGGTAACAACTGCTGTCCCCCATGCCTCAGTCCTGGGACCCCTCCTGTCTGGTGTATACATTTCAGAAATACAGTCAAACACGAGAGCTATGTTTAGCAAGGTTTGTGGATGACTGCAAAAAGGTTATCATAATCGATCTTTGGGACAACAAAGACATCCTTAAAAAGGGTCTCAGTCAAGCAGATGTGGTGTCAAACTTATGGGCTCGAGCTACAGTCATACAAATACCACATAGGTGTCAACACCCTAAATATGGAGGTAATAATAAGGGATCTATGGACACATGTGGATAGTCATCACTACTTCCAGAAACACATTCACAAAGTGGTTAGAAAATCATGCTATATGTTCCCACAAACTGCCAAGGTCTTTGCATGTAGGTCAAAGGAGGCTCCCTCTACTCATCAGTCATCAGACCCATCATAGAGTACCACAACACACTTGCAATGAATCTGACTAGGCACCTTCAGCAGCTGGAAAGACCACTGACATACCTCAACAAGAGCATTACTGGCCACAAACAGTTACCCCATGCAACAAGACTGAATTTAACTCAATCTGTACTCTCTTGCATACTGTCTACTCAGGTGATCTCTGTCTAACAGACAGGTCCACGTCCAATGCAGAACGGATGTACATGTGCTATCTGAAGTAACCCAAAGCTCACTGTACTACATGCTCTAAGGATATCATCATCACAACAATAAATAGAACATGTTGGAGGGATCCGTTAATAACTCACAGATTTCCCTTTCTTTGGAACAGGCTCCCTCCCAACCTACATTAAGCTGAGTCCCTCAATGACACTCTTCCAGGGGAGCCTTGATGAGTGTATGTGAAACTGAACTGTCACACCATGGATCAAATCATCAGCTCTACTACACAGAGGCCTAGGGAACTAACTCCATGGGTGGTGATAGCTGCAAACTCTGGCCATGCTAATATATGCCTTCAGGCAGATAGCCTATTACCTACCTACCTATATATTATATATATATATATATATATATATATATATATATATATATATATATATATATATATATATATATATATATGTGTGTGTGTGTGTGTGTGTGTGTGTGTGTGTGTGTGTGTGTGTGTGTCTGTGTGTGTGTGTGTAGGGGGAACACAGTATAATAAGCCAAAGGTGGATGGGCAGAGATGTGTGTATCATGACAGGGAGCCATCCAGGACTGTCTCACCCAGCACACATCCCAGTGGCACAAAAGACATGAGGTGCACATCTCACCCAGTGTACATAACAGCCACCAGTGTCTGTAAGCATTACAGTGTATGTGGTCCATGTGCCTGCTGTACAACATGACGGTACAATGAAGTAAACATCTACTATCTGTAGACATGTAGCTGTCACATAGTCTACTACATACCTATGAACCTATCTTCAATAAGGCATATGTTAGCCTAGGCATGTTGTACAGCTTTCACCAGCCCATTAGGTAGTCTCCCAAGCCCTCGTTATAATAGCTAGTACCCTAAGCCCCTTTCTAGTGGGGCTGCTGATGTGATGGCTGGTGTGAATTGTCTGTTTCCCATCCACTCATCAAGGTTCCTATTGAAAAGTGTCAGTGAGCGGCTCTGTCTGATGTACATTGGGACTCTGTTCCACAGTAAGGCAAGTGTCTGGGATGATACTCTATCCCACCAGCATGTTGTATTCATTGTTGTGATGAAGTTCATATCCCTGGAGTGTGTAGGGTGACTCAATTTTGTTATCTGTAGATGGAGCATGCTCAGCAGTTACGTGTTGGACATGGCTCTGTATGTTAGGCCAAGTGTGCCTCTGAGTAGGCAGTACGCAACGAAGAACAGATTTAGTTTTACCAGTTGTGTTGCATAACACAACTGTTTGAGGCCAGTAATCCTCTTGGTGAGGTACCTCTGTGGTCTCTACAGCTGCTGGATATGCGTAGTCGAGTACATCCAAAATGGTGCACTGTACTCAATGATGGGTCTGATGATTTAAGAGTAGAGAGCCACCACTACCTCTTCAGATCCTGATGCAAACCCATTGTTGATTAGGTGGACCACATAGGATTTCCCAATCACTTTGGCAACATGGATGTCAAAGGAAAGATGACTATCTACTTGTGTCCCCAGATCCCTTACTACCTTATCAGTTTTAAGGGGGTAACACCTATGTGGTAGTTTGTGTGTACTTTGTTTTCACCAAAGGGGATCACTATGCATTCCTCCACATTGAGCTTGAGGCCATGATTCTGACACCACACATCTGTCTCATAGTCCCTTCTGGAGAATATTTGTGTCATCTGGGGAATCTGTTACGGCAAACACTTTACAGTTCTCAGCAAACTTAGTCAACCACAACCCTTCTGTGTTGGCATGTACATTTGAGAAGTCTATACCAAACAGGAGGGACCCCAGGACTGAACCCTGGGGGCCACCAGTTGTTACTGGTGTAGAGTCTGACATGTAGCCAGCAACTCTTAATTTGTGGAATATATCTGTTAGCCAGTTTGCAATTCATCTTGTGATGTATGGATTCATGCCCAGGTTGGTGAGTTCATCTATGATACCTGACTGGGGAATGGTGTCAAAGGCTGTAGTGAGGTATAGGTAGGCTGTGTTGAGCTCATTTCAATCATCTGTAGCCTGGGTAATGGTCTTAAAGAAATCCACCCAGTTCAGGAGGTGTGATCTGCATATGATGACGCCAGACTGGGTGTGCTCAACTGTGTGAAGGTTCACAATCTCTTTATTGTTGACTTCCATTATGATTGGCGCCATTGCCTTAAATATTAGACTCATCAGGCTCATAGAGCATGAATGCCAAGGGGTGTTTGTTGCCCCACCCCTGTGGAGTGTGAAGAATGTTGCTGTGCATCATTCTATGGGTACTTATCCTGTACAGAGCATGTAGAGAGAGGTGTAGGTATCCTTGATGAATATGGCTACATCCTCACCCTATGTGCTATGATCCAGGTCCTGATGCTGGAAGTTATGGAATGAGTAGTATCCTGGTAGTGCTGGTGTGCTCTCTAGAGCCTTGAACTAGGTTTCTGTTACTGCACAGATATCAATATTCTCCATACTGAGATGTGCCTTGAGTGTGTGCAACTTGAGGCTGAGACTTCTGGCAATGAGTAGCATTTAGCTAACTTTGTGGTTATTTGCGATGGTTATGGCGTTTGGTTTATCCTGAGTGACCGGTGTTCCACACCTGAAGTCAGCGCCTCATTGGTCCCATCTGACTATAAGCTAATTACCCTACATGTCCACATTCTGGACCCCTCCCCCCCCCATTAAGGAAACCATGTTAAAAAATGTCTCCAAAGCCAACTTCATGCTTCTTAAGACAGAAGTGCTGAACTTCAGGACACCCATGCAGATGGACAATACTGTTATGACTACGGAATCCTTCACAATAGCACTTTATAAGCACTTACATGATTGTTTGCATCGTGCTATCCCAAACAGAACCAAGACACTATCCTCCAAGAAAAGGAAGCCAATCTGGTGGTCCCCTGCCATAAACAAACTGCACAACAGAAGAAAGAAACTGTTGCAAAAGAGGGCAAAATCCCATGAGTGGAGGAGCTCCCTGGTCAGCCTCAGGAAGAAGCTGCAATCCCTGATAAAATCCTCCAAAGCTAGTTATGAAAACAAGGTCAACACTGATTCTAAAGACAGCCTCAAAGCATTCTATAGCTATGTCAGGAATCTCAATGGCAACACTCAGATCTGCTCTGAGTTACAGCACAATGGCACTAAATATACAGACCTAACTTATATTGCCAACAGCCTGGCAGATAGGATCAGTGCTAACTTTACCCCCCTCTCACCCATGAAAGGGCACATTTCTATACTGGAAGAATGCAAAGTTGCTGTCATCATGGCTGCACAGGTAAAAACCACTCTCCAAAGCCAGGAGCACAGCATCCATGGGACCAGATTACATCCCAGGCTGCATTCTATACAAACTACAGAATGGACTGGCACCACACCTACATATCATGTTCAGTCATAGCCTCACCTCATGCTTTGTGCCTGCTGAATGGTGCACAGTGACAGTTATCCCACTACACAAAGGGGGAGCCACCACGGACCCCGGGAACTACCGCCCCATTAGCCTGATGAGCCTGGTCTGCAAGGCCATGGAACTTATCATCATGGAACTTATAAACAAAGACATTGGTAATCTCCAAACTCTGGACCACAACCATTTTGGGTTTGTAAAAGGCAGATCATGTCTCCTAAACATGATAGACTTCTTTGAAGCAGTCACTAAAGCCATAGACAAGGGTAAGGTGGTTCACACAGCCTATCTAGATCTTGCCACGGCTTTCAACACCATCCCTCACTCTGGAATTATGGATAAACCCACTAAACTAGGTATAAATCCCTATGTCACAAGATGGGTTGCCAACTGGCTCACTGACACAACCCACACTGTGAAAGTAGCAGACTCCAAGTCCGACTTCGGACCATTGACAAGTGTAGTATCACAGGGTTCAGTCCTGGGTCCTGTCCTGTTTGGTATCTACTTCCCTGAAGTACAGGTTAACATGGAAGGTCTCTGGCTAATGAAGTTCCCAGATGACTGCAAACTAGGAGCCATAATCGAGACTACTAATGATGTGGACATCCTACAAAAGGGCCTCACTGAGACAGATGCCTGGTGTCAAAGCCATGGCCTCAAGCTCAATGCCAAAAAGTGCATTGTCATGCCCTTTGGTAAAAACACTGTACCCATGAACTACAACATAGGCGGTAGTATACTTAACACCGAAAGTGTGATAAGAGACCTTGGAACACAGGTGGACAGTAGACTCTCCTTTGATAATCACATAGCCACAGTACTCATGAAATCCTTCTATGTGGCACACCTCATCACAAAAGGTGTGTCATGCAGAATAAAAGAGGTCATTGTTCCCCTCTACTCATCACTCATTAGATCCATTATAGAGTACAATGCCCCTTTTTCTATGTACCTCACAAGACATCTACAACAACTGGAAAGCCTGCAGAAATAGCTCACAAAGAGGATTAGTGGCCTCAAATGCATGCCATACACAGACCATCTCAAAACACTACAGCTTTACTCTGTCACATATCGCCTACTCAGAGGTGATCTCTGCCTAACATACAAAGTTATGTCAAACACAGAGCTGTTGCACATGCTCCAGTTAAATAAATCCCAATCCCTCTGAGCGTCGGCCCCAAAACCCAGACTGAAATACAAAAGGAGGGGGTGTATCCATTTTCATAAAGGATACCCACACCTCCAGGTTAGTGGCACAGCACGAGGCCTTGGAGACCATGCAAGTGCAACTAACATTGGGCAAAGCTGCTTATCAGATTGTAGCCTGCTATAGATCACATACCTTGTCTCAGGACCCTCAGTCAGTATTTCTGAGAACACTGGGAAATATAAAGGTCCTGCCAAACACCATGATATGAGGAGATTTCAACTACCCAAACATTGACTGGGAGAATTACTTGAATACAAAGTCCTTTGCCCAATGCTTCCTAGAGTTTATAAACTCAAATGGCCTGGAACAGCTGGCCACCATGCCCACTAGAGGTGACAACATACTGGACCTGATCATCACCAACATAGGGGATCAGTGTTCCACACCAGAGGTAAACCCCTCGCTGGTAATATCAGATTATGAAGTAATCACACTGGACATCCACATCCCGACCCCCCCCCCCCCAGTCAACAAAACCACTGTGAAAAACTTTTCAAAAGCAAACTTCACACTTCTCAAAACCTAAGTGGAAAGTTTCAAAGACCCTTGCTACAGGATAATGCTATCCAATCTGAAGAATCCTTTACAAGTGCATTCTATGAGCATCTACAGGGATGCATGGATTGAGCCATTCCAATTAAAACGAAAAGACTCACTCCTCCAAAAAAGAAGAAACCAATCTGGTGGTCCTTGCCCATAAATAACCTATACAACAGAAGGAGGAAACTAACACATGATAGAGCAAAATTCCAAAAAGGAAAGGCATCACTGATCATTATTAGCAAGAAACTATGATCGCTCATAAAATAATCCAAGTCCAGTTTCTAAAGAAAAATTGCCAAGGAATCTAAAGATAACCACAAAGCCTTCTTTAGCTATATCAAACATTTATGTGGCAACTCTCAGATATGCTTTCAGCTACTGCAAAATGGCAAAAAATACACTGAACCAACTGATATTGCCAATATCCTGGTGGACAAGTTCAGTGCAAACTTCACCCCCCTCACCCCCAAAAGGGCCCGTGTCCATCCCAGAAGAATGCAGAGCCCCAGACTTCATGGACATGCAGGTAAAACAGCCCTCTCCAAAGCTAAGAACACAGCATCAATGAGACTGGATGCTGTCCCAGGCTGCATCTTACACGAGCTCCAAAAGGAACTAAACCCTCACCTACATTCACTGTTCAGACTCAACCTTACCACAGGGTATGTACCCAAAGAATGGTGTACAGCAACAGTCATCCCGCTCCACAAAGGTGGTGCCACAACAGAACCTGGGAACTATTGCCCTATAAGCCTGACCAGCCTGGTCTGCAAAGCTATGGAGCGAATTATCATGGAACTCATAAAAATAGACATTGGGAACCTCCGGATACTGGACCCTACCCAATTTGGCTTTGTTAAAGGCAGATCCTGCCTCCTAAACCTAGTTGACTTCTTTGAAAGTTACCATAGATGACGGGAAGGTAGTCCACACAGCCTACCTGGACCTCACTAAGGCTTTTGACACCATTCCCCACTCTGGCATCATAGACAAGCTTACCAGCTTGAACATTAACCCCTATGTCACGAGATGGGTGGCCAACTGGCTCATGGATAGAACACACATGGTCAGAGTTGCAGGTGCCATGTCTGACTCTAAACCAGTCACAAATGGCATCCCACAGGTCTCGGACCTGGGACCCCTCCTGTTTAGTATATACTTCTCTGAGGTACAGCCAAGCACAGGAGGACTATGGCTGACCAAGTTCCCAGATGACTGTAAACTAGGGGCCATAATCGACTCTCTGGCTGACACAGACATCCTGCAGAAGGGTCTTACAGAGACAGATACCTGGTGTCAAAACCATGGCCTCAAGCTGAATGTCAAAAAATGCATAGTCATCCCCTTTGGAAAAAACAAAGTGCCCATGAATTACCACATAAGTGGTAATCTACTAGGTACGGAAAATGTAATTATGGACCTGGGGACCCAGGTAGATAGTAACCTCTCCTTTGATAATCACATTGGCAAAAGTGGTTAGCTATTCCTTCTCTGTAGTCCACCTAATCACAAAAGGGTTCACCTCTAGATCAAGAGAGGTCATTGTGCTCCTCTACTCATCATTCATTAGGCCCATAATAGAGTACAATGCCCCATTTGGTATGTACCTTAATTGGCACATGCAACAGCTGGTAAGACCACAGAAGTACTTCGCCAAGAGGATCATGGGCCTCAAAGAGATACCCTATGCAGCTCGACTAAAGAAACTATAGCTCTACTCGGTTGCTTACTGCCTGCTCAGAGCTGATCTATGCCTGATGTATCAGGCCATGTCCAACCCGGAATTAATGGACATGCTCCACCTCAAGAAAAACAAATCTCTTAGAGCCACACGGTCCAGTGAATTAAACCTCAGCAAAGCAATAAACAGGACGTGCTGGAGGGATAGATTCCTGTCCCAGAGACTTCTCTCACTCTGGAATAGAATCCCAGTTGATGTTAGGCAGAGCCCCTTGCAGACTCTCTTCAAGAGGAATCTTGATGAGTGGATGAGAAATTGTAAATTTACCCCTGGGATCACGTCAGTGGCCCTGCTAGACAGAGGCCCAGGAAACTAATTTAAAAGGGAGGCGAAAGCCAACACATTCTGGCTAGGCTTATAAATGCCCTTGGGCAGATATCCTAGTACCTACCTATGAACCTATAAACCTACACGCTATAGGGACCTAAACCTTGTCACCACAATAAACAGAACATGCCGGAGGGATAGATTCCTGTCGCACAGACTTCACATACTCCAGAATTAACTACCTATCTATATCAAACAAAGCTCCTCATTAGCACTCTTCAAGGAAAATCTTGATTATTGGACTGGAAATAGAAAATTCATCCTGGGGATCACTTCTGTGTCTCTGCACGACAGTGTCACAAGAAAATAAATTTCTTGGATGGCAAGAGCCAGGGTACCTATGTGGCTGGCCTTGTATAGACCCCAGGGCCGATAGACTAGTACCTACCTATGAACCTATGAACCTTTGAGCCTTGCCTAAAAAAGGTAATATGGGGACAGCACGAGCCTTGGATAGTATTCAGAAGCATAGGGGCGACAGGTGCAAACCATCTGCAGTGAAGCAACAAGGTTTGTCTATCATGTCATCACAGACAGACAGAGACTGGATTCCCTTTGAATGACAGCAGAAGCTCAGCCAATTGTTGAAGTTTATCATCTTTCTGTTATATTGCAGTATCATGTAGGTGAAGGTAAGATGCTACTCAAGGTTTGACCCTGTGTGTGCCAGCATGTGGTGCATCAACCCGTATATGATATGGTCATGGCCTATGCATACAATGCACTTACAATGCACCTAGTATGATAAGCATGCTGTGGTTAGCAAATGTGAAAAAAATCCTTGTGCAGACTGTCAGCAAGTAATGTCTGTATTGCACCCTGTAACTCCATATTGCTTGCTAAAGGGTAAATACGTACTTAGTTTAGATTAAGAACACCGCACTTGCCAACTGTGTGTGTGTGTGTGTGTGTGTGTGTGTGTGTGTGTGTGTGTGTGTGTGTGTGTGTGTGTGTGTGTGTCTCCCTGGGGAGGAGCAACCTTTTTGGAGACTACTCAAACACCTTAGAAGTGGTATACTCATCTTTGTCAAGTCCGATGATGTCACCATCCTACAAATATACCTGTGGAAAGGTGAAAGCCCAGTAATGAGTATAATAAGTTGTGTAAATGCATACTGCTGTAGTATCATAATGTACTTAGGTAGGGGTTTGAATTTTACACTTGCCAACTGTGTGTGTGTTCCTCCCTGGGGGAGGCGCAACCTTTTTGGAGACTACTCAAACACCTTAGAAGTGGTATACTCATCTTTGTCAAGTCCGATGATGTCACCATCCTACAAATATACCTGTGGAAAAGTGAAATCCTAGTAATGTGTATAGCGCATTGTGTAAATGTGTATTGCTGTAGTGTCATAATGTAGTTAGGTAGGGGTTTGAATTCTGCACTTGCCAACTGTGTGTATCTCCCTGGGAAGAAGCAACCTTTTTGGAGACTACTCAACGCCTTAAAAGTGGTATACTCATCTTTGTCAAGTCCGATGATTCATAGGTTCATAGGTTCATAGGTTCATACTAGGCTATCTGCCCAAGGGCATTTATAAGCCTAGCCTGTAGTTATGTGGCTTTCGCCACCCCTTTAGTTTGAAGAAAACTGTGCCTATTATTTTGCTGTGCCTCTGTCAAGCAGTGACACTGAAGTAATCCCTGGGGTATATCTGCGATCTCCCATCCATTGGTCAAGATTCCTCTTGAACAAGGCCAGCGAGGTGCTCTGCCTCACATGTACTGGGATTTTGTTCCACAGCATAGGGAGTCTCTGGGTGATGAATCTGTCCCTCTAGCATGTTCTATTAATAACCATGTCAAGGTTTAAGTCTCCCGCCCTTGTGGTTCTGAGGGATCTAGATTTTTTGAGGTGAAGCATATTCATCAAATCTGGGTTTGACATGGCCTTATATGTCAGGCACAGGTCACCTCTGAGCAAGTGGTATGCGACTGAATAGAGCTGGAGTTCTTTCAGTCTGGCAGCATAAGACATATTTTTGAGACCCTTTATCCTTTTGGTGAGGAACTTTTGGGGCCTTTCCAGCTGCTGCAGGTGTCGGGTCAGATACAGAATGGGGCATTGTACTCAATCATAGGTCTAATGAGTGATGAGTACAGGGGGACGATGACCTCCCTAGATCTAGATGTGAATCCTTTCATGATCAGGTGGGCAATGTAGAAGGTTTTCCTAACTACTTTGGCAACATGAGTGTCAAATGAAAGGTTACTGTCAACCTGGGTCCCCAGATCCCTGATGACTTCTTCTGTGCTCAGTGGATTGCCACCTATATGGTAGCTAGGGGTAACCTTGTTTTTCGAAGGGTATGACTATGCATTTCTTGGCGTTTAACTTTAGGCCATGGCTCTGGCACCAGTTGTCCGTTTCTGTGAGGCCCTTCTGAAGGATATCTGTGTCAGATGTGTTTTCGACTATGGCGCCCAGTTTGCAGTCATCTGCAAACTTTGTCAGCCATAACCCTCCTGTGTTTGCTTGTACTTCAGAAAAGTAGAAGCCGAACAAGAGTGGTCCCAGGACTGAGCCCTGTGGGACACCACTTGTGACAGGCTTTGAGTCTGACATGGCGTTAGCAACTCTGACCCTGTGGGTTCTGTCACTTAGCCAGTTTGCAACCCATCTTGTGATGTATGGGTTTACATTTAAGCCGATGAGTTTTTCGATGATACCTGAGTGGGGTATTGTGTTGAAGGCCTTTGCCAGGTCGAGGTAGGCTGTATGGACTGCCTTGCCCTCATCAATGGCCTTGGTGACTGTTTTGAAAAAGTCAACCAAGTTTAAGAGGCATGATCTGCCTTTGACAAAGCCAAACTGGGATGGATCCAAAGTCTGCAAGTTCCCTATGTCTTCATTTATGAGTTCCATTATGATCCTCTCCATGGCTTTGCAGATAAGGCTTGTCAAGCTAATGGGACGGTAATTTCCAGTGTCGGTGGAGGCACCGCCCTTATGAAGTGGGACCACAGTCGCAGTGCGCCACTCCTTGCACGTATCCTGAGGTGAGGCTAAGATTAAACAGCTGTCCTAACTGCGGGTTTAATTCCTCATTGAGTTCGTGGAGCACACAGCCGGGGACACCATCCGGTCCCATGGATGCTGTGTTTTTTGCCTTGGAGAGAGCAGTTCTCACCTGGGCGTTGGAGATGTTTGGGGGCTACAATCCTCTGGTATAGATATCTCTCCTTTTGGGGGGGGGGGTGTTTGCACTGAACCTGTCAGCCAGTATGTTGGCAATGTGTGTAGGCTCAGTAATCTTCACATCATTTTGAACTAATTCCAAGCATATCTGGGAGTTTCCTCCTAGTTTTCTAACATAGCTAAAGAAGGCCTTATGATTGTCTTTTGAGTCCTTGGCGATTTTTCTCTCAAAATTTGCCTTGGATGATTTTATGAGAGCTCTTAGTTTTTTACTTATAATGATCAAAGGTGTCTTACCTTTCAAGGATTTTGCTCTATCTTGTAGTAGCTTTCTCCTTTTGTTGTAGAGCTTGTTTATGGCTGGGGTCCACCAGACTGGACGCTTGCCTTTGGTACAAAGAGTCTTAGTTTTGTTTGGGATTGCCTGATCCATGCAGTCACCATCCTACAAATATACCTGTGGAAAAGTGAAATCCTACTAATGTGTATAGCGCATTGTGTAAATGTGTATTGCTGTAGTGTCATAATGTAGTTAGGTAGGGGTTTGAATTCTGCACTTGCCAACTGTGTGTGTCTCCCTGGGGAGAAGCAACCTTTTTGGAGACTACTCAACACCTTAAAAGTGGTATACTCATCTTTGTCAAGTCCGATGATGTCACCATCCTACAAATATACCTGTGGAAAAATGAAATCCTAATAATGTGTATAACGTGTCGTGTAAATGCATACTGCTGTTGTATCATAATGTAGTTAGGAAAGAGTTTGAATCTCACACTTGCTGACTGTGTGTGGCTGTGCTCCAGGTGTGTGACACCGTTGGCCAATGTGGAGTGTGTTTTGATTTTTCTAGTGTATGACATATCACAATGACAGCTGTATGTGCATTACACATGTAAGGTAGCTGTGAGGCAAATCCATATACATACATGTGACCTCAGGTATTTCATAGGTGGGTACTCTGCTTTCTCCATGAACACATGTGTTATCTTTGCCAGAGTGTGCTAGTGCTTTCCAGACCTTAGGTCACTTCTGCATGCTTGTGACAAGCTTAGCCACTGCAGTGATCCCTGGGCTACGACTTCCGTTTCACATCCACTCATCACAGTTTGTATTGAAGAGTGTGAGTGATGGTTTATGCTTGAGGTATATGTGAAACCTGTTCCAAAGCAAGCCAAGTCTGGCAAAGATGACTAATTATTATAGGAGTGCAACAACCTCTGTAGATCTGCATGCAAACCCTTTATTGCTTTTGTGCTCCACAGAGGGATTTCCAAAACCCTTTGGTAATGTGATTTTCAAAGGAGAGATGACTTAACACATGGCTCTATGTATACATTAGTACCTGTTCCACATTTTGGGGGCTACTACCAATGTGGTACTCTGGGGATACATTGTTTTCTAAAAGTGGATAACTATGCTTTCTTAGGCTTATAGGTTTACAGCATGAATTTGCCACCAGGTATCTATCTGTATGATACCCTTTTGGAGGATGTGTGTGTCATCTGGAAAACAAAGTATAGCCCACAGTATGCATTTTCATCAGACATAGGAAGACGTATCCCTACTGTGTTTGCTTGTACCTAGGAAAGCTATATGCCAAACAGGAATGGTCCCAGGATGGAGTGCAGGTTAATACCACTTGTTACTGGCATAGAATAGTACACAGAGGCTGCAAATGTTACTGTGTGTCTTACATCTGTGCGTCAGTTGTCAAGCCATCATCTAACAATCGTTTATGGTCAGGCTGTTGGGGTTATGTCTAATATCAGTATGTGGGATGGGTATGATTTGCTGGTTAGCTATAGCTTGTCTGTGTTGACCTCCCCTCCCTCACCTATAGCCTTGTTGACTGGCTTGAAGTCTACTAGGTGTAGGAGCCATGATCTGGCCTTTAGAGAATCTAAGTGGGTATGGTGCAGTGTTTGCAGGTTCATAATGTCTCTGTTAATGAGTTCCATAATGCTGTGCTCCATAGCCTTCCAGATAACATTGGTCTGGCTTATAGGGTGAGAGTTTCCAAGACCTGTTGTAGTTCTACCCTTAATCAATTTATGTTAACATTTGCACTGGGTGTGATGAGGGTGGATAGGTTTAAGAATAACTATATTAGAGGGTCAGGCCAGGTTTGAAGGTTAGTAGACCATGCCAGATAGGCAGAATTAAGTTGGTTTGTACATGTGCTGAGGACGGATGCAGAGTATATTGTGAAATAGATGCTAAGGATGAAGCCGCCAGGTAACGGGGAAAGAGGAATGCCTAAGATGTGGTTTATGGCTGTGGTGAGAGAGGACATGCAGGTGGATGGTGTGATAGCACAAGATGCAGAGGCCAGGAAGAAATGATGTACTGTGGCAACCCCTAATGGGAGCATCCAAAAGGAGAAGAAGAAGAATACGTTGTAGCTCAGCCCTTGTGGACTGTGAACACCATTACCGTGTGTCATGCCACAAGTATGTAACCTGTATAGAGGCTGCATCTGGACAGAGCGTTTAGGTGAGTGGTGACTTCATATGTCGGCTTGTGTATGACACAGCCAGGGACACTGTCCACTACCATTACCACTGTGGTGTGTACTTTGTTAAAGAGATGTTCTAACTAGAGTGTCTGTGAATCATCAGATTTTACATTCTTCAGGTCTGGAAATGTGGCACTTGTGTAATGACAGGGTGGTGAAATCCGCATTCAAACTGTCTGTCAAGGAATTGGTAATATCAGTCAGATAAGTGTACTTTGTGACCATTTACATTAACTGTGACCCGATCTGAGATTTCACCTATAGATTATGAACAATACTGAAGAAAGCTTTAGTGTTGTCTTTGGAATCATTGCCATTTTGTATTTTGAAGCTTGCCTTGTATGTTTATTGAGGGATTGTATTTTCCCAATGATACTGACCAGAGAGGTTATCCCTTCTAGGTATGTAACTCTTTTGTTACAACTTCACTCCTTCTATTATATATTTAGTTCATGGCAGGGGTCCATGAGACTAATACACTTTTACTGTATAAGTGAGAATTGCTTGTGTTTGTGATAGCATGGTCCATGCAACCTTTAGGTGAACAGTGTGTATTAATAAAGGATTATGCAGCTGGGACAGTGTTAACCTTAGTAATGCAAACCAATGACAGATAGCAACAACAGCATCACCCACAGCTCAGTGTCAACCCATGTCATACACACACATGCCTACTCAAGTTTCAAAATGTGTGTAGTACAATGCATACTGGCCACCAATAGAAAGTATGGAGTGTTAATACTGGCCAATACAGGGCACGTCACCCTGCCCATGTGTCCAATATGCACGTACATGCACACAGTGCACCTCCACCATGTTCACAAATGTACACCTGCAGACCTGTGCTGCACACACCCCACACTTACTCTCCACTGTATAATGCATGCTGACGCAACTACACACATCAGCCAAGTGGCACATGGGCAAACAAAAACAATTGGAATAAACACTGGTGGAAACAATACAACATTGCTAATTACAGCTTTAATGCATCATCCCTGCTTAGCTACATCTTCAAGGATATCATTACACTTTACTGCTGACAACATGCTACACTTTCAACCATTGCTATACTTTATTAAAGTCACCCTGTGCATCAGCACCATGTTAGCCTGTTCCTGCATCAATGTTACAGATGACAGGAGGTGGCACAGGTTTCATCATATGCACAGGGTGTGTTGTTGGTTTGCCAGAGGCCTACACTGAGACATACACTTGACATGTGTGTGTGAGTGTGTGTGTGAGGGCCATGAGTACTGTTATGGGCCAGTGTTGATGTAATGTGTGTGGGTATGTGTTTGCCCTAGGTTTCTGGTTTATGTGTGCGTGTCTGCATGCACACAGTTCCATCATGTGGCTGCCATATACAGGGATTTGTGAGACAGCTACAGACTCTACCTGACAGGCTTTACAGATCACTGTCTCTGGCCATGGATACGGAACCTGTGCCTGGCAGGGGTGCTACAGACAGTATCAGGTACTAATCCAGACTGGGTACTATCCGAAGAGGTTGACATATGTCCACTGGATCCAGGTCCCTGCTGGGACTGGACAGAGCTATGTGCACGTGGTTTTCTAGGGCGGTCTATGGACAGCCCCCCAACATTGCTGGGGCTTGTACTGGCACTACGGGAGTGGCTGTGACTTGCTGGATGTCCACAGTGACCTCCAGCTGTTGATGTTGCTGGCATACATCCACGTCAACGTCTCAACCGTCCCGCACTGTCCTGACACATGGACATGACATTGTGGAGGACATCCAATGTCTCACCCTAACGTCTATCAATGACCTCAGTGTAATTACGTATGGCATCTGCTAGGTCACAGATACTTTCATTTACAGAGGTGTTATGAGCCATCTGTGCCCTTAGTGCCTGTCTGGTGTACCGCTCCTTTCATGTCTGTGCCTCCATGACAGCCTGGAACATGCATGTGGTAGAAAGAGATGTGGCACATCTGCCAGGGGCATGATGGCCAGCAGTGCTCTGACGAGAACCCCTGGGCATCTGCCTATGTGGTACCATTCCAGACATCTGGCTATGGCTGCTGTGTCCTGATACATGTGCCATAGATACCACATTGCCCTGGCCAGTGCCAACCATACACTGTCCCTCAGCTAAGGGCAATGGTGATGATGGATGTACAGGTAGTATGACTGTGTGCATGGATGGGGTGGAGACTTGTGTACTGTCAATTGGTGGCCCAACAACAGACCCTGATAAACCTGCCTGTGCCTCAACACACCTATCCTCATGATCACTGTGTGTCTCAGTGACATCAGGTTCCCTGCTGTACTGAATCAGCCCCACCTCAGCACCTGTGAGAGGAAAACAGGAAACACCCTTTAAGACCTGAACATGATGCCAGACCACATGAGCACATGCACACATGCACATGCACATGCACACATGCACATGCACATGCGCACATGCACACATGCACATGCACACACGCACATGCACACATGCACAAACACAAATACACTCCTCCCTAAAGCAGACACACACACACACACACACACACACACACACACACACACACACACACACACACACACACACACACACAACACCAGCAATCTCAGAACATACACAGTAGCAGGTGATGGTGAGGTACAGTATCACAAGCAAAACAGTCATATCATACATGTCAGCATGCAAGACTTGTTGCTCAACAGCATGCAGTACAAGTGTAGACAGTCCTTGTTACTAACACTATACATGGCTTTGATGCATGTGTTTTGTTATTAGGTGATTGGCCTCGCCGTGGAATGCAATGCATACATGGACACAACATTGCTGTGCAAGTATTCAAAATTCTGTAATGTACTGTGCACCATAACTCACAGGTCTACGTACCATAGCTGGATGTGTATCAGTGTGTCAGATAGGTATCCAATGCTGATTACAGCCTCTGTGTCTTTAGCAAATAATTATGGACACAGTTTTAGCACATGCATGATGAGTATTCACACAACATCCTCAGTGGTGCATGTATAATTGATGGAATACCATTCCTTCACATACCCAAAGTACAGTGTTTATGGTGAGTGTAGATCATATTGTGGACATGCCAGTGTCATGACATGGCATGCTAAAACACAACTGCATATTTAAACATCACGCATACCCAAAGTGTGTCATATCACCTAGCCACTCAATAGCATCACAAGACATATATGTGTCAGTTGTGCAAATGGTGATTGGTATGCATATTGTTTAGAGGTGCATATGTTTGCACACACACAACATTGAGGTGTATAGCAATGAAAGTGATGTGTAGTACTGTGGTTACAATAACTGGATGGGATATAGTACCAATGGCCATCATCATGAAGCATCATATGGTCACTCAAGGCTACAAATGTTTCCAAAACCAGCACTAATCATGCTGTACTGGAACTGTACTACCTTGGCTACATTCACCATTTCACAACCAGTTGTTACATGGGTTTGTAAGGAGGCAATAAGGAGCATTCCCTGACATGAATGTGTAGTGTGTTGCAGAGTGTTTAAATGCCCCATGATAGGCCTCTACCCCTCAGGTATATTATGTGTAATGTGTGGATGAGATTTTGGATACTGGAGTGTGTCTATACAGAGGATTTGTGAATCCTTTATGTGTAGCATGTTGAAATGCTCTGTGTATGACATAGTTGTGTATGTTATGTGCATGTTGCATATCAACTTTGCCTATACAATGGTCACTACAGTGTAGCCACATTTGTTTGAGATGGTCTGGGTATTGCATGTGTTTGAGGCAGCTAATTACATTAGTGAGATGTGCGTGGTCTTGCACCAAACATGCACAGTATGCATTATGGGTAGGTGTGTTACATGTGTACATGACCTACACCTTAACTATGACATGCACTTTTTATTTGCAATAGAAAATGTAGAACACACTCACCAGCATCTATCCGCTGCCTTGATGTCACCCCAGAGGGACCTACATAGAGATGAGACAGTTTGTCAGTGGCCACAACTGTGCATTGCTACTGTGTGTTTGTGATCTGACAGTAGAAAAACAATTTACATTCACAGGCCTACAGATTATGTTCCAAATGATCAGTATTGCACAACAACAGGCTCCACATCTTCTAACTACATACTCCACATCTCACATATGCATGATCTACAAATACAGATAACAATAGTCTACAGATATGCCATGTTACCTGCATGCTCCATGTGTGCTTGCTGGGTGGCTCCAACCTCCATCATGGTGTATGTCTGCTGCTGTTGTTGTTGGGCAGGTGCCACGAGGCTCAGGAGCAGCTCTTACACTCTGGTGAGGGGGGGGTGGATATTAACACCACCTCCTGTTACAAGCTGTTGTCTCTGCACATCAGCAGCATGCTGACGGACATGTCTGAGTAGATCACTGCAGTGGTGGCATACCTGCTCATATGTCCAGTTATGCAGGCCTTCCTCATTTACTCTCCGGACAACATCTTGCCACATTGCAGTACGCTCCTGCTGGTTCTGGCTGGTTTGTGAGAACATTAGACTGTAGTGCTGAATCATACAGCTAGTAATGATCTCATCTTCAGCACTACTATAGCTGGGATTTCTGTGATGTGCCATGATCCCTGGAAGACATAAGGAAAAAATATGTCTGAGCAAGTCATATGGCACATTTAACATTATACAGTACAGATATAAATGAACTGCCATATATAGCAACCTATTAGCTAACTGAGAGTGAAACACTTTAACTACCATTTATCACTGCTCACCCCACAACTGCTTGAAAGTGCCTGGCTCACTCTATCTAATGAACCATGTTCTGCACAGCAACAAAATAAAATCACTATATAAGTCTATACAAGAGTACCTGTCACACTGTATGCAACACAATGCACCACCTAGCCACAGCAGATATACATCAAGCTGATGTGTAAAGAAATATGTCATCCATCACAATGAGTATAAGGTCCAATAAATGTATTACTATTATACCACACAACTTGTTAATGGCAAACCCGTGGCCAAAATATGTGCACAATTGGGAATATAGGCCGCATACTGCTGTGGTCCACTATAAATGTTGCTAGAGAGGCAGTTATGTGTTTTACCACACATATGACAGAGGACATGTTACAGACATAACCACACACACACCAGACATAATTATAGGACACAAAGGTATGGCAACCCAGATAAGCTTTACGTGTGTACTACACGGTAGTGTGGGTCAGTACTTACTAAACCTTAATCTTGAGGAATGTAATCTGTGATGAATACAGGGACCACACAAAATAGTGGATGCAAGCAATGTGGGCATACACCATACTTTGCTGTACAGGCCCAGAACGTCAAGTAGTACTACAGTACACACAGAATTTGGATTCAACATCAGTACCAAACAATAATCATAGATGTAGTGCTTCAGCCTCCAATGACACACCCCAGTTAAAACCAAGGGACTTAATCACTCTGTATGCCATAGCATTTTTCCTGCCTGGCAACAGAATGCACAGCTTTTGCTGGGATCAAAGCAAGGACCCATAATACCATGACATAAACAGTTTCCCGCTAAGCTATCCCACAAATACATATCTTTGACATATTCACAATCACATTGACCATCACAGTCAGTCAACAGTACACAGAATCTATTGCAACAAGTAGATGGAGGTGTGTATGAGTATATATGACTCTCTCTCTCTCTCCCTTTATATATATATATATATATATATATATATATATATATATATATGTATATATATATGGGTCTACCTGAGTTAGTCGAAACGCCAGAAGACCGACAAGCGAATCGCGAGGCCCAGAAGATCGACAGTTCAGAAGACCGACGCGACGGATGAAAACACTGACGCCGAGGATGCCGACATGGGAAAAGGCTGTGTAAGTATGCGGTAGTGACGGACGTTTGGGTGCGAGTAAGGTAAGTGTGGATATTGACGGTGTGTGGGGATAGCGGTGGGTTAAGTGAGTTAGGGTCAGTGCGCGGGTTAGGTAAGTGTGTGATAGTGATTGTGTTTGGGTTAGGGGTGGGTTAAGTGAGTTAGGGTTAGGGAGCGGGTCAGGTAAGTGTGCGGTAGTGACTGTGTTTGGGTTAGTGGCGGGTTAAGTGAGTTAGGGTTAGGGAGCGGGTCAGGTAAGTGTGCAGTAGTGATTGTGTTTGGGTTGGGGCGGGTTAAGTGAGTTAGGGTTAGGGAGCGGGTCAGGTAAGTGTGCGGTAGTGATGGACCTTAGGGTTAGGGTTTGGGTTAGGGTTGTAGATAGTTGTGTATGTGAGGTTTAGTGTGGGTTTGTAGGGATTTTGGTGTGCTTGTGTTGTGTGTGTGGTTTTTGGACAGGGAATGTGTTTTGTTTGTTGATTGTTGTGATTATGGTGTGTGCAGTGTATGAGGTTTCGTGTTTGTGTACAGTCGGTTATTTCGTTGTCGGGCATGTGGGGTTTTGTGTTTTTGCACTGTCGGTTATGTGGTTTCGGTGATTGCGTTGTCGGTTTTCTGGTGTGTCGATTATGTTAGGTAGAACCATATATATATATATATATATATATATATATATATATATATATATATATGTGTGTGTGCATATATATACATATATATATATATCTATATATATATATATATATATATATATATATATATATACATATACATATATATATATCTATATATACATATACACATCCATTGGTGTACATATACATATATATGTAGGTACATATACATTTCACCTTTCATAGTGGGAATATCAATTATACAAAGGATGTGAGGTGTACAGTAATGTAATAATATCGCACAGTCTTGTGATAAATGCATTGAAAGTGTTCACAGCCCAGGTAGCTTTAGGAGGCCACACTGCCTTCAACATTGCAAACTGAACAAACCACCAACACTGTTTAACCACCACATGTCATATACCAGCACTGTATGCTGTCTTGTTTGTCACACACTAAAACCTACATACAAATATGCGCATACTAACCTTCACCAAGATAAATATATCTCCACCCTTCACAGACAGTTGCAATATGTCCCCTGATCAATGCACATATACAGATGTGAATATATATGACACATATATATTTCTCCTTATGTGTGTGGCATACACAAACAAGGTCAACACTGTTGTAAGTCCCTGGACCTCACAGCTGAATTGATGGGCCTTGCTGCAACACAAACAGGTGTCACGTGAACACAGACTAACATTAGAGGGGGTATATATAACTACAAATGGTAGATAAGCATACTAGACTGCTACAGTAGTTGCCAATGCTAAGCTACACTTTAATATGGCTATCATGCATGTGTTGCTCTGTCACACCCATGTTTATATAATGGCAGCACTAATCCTCCCAACAGCCATTGGCCACACTACTGTACAGAACACAGATAACATGGATCAGATCTTTGACATTTAATGCTGAGCTACACATTTCACAGGTATGTCACACTGCCCACAGGTGCACACTGTATTGCCATAGCAGTAGTTAAGCAGGACATCTGTGCATGGATAAGTACTGCTGCCACATATGAATGGTTCACATTATGTAGACTACTCTTCAAAAACATCTACTACATGCCAGTAAATACATGTGTCACATACCTTTCCTTTGTATGATTTGGTACTATTTCTTTTTCTTTTTCCTTTTCTCTGTCTCTCTCTCTCTGTCAGTCTCTGCAATAGAGTGATTGAGTTTGTTGGCAGTGATTGCAGCCTGCTTTTGTGGGTATTTGCACATGAGCATGTGATGGCCTCTGCACCAATTAGTGGCCAGCATCTGGTAATTGCATGCAGCCTGCTGTGTAGTAATTGCAGTAATCACTGTCATAGCAACCCAGTACTATAAATTGCTAACTTAGGTAGGCGTGGCCCTTTCAGCTTTCCAAGATGGAGATCAGCCTTGTTTGCTGTGGATATCATTGTTTAAGACAGAAGGTTGGTATAGTTCTTATATCAGAAGCCAGGGGTGTAGCCAGTGATTTACATTTTGTACTCAGACCTAAATGTTGCTGCTTTCAGTACACACTTGTCCATGTATAAATGTACTCACCCCTCAAAATGCTAACACAAGATACATGAGAGGATGTACTTTCTTTTCAAATTTTACAATTAACTGCCATACAAAGCTAGTTATTGAGAAGCATTCCTTTGGCACAATAATTGTTTGTGAACTGCTATACTGTGAATATTCATTTGCTCAGTTCTAAACAGTTTGTGCTTTTTTAGTGTTGACATTAGCACAAGCTGCTCAAGAAAACTGGACACATTTCAGTACTGTAAGTATGCTTACCTACATCCTTGGGAGACCCTGCACACACAGATATATTCTACACTTGGGTAGGGGTGTAGAAGTACAGAGAGTGTACATATTATTGTGTGAATTTTATCTTGCTGGACTTACAGGGTTGCTATGTACATGTTAGTTTATCAAGGCAAATAGTCTGTCTGCGTAACTCCCAACTGTGGACCTATCCACATGGTAGACAGAGATTAGCCTGTTATTCTTTGTCTGTGCACCACATAGGTCTTTTCAGCACTAGAGCAATGGCATTGTTACAGTTGGTTGCTACCAGTACATGGCTACATCCTTTTGTATTTCAGTGTTGTATTCCTACATAAGGGTATGCTTATGTAACAGCAGAAAGGCTGATAAGCCTCTGTATTTCTGCCTCTGCCAGACCTCTCAAGCACTCAGGTACATATTTGAACAGACTCAGGGAAAAGTAGAGAAAAAGTCAGGGACACCTTTAAAATATTAGTGCCATTAAGTTGAGACTTTGAGAGAACCAGACCATATGGATTAATACATCTTTTCTGAAGTAAAAGAAGTGTCTAACTCTTAATTATTGTCATTACTCCTTACGCATAATTCACCACCTTTCTGGCCAAAGTCAGTAGTTTTCGGAGGGATTCAGAGGGACAGAGCTAAATTTTGTTTCAAAATCAGGGACATCCCTGAAAATTAGGGACAGTTGGGAGGTATGGCCTCTGCCCTAAACAGATATGCCAGTATTTGCCCTGCTATGATACTGTGTGGAGGTTGTAAAGTGATGGTGTAACATTATTTCCTGCTAGAATGGCTGCTTCACTTATCACAGTCATGTAATGTAATCCCACAACAACTGTTGGTAAAGATCCACAGAACAAGTTGTGTGGTATGGCATTCCTATTTTTCCTTTACATTCACTCATTCTGATGCATGATATATTTATTTCAGCACCAACTTGCTGTATATCTACCGTGGCTTAGTGGTACTTCATGCAGTGTAGTGTGTGCAAGGTCCGGGGTTTGAGACTGACAGAGGTGTTTTATTTTGCTCCTGAGCAGAACAAAGGCCCTCACATACAGAGTGACTAAGGCACTTTTAAGTAGTTGTAAGTGGGTTTGTGTGGGTTTGCGTGATGCTTAGCAATGCTTAGCTAAGCGCAAACAAGTGCACACTCTATCAAACCCACTAACTACTGCTTAATAGTGCTTATTCCCGCTATCCCCCGCGCTCATTTCTTTGAAAGAAAAGAGAAATGGGGAGATAGGAAAGTGATGCAAAAGGGGCACAAAGAGGGAAAGACAGTAGGGAAAATAGCTCGGGATGTGCAGGATGGGTGTAGGGAAGGTCCATAGCTGCCCATTTCTTTAGCAGCAACAGCTGTGCATATGGAATAGATTTGGAGGTAGATATGAAACCTTCAACCTCTGAGAGAGGGATGAGGACAACAAAATATTTTGTGATGCCAGTTAAATTACATTTTATGTGTCCAGGGGGCATGTGTGCAAAATGGGCAGCTATGTATGGGGCGTAATTTTTTTTTGGGAGCAGATTGCCCTTTTTTCTTCAGGTGAGAGTGGAATGTGGGGTAGGGGAAGTAGGTATATTTGGGGAGGTAAGTTGGGGAGGTAAACAGACAAGACAAACAAGATGCATACAGGGGCGGAATATGACACATGTTGTGGGTGAACACCATTGACGGGGAGGGATGTTTGGAAATTGCAAGCCCATGAGCCCACAGATGGCAACAGTGGAACTGAGATCCCCACCCATGAGCAGTCACCACTTCACCTTCACAGCCCAGAGGGTGGCTGTGCTGGGGGCTGTGTAGGAGGGGCAGGCTGATCCGGGAGTTGTGCCACTCGTGCCTCAAGCTGGCATAGAGGTTCTGCAACAGAAAGCGCGATCTCTCTGCGCACCACAGCCCGGACGTTCGAAGGGTGATAGGTGGCCCTCCTCCACCCACACTTGAACAGGGGGCCGAGCCCCATCTCCTGCAGCACTTCCACCCAAAGGTGGCACAGGGCCAATGGAATAGGAGGTCCCAGGCTGGACACCAGACCTGCTGGTGCCAGGTGCCATGGCCAGCTGAGGTGGGACAGGTGGGTCTGCTGGGACCGGCCTTCCCATACAAACTATGTTTTAGAGAATTTAATAAAGATATGGGTTAGTAACTGTCAACAGCATTCCCAGATAGTTATAACAGCATGCAGAAATATTCCCATGAACCCAACACACCAGAGTTTTAACAGCTGAAAAACAAGCATAACACATGCATATATAGAACAATAGTGGACATTACAACAGCATGCAGGTTTAATTGATGGCAACAGGCCACCAATATTGTGGTATATGAACACAGCACATGCATAGAAATGAATGCAAATATTTATAAACCAATAGGACATATGTTCCAACAAATGTTTTGAGATTAGACATACCCATTGAAATGTGGAATTGCATTTTTATGCACATACAGTAGGGTGGAAAAAAATAGCTCAATTAACACCTTATATATCCTTCTAGTTTACACTACATTCCTATTAACTGCAGTTACATGTCCCTTACATGTATTATTACACTACCCAGTGTCCTTCTATTGTGCAATTGGATTTTGCTAGATCATTATATACATGAGCTGTATCTGACATACAAACTGTCGGATACAGATGTTACTGCTACATATTCTGAGAGTTGCTCACACACACTACTGCTGAGATGGTACACTGACAGCTCTACTTTCATATAGTTATCTAGATATATTCAGGTGAAATTATCAGTTATATGTTAACAGCTCCCTACATTTCTGGCAGCACACTGACATTTCTGGGGCACACAATACCAAGCTACTCATGTGCCAGATTAACCTGTACATGCTGGGCATGAACCAACAGTTAAGGGCTGTAAATATGCATAAAAGCTACTGTCACTCCCTTCATCCACTTTATATGGGACTACCCAAGTGTGGGTTAACTAGCACTGCTTAATACAAAAGTACTACTTCTAAAATGCAACAGTACAACAGCATATTAAAGAAAATCACACAGATGCACTCCAGGAATTATACCTTTATTAAAGATTTATTACACCTTTATTTATTGGGTTAAAACACTTTTTTGAAGGCTCTCTCATTTATTTTATATAACAGTACATGCAGAATAATTATTAAAGAATTATTATACCTTTTTTTATTGGGTTAAAACACTTTTTTGAAGGCTCTCTCATTTATTTTATATAACAGTTGTTAAATGAAAAATTACTGTAATAAAAAGATCAATACACAGGAAGTTCAGGTTCAGGTTCTTTACTAGTGTACACCAGGAGGCAAAAAACGTACAAGTACAGAATTTTGTCTGAATGAAACAGGAAGAACACAACTTTTATAGTATTTCTTACTAGTATTAACCCACCAGGCTGACATAGTCAGTCACAAGGGGTTTTACATCACTTTAGCTTACAATATTCTATTAATCTAAAATGCTGATACTACATTTTGCTTAAAAACTTTTCTAGAAAACAACGTGGCCTTGCTAGCCACCTGGTTAGTTACAATACCCTTTTACAAAAGTTTCCACTCAAGGTTCTAAATTAATTTGAACATAATAGTAGATACAGTTCTCAATACATTTTCCTTGTTACATGTTATCACTTCCTCCTTGCAACCAGTGCATTATCTAGTAACATATACAAGGCCAATTGCTCAAGTGGAAAAGAGTAGATGATTCTCATTATTTCACACATTTAATTTCCTGACCCAGCAGATAATCACTTGTGAGAAGCATAAACATTAATTCTTGCTGAGCTAGCAGCTGCTGGGGTCAGAATCCAACTTGCAAAAGGCACACTGCAGTTTCCAAAAGCTTCTTGCAGTTTCATATGAATTCATTTTTCTTGTCATAACATTAATAGAATAAAATGCATTATATCTTTCTTATTTCTTAATAAGCACTAAACATATACATTAATACATATTTTTCTAACATTTCCCCCCCTCTTAATACTTTTTATTCTATTCTCAAAAGTTTAAACTATTTTTATTTCTTCTCCTTACCTCTTCCACTTGGGACTTGCAGTTAAGAGAGTCATTCAGTTTAGACTTCAAGGAGAATTTCATTTGGAACCAATTCCTCAAGTTCAATGTCTTGATACAAGGTTTCAGAGACAGACATAACTATAAATTCCTTAATTAATCTTTTCATGCAGGGGATTCCACAACAAACACATGCTCCTAATAGGAGTAAACCCACACAAATGGCAATCAGAATATTCATTAGGATGGATCCCTACCCCCCAAAACAGATTCTGGAAAAAATCTGTCAGAGGGTTTGGACCTGGTTTGGTCATGGCCGACACTTGCTGAATCACCTCCAGATGGTTATTAATTTCATGTCTGTTATCTGGTATGTACGCATAGCATTCTTCTTTGATAAGCGCACACGTACCACCTCTCGCCGCTAGGGTGAAGTCAAGAGCCATCCGATTTTGCAACACAACAGTTCTCATGGCATTCAGTTCATCAGTCACTAATTCAAGAGCAGAAAAATTTGCATTACTCATTACTTTGAGAAGTTTCAACAGTTTTCTCAGCTCCCAAATCGATTTGATTGCACCATACGCTGGGAGTATACCTGCCCAAGATATAACACTGTCACTCAAGTCCATATGAGTCAATTTGTCTTTGTCCTTCACGGAATTATGGTCTTTCCAATCTGCTTCAACTCGCCCTACTGGATTCACAGGTTTCTCGATTGGATCTTTGGTTTTCTTGGAAACATCTCTCACATTCCATATTTTACCCAGAGGTAATTCCGCAGTGTGTCATATGGCCGGAACCAGGTAGCCCAAAAAACAACTGCCGGACCAATTCTCAGGTAGCCATTTGTATGCCTTTTTCCCACACACAAAAGAACAGTTTTCAACTTTCGTGATAATACTCACCAACCCTGCATGAAACATTTTCTTATCTATGATTGACAATTGTTTAATCAAAACAGGATTTCTTTGTACTTCATTCAATGTCATTTTCATTGAGTTCAAATATGAATCATACTTAGTATTGCAAACAGTACTCCCACTTTTAGTCTTAATATAACATTTATAAGATATTGTTATGTTACAGTTACTCCAGCCCACCTGGAGAGTATCATTCTTGAAAAAACACACACTCCCTTTTTGTGTAACAGGTAAATACAATGCTAGTTTATCCTGTGATCTCACAGTTCCTGTGTCAAAAAGCAAATTCTCCCAAGTCTCATTGATCCCTAAAGGAACAGTGGACATTAGTAGTCCTCCATATGCTGTTGGTATAGCTGTACAAATCCAGCAGTTTGAAATGTTCATAGTCTCAGCATATACACGTTTAATTGCTAGGTATGTGTTAAAGTTTGGATGCCAGTCTATGGATGTCTCATCACGTTTATCCAGTTTTACTTGTGTGGTTGAGAAATGAAAAAACCACAACAACAAGAAAATTGTCAAAAGTACAGTCAACAAGTGTACGCTCAATAATATGATTATGCAAATTTTTGAGGTTGGTCTGAATTCTTATCTTTGGCCATTTTGGTCTTGTTGCATAACAGTTACAATGTTTTTATCAAGTTGAAAGTTCTTTACCAGTTTACAGTGCATCAAATGGATCCAAGATGACCTTTCAGCTATTTTGACTGCAGTAGGCATGGCCAGCAGTACCTGGTATGGTCCTTCCCACTTCGGGCTTTCCCAATTCTTCCTCTTTGTTACCTTCTCCCAGATCCAGGACCCCAGGGCTAGAATCGCTTCCAATGGTCTGGTCTGTTCTTTATCTGAAAAAGAGTTAAACTGCAAGAGAGATTTATTTGTTAACAGTTTCCTCATATAACTAGCTAGTGAACTATCAGCCTCCTGGTCTGCAGGCATGAGAGCTTTCCACTGAGGTACATAATATGCCCTCCCAAACACCATTTCAAAAGGAGTTAAACCCTTTGCATTTGGAACTGTTTGCATACTCAGCAGTGCCAGAGGCAGACAGTGCTCCCAGTTCTTCTGTGTTTCGCTGGCTAACTTTCTAAGTTTGTTCTTAAGGACTCCATTGTGCCTCTCCACCAGTCCTGCAGACTGTGGGTGATAAGCACAATGGTTCTTAAGGGAAATCCCAAAGAAGCGTCCCAATTGCTGTATGGTCTGATTCACAAAATGTGTACCATTGTCACTATAGATCCTTTCCGGTATGCCAAATCTAGGAATAATCTCCTTTATGAGAGCTTTTGCCACTGTTGTTGCATCCGGGTTTTTAGTCAGAAAGGCTTCCACCCATTTGGAAAACATATCTACAATGACAAGGCAATACCTTTTGTTATCACATTTGTTCAATTCTATAAAATCCATACAAACAGTATGGAACGGATATGGCGGTGTAGGAAAACTTCCTTGTTTAGGTTTAAATGCCCCTTGTGCATGATGTTTGTTACAAATATGACATGCTGCACAAAATTTTTTTGTGTAATTTGTGAATCCATATGTTTGGAATATTTGGTTTACTAACTGTACCATCCCCCCTGTTGAGACATGGCACTGCCCATGGCTCAGCAAAGCTGCATATCTAAACAAATTAGACGGCAAAATTGTTTTTTTCTCTTTGGAGATGTACAGCCCGTTTTCAAGGATTGCTCCTCGTTTTTCCCATTTTTGTTTCTCTGCTTTTGTAGTAAGCGTCTGCCTTGTTTTTAACTTTTCTAGGTCTAAAATTTCAGAGGGTTGTAATTCCTCCTCTAAGTAAAGTTTCTGAGTCTGAAGCTGCTTGCTTTGCAGCTGCATCAGCTCTCGCATTACCTTTTGAAATTCTGTCCTGTTGTTTCGTATGAGCTACGCATTTGCAAATAGCTACTTTAGTAGGTAACTGAATAGATTCTAACAATTCTAAAATAAATTGTGCATGATTAATTGGTTTACCACTAGATGTTATCATCCCTCTATTTTTCCACTGCTGTGCAAAAACATGTACAGTAGAAAAAGCATACTGACTATCAGTATATATGTTTACACATTTGTCTTTTGCTAAGGTACAAGCTCGTGTTAAGGCAATCAATTCCGCTGCTTGTGCAGACAAGTTATGTGGTAAGGATTGGGCTTCTAAGGTTTCAATGTCTGTAACTATTGCATACCCCACTAGATTTTTCCCTGTAGGGCCCCTTCTGCATGAGCCGTCCACGTAATATGTCACCTTGACCTTATCCAAGGGAATATCTGTGAGATCTTATCTGGGTAATGTTTTCTGCTCAATTTCCTGCAGACAACTGTGTGGTGTGCCATCCACAGGAGTTGGGAGCAAAGTTGATGGATTTAATGTTGTGCATCGTTCAATTGTCATATGAGGTTGGCTCAACAGTATAGTCATACAGTAAAGGTGTCTAGCAGGAGAAAGATAAGCTACCTTTTCTTGCAGTAAATTTATCGCAACTGCATGAGGCACTCTCAATGTGAGAGGGTGGAATAACACCACTGAGGCTGAAGCCTGTACTTCCATTGCAGCTGCGACTACTGCTTGTACACAGTGGGGCAAGGATTGCGCCACTGGGTCTAACTGTGATGAATAGTAAGCTATGGGGCGTTGCTTATCCCCATGTTGTTGTGTCAACACTGATGTCATATATCCCTGCTTACAGTCTACAGTTTGAAAGACACTTTTATGATAGTTTGGTAATCCTAGAACTAATGAAGAAGCTATTAATTGCTTCAACCTGCAGAAAGCCATTTCTGCTTCAGGTATCCATTGTAATAAATCCTGTGCTGCCATCGGCTTTTTGTATATGAGGTCGGTCAGTGGAGCAGATTCCAAAGCATAGTTTGGTATCCAACTCCGGCAGATGTTAGTTGTTCCCAGGAAGGGCATCATTTCCTTCTTGGTTGCTGGTTTGGGTGCTTGTAAAATCGCTGTTTTTCTATCCTCATCTAGTATTCTACCTTCTTTGGATATTACATATCCTAGGTATCTAACTTGTTTTCTCCAAAGCTGTAGTTTGCTTTTGTTTACTTTGTGTCCCTGTGTTGCTAAGAATTGTAACAGTGCTATGGTATCCTCCCTGCATTGCTGCTGGGTGGGGGCTGCTAGCAAGATGTTGTCTACATAAAGTAGAATTTGACTACCCCCCGGTGGGGTGAATCCTGCCAAATTACTAGCCATTTGTTGTGCGAATATTGTTGGATTCTAATTGTTTGGACTGTAATAAAAAGATCAATACACAGGAAGTTCAGGTTCAGGTTCTTTACTAGTGTACACCAGGAGGCAAAAAACATACAAGTACAGAATTTTGTCTGAATGAAACAGGAAGAACACAACTTTTATTGTATTTCTTACTAGTATTAACCCAGCAGGCTGATGTAGTCAGTCACAAGGGGTTTTACATCACTTTAGCTTAAAATATTCTATTCATCTAAAATGCTGATACTACATTTTGCTTAAAAACTTTTCTAGTATACAATGTGGCCTTGCTAGCCACCTGGTTAGTTACAATACCCTTTTACAAAAGTTTCCACTCAAGGTTCTAAATTAATTTGAACATAATAGTAGATACAGTTCTCAATACATTTTCCTTGTTACATGTTATCACTTCCTCCTTGCAACCGGTGCGTTATCTAGTAACATATACAAGGCCGATTGCTCAAGCGGAAAAGAGCAGAAGATTCTCATTATTTCACACATTTAATTTCCTGACCCAGCAGGTAATCACTTGTGAGAAGCATAAACATTAATTCTTGCTGAGCTAGCAGCTGCTGGGGTCAGAGGCCAACTTGCAAAAGGCACACTTGCAGTTTCCAAAAGCTTTTTGCAGTTTCATATGAATTAATTTTTCTTGTCATAACATTAATAGAATAAAATGCATTATATCTTTCTTATTTCTTAATAATCACTAAACATATACATTAATACATATTTTTCTAACAACAGCACATGCAGAATAATTACTAACCTGCCTGGTGATGCAGCCTTTGCAGCCTATCTTAATGGGCTTGCTAATTCATAACCCGGACACCTGCAGCTGTGAAGTAAATGCAGTGATAATAAGACATACCTATCCATAGTATAGACAAGAATAGCAATTCTTAAATACTTAATACAATGGCTACTTACGCAGTACTGGGGTATTTACCAACCCATGTGCCTCCTGGATCCACTGGTCAAGTTGATCCTTCTTACGTCACTTCAGGTCAGAGTAATGGTGCCTGACCTGCTCACCAGTCCGAGGAATGCCAGTGGCACTGGTGAGATCACGAGCTAGACTGTTCCAGGCCTCTGTTTTGTACTGGGTGCCCTGGTACTGGCCCCGCAGGAGTCTTTCCTCATGATTGTGGACAAGGAGCCAAACCATTACTTTGATCTCCTCAATGCCCCAATGTTGAGCTCAAAATCGAGTGCCTTCTTCAACACAGGCCATGCTGACTGCAGAAAGGAGATACAACCAGTTATGGCAAGTATTCCCACCTGTGGAGCTTAAATATGCCTCATTTCCCACACTTATTTGTGAATGGCCAGTTTTGAAAAAACTCAGCTGTAGGCACACCTGCTTAGCTGATGTTAGCAATGTTTAATATTCCTTTGATAGATATGTGTCTGTTGAAAGTGCATGGTTATGAAATGCTGTCATGGCTTAGTGGTTATGTACCGTGACTATAGTGCACAGTATCCCGAGTTCGAGCCCTGTCACTGCTTTTTATTTTCCTACTGGCCAGGCCTAAATGGTTAAGGTACGGTAAAGGAGGTGTGGCCATGTTTAGCAGACTTTGCTCAACTTTGCCCGACTTTGCTCAGCATTGCTCGACGTTGCCTGACGTTGCGCTGGTTATCGTGGTGCGCAGCTATACGCAATTATGTTCTGTTTGCGCTAGTTTGTGCTATACACAGCTCTGCACAAAGACATTGCGCTAGTTAACGCAGTGCTCAGCTACAAGCAATTAAATATAAATATGCTCAATACTGGTAAAATATGCTTAGCAGTGCTTTACATTGCTTAAAATAAGTTACTCATGCATCAGTATGCATAACCATTTCACCTTCCTATATATATATATATATATATATATATATATATATATATATATATATATACACATATATATAATTCGTTCACTACTACATATAACATTTCAATGCTTTTTACAAAACTTTAAAAAATACATGTCAGGAAATATTTTTATATACAGATTTCCAACAGAAAATGAAATGGTAGGACTCAAACCGAGAATGCCTCCTCTTTGTGCGAAGGCTCTAACCACTACGCTATCGCTATTTCACTTCATTTGCATATATTTTTATTATTATCCTCTTCAGTGTCTAAACTGCTAACTGTAGCTAAGCAATGGGCAAACCTGCGCAAACACTCGCAAATATGTGCAGCTATATCGGAAATGAAAAAAAAATGTCTTTTACTTTTTATATTTGGACAAGGTTTACTATATGGGGGAGTGCAGTGTTAGAATGTACAAATGTGAGTGGACTCATTCATGTAACTAGACATTTCCCGAGTTTCAAACTTGCAGGGGCGTGGATTTTTTGACTGATCGGCAGTCCGACATGCCCTCTACACTCGTCCACGCTCCGTGTTAGTTTTAGAGTTGAGGCAGCACGCCCTCATTAATATGCATGGTGCGCTGCCATCTTACTCTTAGACTGGCTCTTCTGTGTAAGACTAATTTAGTCTTACACGGAAGTTAGTGAATCCTGGGGACGGGCTTTTCAATGTCTTTTCTAGGGATCTATTACACTGATAAGAGTAAAAGATGCTGAAGTGTTAATGTAGCTTCACCTTCAGCAGTAAAACACCTGTGAGTGTGGGTGAGTAAGTGGGGGGTGTATCCTTCCAGCAGATTCAGCACTACAAACAGAACACACTAGTACATGAGTTTATAAATTAAGTTATTAGTTTGAGTCTTGTAAATTGACTCAGTGTATTTTTTCCTTGTGAACGTTTGCAACTGCAGGTGAAATTCAGATGTGCAAGTTCTTTAGGTAGTGGGATAGGATAACTTTTGCAATAGACTGGTTTCAATAGATTTAACTCAGTGTAATTTTTCCTTGTGAACTTTTGCAACTGCAGGTGAAATTCAGCTGTGCAAGTTCTTTAGGTAGTGGGATAGGATAACTTTTGGAGTAGACTGGTTTCAGTTCTTGTAAAGTGAAGCAGCTGGATGGAGACATAATCATAAAAGTGAAGTCCAAGGCTCAGCAGTGGAGGAGGTGCCTGATAAGAAGCCTGTGGAGGAGCTGTCTGCAGGGGAGGACTCTAGCAGACAAAATTAGACACTGTAAGCTGTTATGCTGATAAAGAGACAGTGCCTGGTTCAAAACTGTGGGCCAGAGTATGCAAATATTAACCTAGGGTGTGCAGTACCATGGAGACACTTGCCATACTGTGCATCACACACAGCCTACCCAATTAATGAAGTATAGAGGGCAGGGTTTGTTATCATCCTATGTACAGATGGGAAAGACCAAGTGTCATCAACTACAAGTTGTGTATCTGTTGGTACATTTGAAAATTATTTTGTGCTGTGTATGTTAGACATGTGATGGCAGCTTGAGAGACAGTGGCAGACTAGACAGGGTAGGGTACAGCCTGCATTGGTGTGTGTGTGTGTGTGTGTGTGTGTGTGTGTGTGTGTGTGTGTGTGTGTGTGTGTGTGTGTGTGCGTGTGTGTGTGTGTGTGCGTGTCTGCTTGAGTGCTGGAAGACAGCTCTAGAAAAGATTGCATTATAATTGTGGGATCTGATAGACAGGGACAGGAATTCACAGGAGACGTACACAGACCATGCAGTTCTCTATTCATAAATGTTCCTTTTCCTGGGAGGCTCACAGACATGATCCAGGTCATATGGAAAGGATGAGGTGCTACAAACATAAGTTGTGACCCATGCCATGGATGAACTCCTCATAAATCCCTTATCTAGTTAGATGTCCACATAACAATGTAAAGTGTGGAGGTGGTGACACTACATGCATCTGGTCATAACCTAACTGTGGCCTTCATCTCACCAAAGACAGGGGTGGATGTCCTTAATGTCTGGTCACTCTGTGACACCTGTGGCATGTACACTGTCTGTACCACATGTCCATAATATCTCATATGTGGCCCATTTATTCCTGGGGGTCATCATGCAGACCACATGCTATCTCTGGAACCTCAGCAAGGACTGCATTGGTTTAGTGTGCACCAGTATTATGGACCTACGCATATGATGGGCTGCAGCCATTGATGGAAGTAGCTTGGATGGTGGATAGTATAACCAGTGCACAAAATCCATCCATAATTTCTGTTTCATATGTGGAGCTTGGAACAACCAAGGGGGGAGTGTACCGCAGTTGAAGGCATCCCTTCCCAGGTAGATCTGTCTACATCTTCATGTCCTTGTGTGCCATTATGTGGTAGTGGGGTGGGATTCACCTGCACAAATACTATGCCCATTGAGTGGTGGAGATGTGATGTTTATTAGTCTTGGCAAGCTCAGCAAATGCCTTCATAATTAGAAACATGTTATTAAGGTTCATCCATTCCTCCAGCATCTTTACTAAGCTAGAGACTGTGCTTTTCAGTTCATAGAACATTAGTCATATTTACAGTGTCTTCTTGCATCAGAGCTGCCACTTCCTCTAAGTTAGCAAGCATACTGCAGTGAACTTTTTCTTCAGAAATATAATTTTTTTAGTGCTAAGAAGCTTAGGACTGTTGTTCTTTTTTAAGAATCCCATGCAAAAAGTTATGTTTTATATACATTTGCCTCCATTCCATTCATTTATTAAGTATTAAGAAATAGGGTAAGAAGTAATATGAGGTTGGCAATCAACTACTATAGAAAAAAGGTGAACAAAGACCACACTTTTATTGCAATTCCAATAAACAGGTGACCATTAAATTGTAGCAGCTTCACTTCTTTTAGAAATATTCCTGGATTAATAAAGCTTAACTGAAATTTGTAATGGTTATTTACATTGAAAAGTTTAAACATTGTTGGACTGGCTATTATGCTATGTTTTGCATAGTTAACTCATGCTGGTTACACTACATTTTTAATTCACCAGAAATATTTACTATTCTGTATGTTTTTCTTTCTGCTGTAGCTCTGCAATGTATAATCTGTCATTTAGTATTGAATATTTCTACCTTTTATTCCTGGGCTCTTAATGACTGGCTGCATGTAAAGGACACCTATTGGTGAATTTCCATATGTAGAAATATTATGACACTAGTTGTATTAAGAACATTGTACTTTCCTCTTTATACTTCCAATGCTGTATGCAATTAAAGTACTGACTAGCAGTTTCTTTAGTTTGTACGGAGCTGATGTGGTATTCAGCTCCCTCAGGACATGCCATGTTAAGTCTGCATGAAATCTTGTCATATGTTGTTAAGCAGTTTTGTCTTCTGGCACCTAAATCCTACTATGAATTAAATGTTAACGTTTGTGACCTTGGAATACCTGGACTGTGAGGTATTTATATTCCTTCCTACTTTACCTCCAACCATACTACTAAATGCAATGAGTTCCCATGGATTCAAAATTAAATAATTTATTTTATTTATTTGTTTGTTTGTTTTCTGTTGTCAGTCACAGCTAAGAGAGCAGCTGTACCTGGAAAGAATGAGCAAAAAGAGGAATCCCTACTGGTAACTCATTTAAAAAGAACAGCAGTTTAAACACTGTCCGTAGCTAAAGAAGAGTTATTTTTTGGTGGTGAGTTTAAAAGATAATAATTAACACAAACCAAAGTAATTAGATTAAATACATAAATGCATTTATTTATTTATTACTACAGAGTACCTGCCTGCACATACCCCCCCCCGATATACCTCTCTTTATACAGCGGTCCCCTTGCTTTAATACTAATTTCCTATACTAGTAAAGCCAAACTACCACTCCAGTCACAGAATGTGCCTAAGGTTTAATACTGATTTCTTATAGTAAAATTCTGGTTAAGGCTTCTAAGGATCTCTCATAAAAACACAGTAGTGTACAACAATAAACTCTTAACACAAGTAGCGGAGCTGTAGTTTTTAAACTGGGCTGTTTTTTATATAAATTTCCATAATTATGAACCTATCTGCATCATGATGGTGGCACAGTGGCACCCCAATGCAAGAGGTTCTCTGTTTCAATTCCTGATTGGGATGCCTTCTGTGTGGAGTCTGCAGGCACTCTATGCACTGGCATGGGTGTTCTCTGGAGGCTCCAGTTTGGTCTCACACTTTAAAGAGTTGCAGTAGGTGGATTGGACACTCTACATTGGCAATAAGAGTGAGTGAGTGCGGCATGGAAGAACAACTATAGCCACCCAGTTGTGTGAACTTTGGATCTATTTGTCACTGTTGAAGTGAAACCTTGAATGTGTGGGAAACAGGTTTGTGGATGGATATGCATCATGCATAGAAAGGACCAGCCACATCCTGGAAGCTGTTAGCTGCATCCAGCACTGGCCACTCTTTCATATACCTTTTTCAGTGATTCCTTGTTACATGTTTTATTTGTGAAGTACGGGCCTACATTGTTTGCCAAAAATTCTTTTTGTTAAAGGATTTTTGAGTATGTAATTGTTGTTGAATGCTGTTTATCAAGTCTGCTGTTATATGACTGGTGGAAATGTTGAAGAGCAGAAGGCGGATCTTGAAAGGTAATTGTGAGTTTGTTATGTTAAAGCAGAAACTTTCAGGTTTATCAGAAATTTCCACACTAGGGGTAATAGTCTGTGTCAGAGTATGTGTGGGTCTTAGCTTTAGAGTAAGGACAAGGTAAGGGAATAGATTTAGTGCTGTGCCTGTGTGATGATGCATGTAGCAATTGTCTGAGTGGCAGTGCTATGGGAAGTAATTTTCAAAGGTTAAGTGTAGGGTAAGAGGTTCAGGAGCAGGGTAGAGTTAGCATGAATTATAAAACTGGTACAGTGAGACCTCACTCTTTGACTTACAGAGTAGCAAAGATGCATATGTGAAATTCATATCTTGACACTAGTGGCAGTCACAATAAAATCTTTTAAAACTGCCCCCCCCCCCCACATTGTGCATACCATTTTAACATGCTGCTTTCAGAAGCCAGTTGCAGACATTCTAGAATGCACCTGGTCCATGCTTTTGTGCTTTAAAATTTGGCTCAGAATGAGCTTCTGATATCATTTTGAAGCACAAAAGCCAGCTTTCATTTTATAGTATGCTGATAAGATATACAAACATCAGAAAATGCCCATATGAGTAATATGAAAAAATAATATGAAAATCACTGTACTTGTGCCATATTGCAAAAGTAATGAAAATATTTAGCGCTATTACTAAACATATAACAAAAAATCCTAACTACTAGCTAATCTCAGGTACAGTTTTTTTTTTTAATCTAGTATGATCTAAGATAAACACTAGTTCATCAAGGACACAAATTCCACCGACATTTTTATCACTCAGAGAAATAAATATATAAATAAATAATTTGCATGCTTCGTGTAACATATTTGAGATGTAGTTCCAAGGCATTTCACAGACAGTACTGCATTCTTAACTGCCATCAGCTAAACTGCTGTGATGCTACGTTGTAAGGCAAAGTACTCAATTTTATATAGTCAGCACTATACAATGACAGAATAAAAATGATCTTGACATTTGGATAACAAAATCTCAGTGGGATCCAAGAGTCTGAAGTATTCAGCTAATGTTCAGGAAAATTTTAGTGTTAACAGAAAGTCTGTGCACCTATTGTATTTCAGACAGTGTAAAATGAATTATTCACCTGGTTTCTGGTCTTGTTTATTTCTGAAAGAGCTAAAAAAGAGGTCACATATTTGACTGCTGCTAAGTAGTATTTTACACTGACCTAAAAGGCATATATAATGAAGAGCTCATAATGCAATGGACGAAAGCAAAAGCAATTTCTAAAGGAGAAAACCTTTTTCTAAGCAAGCTAGAGGGCTTCCTCTGTACTTTAAGTGCTAGCCACAAAGATTGAGAATTCATTTTATGCTCATTTTTTGACAGACTTGGTTGGCTACAATCACCTGCATTAGAAGCTGAAATTAAGTGCAAACTTGCAGTACTGTATTTTAGTCTTCTGTTAATTAAAAACTTACAGTTTTAAAAGTACTGTATTTCATTTTTTCTGTTACCTATTTGTTTCATTGAATAGTGTGCTGTGTGTCTCTCTAATAAGAGGGGGTGGTGGTCTTCTCACTTCTTTGTTATCTGATATTTAACTGTTAGCCCAGAGGGCTTAATCAGTACTTTAAGTGCTAGCCACAAAGTTTGAGAATTCATTTTATGCTCAATTTCTGAGAGACTTGGTTGGCTACAATCACCTGCATTAGAAGCTGAAGTTAAGTGCAAACTTGCAAAACTGTATTTTAGTCTTCTGTTAAGTACAAACTTGCAGTTTTAAAAGTACTGTATTTCATTTTTTTCTATTACCTAATTATTTCATTGAATAGTGTGCTGTGTGTCTCTCTGCAGTTAGTTCCCCACCTACCCTCCCTGTTCTTGCCTTGGTGTTACTACTGGTGGCTCTGGAATTGCACGCCCCTCTTGTAAGTCTTTACTTGAACACTCCTCCTGGGTCCATCTCATTTGCTCACTTAACTGAGTACAGTGAGATCATATTCTGAGTCTAGTGTTCACTCTACTTAATACAGAGAGAAGATTTGAGAAGGCCAACCCAGTTAGGTTCTTCCTTCCTCTCTCCTTGCACTTTACTAACAAAAAATGCACTTCATTCATCTACTTTTACTGTATTTGTGTTTCCTCCTACTTTATTTTGCTTTTGCCTCTTTTTAAAAGTACTCAATTTTATTTATTCTGCTGCATTTATTACTGTTTGGTAGTAGCCTGATTAAATTGTAACTGCTATTCTAAGTCTTTTGGTTTAAGCACTTGAGCTTCATACCAGTTGTTTTACATTAAGAAGGTTTGTGGTCTGCCCTCTTGTGGCAGGACAGGTAGCTTATATCATTCTAAACTGGGAATTGCTGATTGAAGGCTCAGTTTCTGGTATTCTAAAAGTGTATTAGTTCTGGTTTAAGCACTTGGGCTTCAGGCCAGTTATTCTACATTAAGAAGGTTTATGGTTTGCACCCTTGTGGGAAGAGAGGCTGGATTCTGCCCTTCTGACCTGGGAATTTCTGGTCACAGGCTTATTGTGCCTGCTTATTTGAACTGTTTCTTTCTGAAATTGGTGCGCCTTGTTGCTGTAGCATAGACCAGATTCAGGCCTGCTGACTCTAGCTTTGTTTGTATAACTTGAGCATTGATCCAGGCCATCTTTTTTTTGGAGAAGGTTCCCCTAGTGGCAGGAGTGTGCAGTTAGAGCTTGTCTGATTGAAGACTGCTGAAACAGGCCTCAGTTTTGAGCTATTTTCTGGTTAATTGGGTAACTTGTTTAAATCAGTTTGTGCGTTTCCTATTGTTTTATTTATATATATATATATATATATATATATATATATATATATATATATATATATATATAGATATATAATGCACTTTATTCATCTGCTTTTACTGTATTTGTGAAAAACAAAACAATGTTCTGTGCCTCACCAAAGTCCAGTCAAATAAACCATAGTAAATATCCAAAAACCAATAAGACTGGACACTGCTCGAATACCAACTCCTTCTGTTTATTAAAAATAGACATACAAGTGATGAGCGCTTTCGGGCCTTTGCCCTTCATCTGATCTCTGAACCCTGAATTGATGGACATGCTCCACCTAAAGAAAACCATATCCCCTCGGGCCACACACTTTAGGGATCTAAACCTCACCACAGCAATAAATAGGACGTGCTGGAGGGATAGATTCCTATCCCAGAGACTTCCCAAGCTTTAGAACAAGATTCCAATCTACATTAGGCAGAGCTCCTCACTAACACTCTTCAAGAGAAACCTTGACGAGTGGATGGGAAACAGAAAGTTTACCCTGGGGATCACTTCAGTAGCTCTGCTGGACAGAGGCACAGGGAACTAATCTAAGGGGATGGCAAAAGCCAACACATTCTGGCTAGGCTTATAAATGCCTTTGGGCAGATAGCCTAGTACCTACCTATGAACCCCAACACTAATGCTATGGTTCCTTTCTTGCTATCTTATGCTACAAAGGGGAAAAAATGAGTTAAGTAAACTGAATATAATTTGAAATATCAATTAATTTACCATTCAGATGTTCATTAAAGTGCTTGTGTTATAGTACATACCTAGATAAAGAAATTACTTTTTCCAGAGTAAGCAAAATGTTGGAAATTCTGGTTTTATTATACAATTGTAAACAGTTGTTTATATTTTAATAATATTTAAAAGTTACACTCAGCATTTAAAATGTGCACCAATAAATGTGTTTATGTTTTAATGTTTTGCTCAAAAAACTGTTTGGATGTATGTCTTATGCCAAAACAAATATTATATATGAATGGGGAGAAGAAAAACAAATACAATCATCACACATTTTTTGGGTATTGTACTTTGCTGGGAAAAACATTAGTGACTAGAGAACCTAAAATGCTAAGTAAAGAGTCTTATTTTTACAAGTACATTAAAATAACTTGAGTTTCTGAATATATTTTGGATATTAACATAGTTACTATAGTTCTTACAAGCAAAAAGACTTATCTTTATATCCACATCAAGACAACTTGAGTTAATAAATGTATTTTAGGTAATCACGATGCTTATTGCAGTGCAAGAGTCATTAAATTATTTTTTTTCATGAATATAAAATCATTAAAGAATGCACAAAGTTTAGACAAAAGAGCAGAAGTGGACTTGTATGCAGGAGAAAGGACAGGAAAAGGAAAGTATCTGTAGTTAATGTACTGATATGAAACATATTAGGATCAGAATTATGCAGCAGTTACATAACTTGCTTGTTATGATCTCTATAATCATTTGCTGCATGAGATTTCTAATAAACTGTACATTTTTGTAGCATTTAGCCTACTGCAAAGGTAATATTTTGCTAACTATAACCAAAATTATATACAGCTATCTATCATACATGTCAAATATCACTGCTAGATAGTTCTGGTCATAACTGTAAAAGGTCTCTGCACCAGTTCACTACCCAGACTGCAAAGTTAAAAAAAAAAACATAAATCACTGGAGATTGCCAAGGGTCTAGTCTTTTGAGCAATGATGGTCCATTTTCTTGAATCCTGCCATAAATTGTTACACCTACATGACAGATTTTACAGAATAAATGAAGAAAATATACACAGTTTTGGTCAAATGAAGGAGTCTATATTATATAATCGAAATTTTATAACTTTGAATACCATATGATCGACACTATATGGCCAAAGTTATAAAACTTTGAATATATATAAAAAAATAAAATGAGGAAACAAAAAAACTAAGAGTTGTAATCAGGGGGGTAACCCCCCTGCATCTCCCACACCCCCCGCTCCTTAAATATACCAAGTCTGAGACCGCACTATAATGCGGTAAAGGAAAAATTTCCCTTTACTGCACTGTAGTGTGATCTCGGAGTTGGTATAGTTAAAGAGTGTGGGTGTGTGTGGGGTGCATGGTGGCTTGCCCTTTGCTTTAAAGTGTATTTTTTTATACATATTCAAAATTTTATAAGTTCGACCATATGGTGTCGATCATATGGTATTCAAAGTTATAAAACTTCGGTTATATAATATAGACCCAAATGAAGTAGTGTTATTACTTCTTACAACTTCTAGAGATTTCACACAAGAATTTTTGTACTGTTCATTTTGGAACATTCCACATATTTTCATTACACATGCTGAATCATTTTTTTTTTTTTTTGCTGTGCCAGAATCAACTAGCTTTTTTTCCTTGTAATACACCATATGTGATTTGCTGTTTGAAATAGCGGCAATTGCAGTAGCATTTGTTGCAAGAATGACAACTGCTTTTAATTTCCAAATAAATATGACAGCATACTTATCCAAAGTATTCATTGCCAAGTATTACAAAAATGGTGAATGAGGTAGTACTGAAAATGTAATATTAGTCATAGTCATAAATATCAGAGACTAATGTATATAACTTGAGACAGGTATTTCAGATGTAATGGAATACTAACATTTTTTAACAAAACAGTTGTCATAAAGACTCCTACAACCGTTTAATCTCAAACTCAATTTTGTCATGACAGACAACCGTCAAGTAAGTAAGAAAATAGGTACTGCTTAAAAATCTATCTATCTTGCTAGCTATATTTCTGCCTTGCAGGGTTCTGTTGTGTAATGAATGAAATATTTTAGACTGTTACCATAAGAAATGATATTGGAGAGCGGTGACACTACAAGCCTTAACTGCCTTTCCTAATCCCACAGTCAGGACAATATTTCATTTATCTAATTCACATGATTTCCATATTTTTATATCTGAATTACTGTTTTCATCAATTTCAGAGGGCTAAGGTAATATAGCAATAACCCACACTCAGCCTTGAGTTATTGCTATTATACAATGGTGTTTGTTTTGTGTTGTGTTATGTTTGTGTTGTTATTATTTAGGTTTTTGTTTGCTTTAGTTTCTATTCTTCCACTTTGTCTGAGATAAAATAGTCCACACTTTTAGTTTATGTTTATTGTTTATTTGTCTTTTTATTTAAATACAAATTATTATTAATTTTAAAGAGTTGTCAGGAAATAATTATATAAGTAAATATACTTTGTAAATGTTTCGGTGTGTTTTGGTGTTGTAGTTTCTTTTATAATGGATTATGTTGCTTTTTAATACTACAGTAGGTTAGGAAGCTGGGTATGTGTGTCAGGTCTTTTGCTTTCTACAATGCTCATTATTTCTTTTCTTTTTAATGTTTGTAAAATTTGGTTTGCTGTTGTAGAATGGTTTTGTGCATCTTGGTGTGCTACAAAAATGGGTTGTGTATTTTTTATTTAATTTCCAGTCGGCACTGTACGTTACATTAGGTGCCAGAGTCACTTTGTCACTTACTTTTGATTTACAGTATGAAGACTGGTTGCATTGCCCAATTAGCGTGCAGGTTTCTGCACAATGACAGAGCTAAAATGAAACTGTGAGTTATGGACATTTCAGGGGTATGTTTTAGTAGCATAGGGAACAGTTTTTATGTATTTTAGACATTGTAGTATTAGGAAAAGTTCCACTTTTTTTAGGGTTGCATAGCCTTGCATTACAATATTTGAATGTTTGCAGTTGGTCGTGTGATGATTTAGTGTGTTTATGTATGATTTACTTGTTTTGCAGTCGCCTTTGCATGTTACATTAATGGCTGGAATACTTCCGCTTTTTGTAGGGTTGCATAGCTTTGACTTATAATGTATTTATTTACATTTTTGAAGTTGGTTATGTGATGATTTTGATGCATTTATTAATTTATTCATTTACTTGTTTTCCAGTTGCCGCCGCATGATACATTAATGGCCAGACTTCTTCGTTATTTGTTTAGCATTTACAATGTGCACGCTGGTTGGATTAGCCAATCAGTATGCACGTTTTTCATGTCTGCTGAGATCACATTGTATAATGGCATGTATTTTCTACTAAACAGGATTATAAATTTATTAGGTAGCAATGATGTCTAGTGAATGGTTTTCTAATAATGTACTAAAGAAAGTTTTATATTATTTTATTCTTTTCTAATGCCAGTTAAATTTTTGATAAATTTTCATAAAAATTCAGATGTGTTAATTTTATAGCTTAGTTATGACTTTTAAGTAGCTTAATGTTAGTTTAGATTGTTAAGACTAGGTCTATTTTACCATTAATGTCATTTTCTGACTGGCTAATTGTGGTCAGTGGGTTAACTTATTTCGCACACACCTGTGCGTATACGTATACATATATGTATATATCTATATATAAAACATCAAAACACAGAACTTTGACTCTCACACTGAGCATGCTCTAAGGATTAACCCAGAGCAGGCTAAACCAACAAGTGGTTTTGCAGGAGAGCTGGTGCTGCACCCCCCCCCCCCATACCCTCTGTTAATTATATATGCTAACTCTGAGAGTGTGCAATCCCAGAAGAAAGGGAATATATATATATATATATATATATATATATATAAAGAGAGAGAGAGAGGGAGAGAGAGACTAAACATATTTTGTGTTCATTGTATACTAACCTTATTACTTTGCATCTAGTGCTGTATGGATATAACATTATACATATCTCGTTGGTGCATGTCACCATTCTCTGCATTGGACATTATAATATAACTTTACTGTATTCCTTGGTACCAAAGGAAAGCCAAGGGTAGTGATAACAAAAGAAGAAGGGAAAAAAACCCCACATTTGGCTTCTTCGGTCCGCATTCATTATATGTGTTCATGCATTTAACTATATATACTCTGTTTAGAGCAAGCTATTATGTTAGCTGCTACACCAACATTGCCCATTATTTTTTTATTTTTAAGAGATTGTATTAGTGACAAAGCTATGCATGTCCATACATGCAGGATATATCTCTAGCAAGGATTCTACAAATTGATTGACACTCCTACCAACCTGTCGAAAGAAGTTATTTCACATGTATCTCCGGATGAAACAGAAGGTGATATATCTGATTCTTTAACAATCAAACACATTTTCACGTCATACTTTTATCACATTTCTAATGGTATCCTGTTGTGTTGTGCACAATATATGATGACTTGAGTGTAACTTGATATGATTATGTGATTTTATAAAAAAAACAATTAGACATATTTGTGAAAGATAGGATCTGAACTCATGAAGTAGCGTTGTATTTTGCTATCTGTCCTAATCATATTCCAAGTAAAACATTTATTATTTTTTTAAAACGTGTACTTATTTACATGGTTACTTATTAGTAAATGGTTTAACCCTATTGGGTGATGTCGATTTTCAGAGGGGACTCATTGAAAAAAACTCACATAAAATATGAAAAATAATACGGTACCATATAGATTTACAAGTTGTCATACAGATGTTACAAGCAGCTAACAACATATTATATAAGCTAATGAAAAGCAAAGGGTAAACAAAAAATGCTTAGTTATCAACTCTTAGTAGATACATCTGTGGCTATTATGTATGCAATGTCAGCATTAAAAGAAATGCTGAGTCTATTTAACCAGTTAGCAATGATAGTGAAATAAAAAAGGATCTTGATACCAGCAAATGTATGTAATTCTTATTTTCAATGGTGTGTATCAACGTTTTTAAGCAACACTTTATAAGGAAACCAATTCAAAGACAGTACTGTAGATCTTGGAAGCTATAATTGGATTAGGGACTAGTAAATGAGTATGCAAACCCATAGCTTCCCTTGCCTGAGACCTGACCATAACAGTGCTTAGAGAGTGTGCAACAACTATCGCAAACTTCTGAATACCTTGCTACAGTTAGGTCTCATGCCATCTTAGCGCTTTACAGTTTTACCTGTTTTTTCAAATTTTGAAGCATAATCATAGCACTCCATGCACTACAACACTGTTATACTGAAGTACCTAAGTCAGACCATAGCCTAGTGAGGGTGCCTTGCACAGGCTTCTTGGCATGAGATATCTGACTCACGAACTTCTAAATGCAATTTTCCAGCAGTCTTTTTGGGTTCAGCAGTCTACTGAGATGCATTATGTTCCATTCTCTATGATGGGCGAGCCTCCACTGACCACTCACTCCCATCCTTCCCAGCTACATTTTTTCTAGCATCTGGACATCCAATCAAGCCCAGGTCATGGGGTGAGATCATGAGATACATCACTCTACTCTACTGGGTCATGCTGGTGTGTGTGTGTGTGTGTGTGTGTGTGTGTTTATTTCTTAAGGGCACTTATTTTTCCTAATGATTAAAAGATTAATTCCAGATTATGATCTAGTCTTGGGCACTTTATATAATGTAATAAAAAAATTGCTGTCTGGAGGGTTGTTGTTCCTTCAGCAGGTAGCATACATCTACATCATATTTCTTATTTTATGATTTGAACAAGAAGATGGTCTATGCATACAGTAACTCATCTGACAAGAACAGTTTGTCCACAGACTTGTATTAACAGTCTCACAACATGCAACACTGTTGTAGGGCATTCCATTTTTGCATTGGCATGATAGCCTATCTCTAACCAATGTTGAAAAAATTATCTGTGTGTGTGTGTGTGTGTGTGTGTGTGTGTGTGTGTGTGTGTGTGTTTACGTGGTCTCTAACAGAGAAAAGTAGACAGCAAATGTAACCTTTCCACTGCTCTGCACTGAAGTACCTCCCCTATTAGAGAGTAGCTAAGGCAGTTATATTTTGCAGGCTGTACCCGTGTCTATGTATGTGTAAGTGCATTTGTATTTTTATGCATGTGTCGTGAATTCATATGTGTGTCTCTTTGAGTATGTATATTTGTGTGTCTCTTTAGTCTTTGCGTCTGTGTATGCTCTATTTTGAACTTGTGCTGTTTCCATGTACAGGATGGCAGGGCACCCAGCTGAGCAGATGTCTAAACCACTCAGTGGAGCAATTCATAGTTACATAAATTCACTTTTAATTATTTGTAGCAATTACCATGAGTTGTAGAGCAGCAGTCTAAGTCAGACTATGGGTACAGTGCATATACAACAGCTTTGATAGATTCTGTGAATTCCTTTCACAATTTCTGTTCAGTAGCTGATTTCCAATTTAAATGCAGTTACTTTTCCTATATTAGTTTTATACAAGATTTGATTTCTTGAAGCTGTTTTGTCATACTTTGCTTTGCTTCATCTAGAGTTCTGAGCAGTGATGTCTGTAGACCCACCTTTACCAGCACAAATACTGGGAAAGAAGTATGTACTCTTCAGGTTAATATGATCTTGGAGTTAGTACATCAAAGTCATAGTGTATTGTGGTAAATTTCACCAATAAGTGTTGTAGGGAAGACTGCGTCGTACAAAAAATTCTTTCTCCTTTTATCTGTTTTTGTACAGTACTAATTTCCTGCTGTTTTTTTCTGCATAGTGTATGTTTATTTTATTTGTTTTTGCCTGGTAACAGAAGTGAACAGCTTCTTCTACATCATGGCATATAAATAATCAGATGTATTATGGATTTCCTTTGTTAACATACTGAAAATGCGTTCTTTTTCTAATATATAAATATGTGATTTTGTGTGTGTGTGTGTGTGTGTGTGTATGTGTGTGTTCATTGTTCCATCCAAATGCTCAGAGTCTCAAGAGTTCAAGCACTGAATTATCAAACCCAGAATTTGAAAATGAACTTTTTGAATTTTGCCAATGGTTAAGTATATGAGATTATGGTGCAGTGGGAACAGGGGAATTTACCCTTATTTCACTGTAGTATGATCTGAGAGTTTGTATACTCTCTGCAAAAATTGTTGCTTTTCTTCAAATCTGTGTAATTCAAAGGTTTGTTTATTCTTGTGCATTATAATCATTGTGATTTGGTTTTCATTTATAACTTAACATTCAAACTTTGTATAGTTTGAATATTTGACATAGACTCATATATATATATATATATATATATATATATATATATAAAACAACAACAAACTTCTTTCTTGTAATCTAAAAGAAAGACACTCAAAGGCAAAACTGATGCTTAGCGCTTGCATTCTTTAATATCTCATTAAAGAAAGAAAGCGCTAAGCATCAGTTTTGCCTTTGAGTGTCCTTCTTTTAGTTTATAGGAAAGAAGTTTGTTGTTTTATTAGCACGGTTCTTCGTTTACGTTAGTTGCCGCAGTTTGGTTTTAGATATATATATATATATATATATATATATATATATATATATATATATAGTATATCTGGGTCTGTATCAGTTGATCAGGTTTTCAGAAACTCAGACTCCATGTGATTGAGACCATATGATTGAGTTTTCTGAAAACAAAGCTTTTGAATGGAAATCATGGCACAGAGAGGATTGAGAAATTTACCCTTTTTCTTACTGTAGTGCAATCTCGGGGTTGGTGTATATAATTTGAAGGGGGTGTGGTGGGCACAGCCTCCCAAATGGAGGGTGAGGGGGGCTTTCCTACCCTGCAAAACTGTAAAAATGGTTGATTTTTTTTTTCCTGTTCAGGTTTATGGAAACTTGATCATATGGTATCTTCGATGATTGTTTTGAGTTTCCAAAATGTTAATCATCTGACATAGACCCATTTATTTATATAGATTTAGATTAGGATCTGTAGCTATATAGATATGGACACACAAGCACACACGCAAATAATGAGTTTAGACAGGTGGTTGATCACCTGTTTTCAAACGAAAATGGGTTAGAGAGTTTTGTTTATCAGTCAGTGACAAATGTCTCTGGGAGCTGCAAGGGTCTGTGGTGTGTCGCGTTGCTCTGGTGACCCAGGTAAAAGGGGGATGTATCCCCAGGCTAACCAATTTCTGTTCAAAAAAATAAATAAATATATAAATAAAAGAGATAGAAGTTAAAGGTTACATTGTGTGGGTTGGGCTGACAGTCCTGATTTTCTGCCATCAGCTAGTGTTTTATAAAGAAGAAGATATCATAATTGTCAAAGTGAACTGCAAGCGCATAAGCTAGAATGCTTTGTGGTTACAGTGGAGGCAATATTACATTATATCTGCAGAATAGTGTTGACTTTTGTTTAGTTATTTGCATTTTTCTTCAGTCTGTTAGGCTTAGATGTAGTTGTTTTGTTTTCTTGTATAAATTTAACTTTTCCAGTTAGTATTACCTGTACTTGTTACACTATTGTGGTGTAGGTTGCCACAGCATGCTTATATTTGCTGTTAATATATTTATTAAAAAAAAAAAAATAACAAGCAAGAATTTTATCTTTGCAATGTTAAGCAGGTGGTATTCATTAACATCTAGTTGCAGATATTTCTATTCTTCATGCGTATAGTTACTCAAGCCATTATTTGATCAAGCTTACTATAGCAACGAGATGATACTGAGCATTTTACTCATTTGGTTACTCCTCTCCCATAAAGGATTGTCTTTGTCCAGTGCCTGCCTGTAGAAGTTGGGATTTATGTCTGTTAAATTAATCAGTTATCTTCCGCATTTAAATTTTGTCTTTCTTTCCAGGATACAGCATGTCAACACAGGAAAATCTGAGGGCGAAATGGGAGGCTATTGCATCCCATGCTACCGTACTGTTTGCTGAGTCTGGAAATAAAAATCGACAACAACAAACTAATTCTGTGGCTACTAAGGGAAAGCAGGCAAAGTTGGATAACATGCAGACATGTCCAGCTGTAACACACTAAGTGGTCCAAACATAAGGGTCCGAAGACATGGCTGACCACAGGAAGATTCCTTGTCAGTACTTGATAAGGTCTTACAACCTGTAGAGTAAACAAATAATGGTGATCGTTCTTATCTATAGATGAGTATATGATCTTCGGTAAGTCAGAGGAAGACTCTAAACCAAAGATGCACAAGAAGAAGACTAAACAAAAAACGCACAAGATTGAGACCAGCAATGAAGAACAAAACCAGCAGACCCAGAGAATAATCTAAACAAAGGGCTGCTAAAAGTGTAAAAAATCACGAACCACACCAACTGTAAAAACAAAGGACTTTATTCCAAATACTAAGTGACTTCATCCCCTTATTGCATACCAGGACTTCTTCAGAGTAAAAGAACATGTTGTTCAAGCCCCTTATAGGTACCATTCCAATTACCATAATGCCTGCCCCTAATAAGTCAATTAATCTCTGTACAACAATTAATCTTATCAATACAAATAGCCATTCAAGTCAAAGCTTTAAAAAATTATACGACAATGATAAAAACAAAAAGAAAAAAATAACCTATGTAAACACAAGCTAAGATATCCAACAATATAAAACCTCACTGTCAGACAACAAGCAGTACAGTGGCAGAACAAGCTCTCTTGCCTGCTACCAAATACCATAGGAGTTCCTCAAGGCTCCATATTAGGACCTCTTCACTTTTCAGTCTTTATAAATGACCTCCATACAGTTATCCCGGAAGCCACCTGTATTCAGTATGCAGATGACTCAACTCTAATATGTTCCAATGCCTCTCTAGAAAATCTACTAACTACAACCCAGCACAGTTTTACAACAGTCGAAAACTGGCTCGCTGACCATCACCTGATCTTAAACTCAAACAAAACCAAACTACTTGTCTTCTACCCAACTAATAAACCACCTACCACACACTTTACTATACAATCCAACAATGGGACCATTATCTCCCCTGACTCCTATACAAAGCTACTAGGAGTAAACATTGACAATAAACTTAGATTTGATATGCATATCAACCAAACCATTAAATCAGTAAACAAGAAACTTGGGTCCTTATACAGGATAAAAACCTTCCTTACTCCAACTGCCAGAGCAGACACTGCCCACTCACACCTTCTCTCTACCCTACTATATGCCTCTCCTGTGCTTACTAACCTTAACAAATCTGACCTAAACAAACTCTCATCTTGTTATAATCATATTGCCAGATTTGTAACCGGCTTGCCCTACAGAACACACCATTGTATTAACCTGAAAAAACTTGGCTGGATAGAACTTCCAAATCTTCTCCAGCTGTACCAACTCATAGAAGCATTTAAAATCCTTAAACAACCTGAGAACACCCCTGCTCTAAAAAATATAATAATTCCTTACACCAATCTAAGCTACCTTCGCTCAGCAAATAGACTCCTTGTCCAAACAATTAAATCTTACAACCTAGGTGGTGATGCTCTGTTTGCCAATACCACTGGAAAAATATGGAACTCCCTCCCCAACAACCTCATGCTTATAACTTCACTAGTTCAATTCAAAAAGAGTCTAAAACTCCGTTATAAGTCACATTGGCTTTGTCCTTGCACAAACCCAGACTAGCTCTTTGAAGTAAACCAAGCCCATACTAGTTCTTAGTATTATCCAATCCCAAAAAGAACAACCTAGAGAGGGGATATCTAACCTCAAAAGAACAATGTATGTTAGCCAAACTCTAAGCTATAATTTGTCCTAATGACTTTGCTAGCATGTTATTAATGTACAGTATAATGAACTGTAGTATTCTGCATTTGCTAGAGCATGGTAGTTTATGATAGTATGTAAATTGCTTTTTTCTTTTTCTTTTTCATTTTTTTGTTCATCTTAAACTCTATTTTGTAACTATCTGTCATTGTAACTCTGTTGGAGCTTTTTTCCCCGGGCCTCCGCTGAAAATGGACATGTATCCAGTCGGACTATCCCTGTCAACAAATGTAAAATAAAATAAATAAATAAACTTTCTTCGTATCGCAGTTATGCCTCCTTGGACATTTTAGTTTACCAAACCCTTTTATACAAATGCTGTCCCCTTCCAAAATAAAGAGACACTGGGTACACTTCCCATATTTTACCATTCCATTAACCTGGTTAATTGTTTTTAAAGATCCATCACCTGATTTCAGGAGTTTTTTAATATTCCAATCCCTGCTATAAATAACTGTGGGAGCCTTCCCTAATTTATCCATATCCATCACACAGATGTCAAAAACTTCCCAATTGTTCATCATTATTTCTCTTATAGCTCTCATATTTCTATTTAAAGTAGCAATAAAGCCTCTATTAAAGCCATGATTAAATGTTCACATTAGTAGTTGCTACCACGCAGTCATATCCCAAAGGGGGCTGAAATACTTTTTAAAAATTCAAGTGGATTTACTAAGGTTAACCTCGTTTTTTTTTTTTTTTTTTTTTTACTTTTCTGGAGAAACAGATCCAGTGCATACACCATTCTTGTTAATCTAACTTATTGACCCTTAGCAAGGGCTTTTTGATGGTGTAAAGGGTGGCAACTATCAAAGTGGTGTAACAAACTGGAATAGGTAGGTTTCCTAAATAAAGTACATACAAAACTTTTGCTGATGTAGTCTACTTTAAGTTCCATGTCCAAATAACAAATTGCATCAAAGGATTTATTTACGGTAAAACTTAAAAAATCAGTATAATTGTTCATATAATTAGTTCAATAAAATTTCATCAATCTCAGCTCAGTGTCCCTTCAAAAGATAACAGTGTCATCCACAACTGCAGCTGCATTGTCTCCAACCATCCTCAAAACCAGAATTAAAAATAAAATGATATTCCCAATATGTTAGGACAATATTGGCAAAGATGGGAGCACAAGTCGTCCCCATCGCTACTCCAGCTTTTTTGTTTGTAGATAGTCCCTTCAAACCAAATAAAATTATTGCCTAAGACAATCTCCATAACAGTCCTTAAAACCAGAATGGTATTGTTCAATTTTTTGTTTTAGCTCAGGTAGTGGGTTAACCAATCAACAACACTAACATGAGGTATAACCGAAAAGAGATCTTTTACATCAAGCCTTACCAAAATAGTTTTTTTTTGTTAAAAACATCCTTAGGTATTTTTCTTAAAAATCCTATGGGTCTTTATAATGTAACCCTCATTATTTAATATGTCATTTACCTTTAAATTCATGTACCTGGCTATACCCTTTGTTTTTGAGCCTTTAACATCAACAATCAAGTGCAATGGAGTATCCAGTATGTCTTTGTATATTTTCTGTATTCTGAAAATGGTCAGAATATGTTCAGTCCTCAAAAAACTGTACTCACTTTCTCTAGTTTGTTCCTGTATTAATAAATCATAAGTAACTTTGTCTAATCTGGAGTAGGATATGTGTAATTGGTTTCTGGATACTTCCTCAGATTTGTCAGAGAAATAACATTCCCTCCATTCTAGAATTGTAGTCTATAGTAACCATTACCCCAGTCCCATCTCCTTTATCAGGTTTCATATATCTTAAGTTATTGTTGTCAGACATTTCTGTCAGTAGTCATTTTACCATTAGTTATATTAGTTTTGTCACGAACTTTCTTGTCATTTAATACATTTCTAATATCACATTCACAAAGTTTTTCAAATATCATTATAGCAGGGTGCAAAGAAGATTTACAAAGGCCAGGTCTGTTAAATTTATCAATGTCTCTTCCACCAAGACCAAAATTCTCATCAATACATTAAGATTTAATTTTCTACTGAAAAACTTCAAGTCAGTCAAGGTTTCTACTAATTTCCCCCCTCCTAAATGGCACAAACATCATGCCTTTTTTTGAATAAAGAGGCATGCTCATCAGTAATAGAAACAAAACTAAAATTATAGATTTTGAAGTCACCTTTTCGGTTAAAAATTATAACTGATGATTCCTGGTGTAAAGCTTCATTCTTCCCCACCCCTCTTCCTCTGTTGTGATGTAGAAGCCCAGGGTTCCCTCCTCTGGCAGTCCTGAGGGTATCCTTCCAGTCCGGCCCCCTCCTCTGGTTTATCAACCTCTCCAGTTTCCAGAGTGGTGCTAAATCTAAAAGGACTTCTTGTGTGTTGTATCTAGATGGAGGAATTCACTGGATTCAGCATCTCTACCATAAATACTACTGTTTGTGCTGGGAGAAGGTTTGGGGTAAGCCTTCTGCCTCTCAAAACCACCTTTATCCTGCAATACTTTCTTTTCTGTGTCTAACTTCACCAAAAATCTTCTTTCAAAAATATGTTATCATAATCACCCATATAATGTTCAAGCAGTAAAGTTTTAGAGATTGTCATATCTAATTCAATAATTTCAGTCAATAAATTGACCATAGTTACTTGATTATGCAGGATAAGAATCTCCATAAGTTCACATCCTTGAAGGTAAAAGAGGGACAAAAGATAGCGGTTCATGATCTTGTACACTTTTAGCAGGCCTTTATTTAGAGTATCCTCTGGGCCTGCCATTTTTGTTCTTCATTCCTGACCTTGATCCTGTATGGGTCTTGTTCAGCAGAAGACTATCTTGAAGGGTTTTTGGAGTCACCATCAGATGGAAGTAGTACTAAATTGTTTCACTTGTTTATTAAGAAGGGATTGTGATCACTTCAAATGGGTGGTTCTAGGGGAGAGTGTGATGTACATTTGGGAAGGGGAACTGTTTCCACCTCCTTTTCTATTTTACTGTTATTTAAATAACTCATTAATGTCAGTAATGGTCATGGGTTCTGGGGTGGACACAACTTTACTGAAGCCAGGGTCAGCACTTATAGCTCATAGCCCCTCAGAAGCAAAGAATTGTTTCATGCTGTCTGATCATCTACTACTCAAACAGCATAATACAGTGTGCAAGAGATGTATGTATATAATGTCCTTGGTGGCAAATATCTCATACACAATTTATTTATTTATTTATTTGCCATTTGTTAACCGGGTTAGTCTGGCTGTGCAGATGCCCTTTTTCAGCAGAGACCCTAGGAGAAAAGCTCCAAATACAAAAGAAAAAAAATTGTCAGTGACACACAACATACCACTTCTCACCAATACCATTACAATGCTTATAATCCATCATATGCTGAGGATCTATTAATGAACTTGCCTAAACTTCAAAGACCTTCAAAATGAAAAGCAGGCAGAAAGCACATTCAGCAAGTTAAGCCTACCTCCTCACATAGCACAAGGAACCCTAAAATCATAGATGTTGAGCTGATAGGCCAGAAATCTACCCAGCCAAGATTCTAGTTATAGGTGACTCAATTGTAAGACATATAGATGTACCTCTTAATAGCCTGAACAACAAAAGAGTGATGGTTAATTGCTCCTCTAATGCCATGATCTGAGAGATCACATGTACACACACAAGTTCTTGGATAACAAGTGCTGATATGATTGTCTTAGTACATGTCAATGTCAATGACTTGAGATGTACCTCCTTGAAGTGCATGAAGAGAGACACAATAAACAAAGTGTGCCAGGCAGATAAGAAACCTATCATGGAGCAACATTCTAACTACTCCAAGTATGTTGCCACAATATGAGCAAAAAATAACTAGTTATGTTTTTGCTGTCATTTGAGGGAGATCATATTTTTGGAAACCTGGGAGGATATAGTCGACAGACCATTCTGATTCTCCAGGGATGGCCTGCATCTGTCCCCTGTAGGGTTTTGATTATTGCCAAAACATTGTCCAACCCACAGGGCCATTTTAGTCAATGCCAACCTAATAAACTTACCTTCACGCTGAAGCAAGCAAAGAAAAATATGAACGTTTTACTGATCCATGCTAGAAGCTTAAACAAGAAATCCCACAATTTACAAGCTTTCTTCACCCTGGAAGATGTAGACATCTGTGTAGTGAATGAGACATAGTTTAAAAGAGTGGTGAGCACTCTGGCCGTTCAGGGCTATAACATCCTCCACATGTTTAGAACAGCTACTGCACAGGAGGGAAAAACTGTTGGAGGTGTCTCAAGCTTCATCTGGAAGAAACTGACATCATGGCTGGTGAAGCAACATGATGTACTAGAGCTTCTTCATGTCCAAATAACCATCAGAAAGGTCCCATACTATACTTTGGCTAGGTGTAGAACTCCCTCTATGACCTAAGAAATTTACAAGAATTGGAATCACTCTGTATTAAACACAATGCCATTTTCCTAGGTGATTTAAACTATCCAAAACACACAGATTTCTGAATGTTGTCAACACAAATGTTCTGGGATAGTAAGTCAGAGTACCTAGTAGGAGTAAAGACATCTTGGGTCTTTTTCTTACCAATGTAGTGGCATCTTGGACTCTCCCTTGATTATCTTTGTCATTTGTTAGGCCTGATCATAAGGCCGTCTCCTTCATTTAAAAAAAAAATTGAAACCAGATACCCTTTTCATTCAAGGCACCTTTAGAAATTTCTTTAAACCAAACTACCTACTCCTAGGTGATACACTGGCAAGTTTTAGATCCACACCAAATCAATTTAATCCACTGTATATACGGAAATGTACACCAGCACACTATACCAGCATGCAAACAGCTGCATAGATGCAGCTGTACCCTGTAGGAGCAAGTGCAGGGGAAACACCGAAAATATACCATCTTCATAGAACCATAATATCAACAAGCTTTGAAAAAAAAATGACAAATAGAAAGAAGAGTTATTCCCAGAATGATAGAGCCCTCATCACTGAAATAAACAAATAACCCATGGGCTTAACAAAGTCCATCAAAGCCAACTTTGTGGCTAAAATAGATACTCAAGCCAAAGACAATCACAATGCCTTTTTAGTTATGTTTGAAATATCAGAAGCACAACACAGCAAGGAGCTGAGCTGAGCTGATTCTGAATGCTGTTACCTACACTGAGGCTATAGATGTAGCTAATGTACTGGTTGATAAATTCAGATTAAACTTTAGCCCTCTATCCTACAACTTATACCTGAAACTGACTCGCCTCAAGCCATTACACAAGACCAAGTCCTGAAAGCACTATCAAAAGCTAAAAATACTGCATCCTTGGGTCCTGGAGTTATCTCTGGATGCATTTTAATAGCACGAGGCACAATTTATCCACCCTCACAAAAACACTGTTCAACCACAGCCCCCATACAGGTTTTGTACCATGTGAATGGACAATAGCTGCAGTCATTACCCTGCATAAGGGAGGATCTTCCACAGATCTGTTAGTCTTACCAGCGTCATACATAAAACATTTGGAATACTTAGGATGTAACTAATTAATAAGGAAGAGACAACCCTCCAAACACTGGACCCATTTCAGTTTGTCTTCACCAGAGGCAGGTCATGCACACTTAACCTGAAGGTAAAATTGTATACAGTATAGACGTGTGTCCGAATAGGTTTAAGATAATTGAACCAGCAGGTCGAGTTCCAAGCTTAACATAGATCTTAAGAGATTTTTATTTTTCAAAATGGTGCAAAAGATTCTCCTGTACAATAATAAAAATGACATGGTGACCCTTGGTTATTCTTCTTCAAATGAGATTCTCATTTATTGGGCAATCTTTTAGGAAAATACATTTTCTCTCCAAATTCAGTGTTTCTATGTTCTATATGCTTGTGGATACATTGTTCATGAAGATAGGCTCGATTATCTGTTGCTGGGTCCTGGGGTCATCAGCTTCTTGCAGTCCTCTAACACACATTTTTTGTCCTACCACCTGGAAGCGCCTATGATCAGAGCAGTACCTCAAGACTTTTCCTTGTGTGTATCTTGTACTGATACCACCAAACCAATTTAGATGAGTATCCGAATATCTTTAAGCTAATTGAACCAGCAGGTCAATCTCCGAGCTTAACATAGATCTTAAGAGATTTTTATTTTTCAAAATAATGGAAGATACCTCAACAAAGAGATTAGTCACCAGTAGAGTCCTGCAGGACATGGTGTTGGGACCTCTCCTTTTTGACACCTACTTCTCTGAAGTAAAAGTAAATACCAAATGGTTGTGGCTGAAGAAATTTACAAATGACTGCAAACTAGGAGCAGTTAATGAATCTCCAAATGGCTTAGCCATCCTGCAGGAAGGTTTGACCAAAACAAATAACTGAAGCAAGAATCATTCACTGAAACTAAATGCCAAAAAAATAAAATGCATTCTCATACCCTTTGGGGAGTCGTCTATCTCAGAGACCTGTCACACTGACAATATACCACTGAGAATGAACTCCATTGTTCAGGATTTGGGAACATATGTGAGCAGTGAACTAACTTTCATCCAACAGGTGTCCATTTTCATAAGAAAGTCTTTCTATATTGCACAACTTATAAACAAAGGGACTGAGACTAGATCTAGAGATGTCATTGCCTCCCTTTACTCAGTCCTCATTAGGCCAGTCATTGAGTATAATGCCCCCTTTGGCATGTATCTGTCCAGACACATGCATATCTGGAATGCCACAGAGATACGTTACCAAAAGGATGCAAGGCTTAAGCAATATGTCCTACATGGATCACCTCACAGCCATGTCACATTACTCTCTATTCTACATACTACTAAGAGGTGATCTGTGTCTGGCATGCAAGGCATCCCTCAACACAATACTGATTGGCCAGCTGCACATTAACAAGTCTAATGGCATCATAAATATTTAGTCCAGTCATCTAAGCCATCTCTGCAATATTATCAGTATGGTTTGGAGGGACAGGTATAACTCACAAAGAATACTACTGCCCTGAAGTAGACTCCCATCCACATAAAACAAAGAAAGCTCACTCCTGTCCATATTAAAGTGCATCTTGGAACTAATGGACAGGGGCAGCTCCTAAATGGAGTACAGGTCCACTTAAATTAAATATGATATGAATCCAGTTATTCTCACTAGGGGTAATGTATAATTATCATTCCTGGATTGGGTAAGGCCAATCTAACACCAAATGGGATAGATTTAACTTCTAGCCCAAAGGGGAAATTGGCTAGGCTTAAAATGAGTTGCCAGTTCAGCTTGCCTAGTACTTGTTTATGAAGTTATGAAAGTATTATACTGGAAAAGGACCTGCATCAGACATTGCCATTGCTCAACTACGTTTTAACCATTAGAGATGCACAATGCTTTAGGCTGGATGAGGCACACAAAGACACATGGTTAGCAGTTATTATTGATATAGACAAGGTTTAAATGCCATCAGGCACTGATAAAGACTGAATTAAACTTATTGTGCTTACAACAATAGGTGATATACATAGCTAGCATGTCACTTCTTGCAGATGTGTTCACACTGTAAGAAAGTCACACAGCAGTAAAGGGTTGAGCTGAAGATGGCTAAAGGTCAGGTAAACATCTACCTGAGGAGTAATGTCAGTCATGCTGTTCAAGAGAAGTGCTTCTCTTGGTGGTATTCATAGTAGACATTCCTTTTCTACCTTTTGATGGAAGTGATTCCTTGGGCTTTCTTGTCAAGACTGAGAAGTTAAATAAACATGATAAGAGAGTATTCAAATGCCCAAGTACTGCATGCATTATTGTCAGGATTTTTGGTAGCCTCTCCTATAAAAGCTCATACCTGCCCAGTTTTTCAGTCTTGTTATAACCTTCATTCAGTCTGAGGTAAGGAAGACATCCTTACAGAGTTGCCTAATTGGGAAATTCAGGCCTAGAGGAAAGCTGGTCCATTTCTTTGCCATCACCATCCCATTTTCTTCATTGCAGGTGTCTCCCTTGAGTTCAGTTTCAAGGAAAAACAAGTTCAGTATGGGGTTATTCATCACCTCTCCTTTCCTGTGGGTGCATACGTAAATGGCATTATCAATCGAATTGAGGCCCAACTCCAATATTCCTCGTTAAAGGATGTCATTAGGTTTATTCCGAACTTTCCCCACCCCTGACTAGAAAAGATGGATATTGAATTTGCTTTTCATGTACTTCCAGTTATGGCAGATGATTAATCCCTTTTTAGGTATTTGTGTAGATGGTCAATATTACTTTGACATGGTCATGACTTTGGGGTGCTTGATGGCTTGGTTCACTTTTGTGAAATTCAACTCTGATCTTCAATAGGCATGCCAATGCAAGAATCTAAGCCAGTTGGCAGTACATTATCCTGGATGAGTTTTTAATTGTGGACAATGGGGCCCCTAGTATTTGTGAAAGCATGGAAATGTTTTTAATCTATTATGTCACAAGATGGGTGTTCCTTCGGAAAAGGTCAAGGAGCAAGGCTCTATCAAGCCTGTAGTATTTTTAGGTTTAGAGGTGGTTGTTCCTTTGTCCACCGTTAGACTTTCCACTGACAAGTTATCTCTGTTACAGGGAGGAATACATGGTTATTTGTTGAATGACAGACTGTTCTGAAAGATTCCTATTACACTGATTACACAATTATTGAACACCACTGGCATTCCTTAAAAGTTAAGAAAGGCAATTGTTTTACAGGCGGAAGGACTTTCTGATTCCACACTTCCAAACATTCCTACATATTTCAACTATAAGGTCATACTTAGTGTAAAATGCCCAGTGCTCCATATTAGTTATAATAGGAGTTTGTGTGTCGTAATGCATAAATGGTGGTACTTTGCCACCCCTGTCTGTCCATGTCTGTTCTGGTTCCATCACAGGGTTGTTTGAACACTGGTGGAGGAAAATGCTTTACATGTCCATCTATGAGGTGCTGAGAAGCTAATGGCATTTCTGCATGAAATGTGGCAGGAAGTACATCTGTCTGTCTGTACTAACCCTCCCTGCTAGTACAGCTGACATTAGAACTGTGAGTGGGCTTCTGCTCCTTAACTGCTCCATCTCACCTCCTGCATCTTTATGTTTATCAGTCTTCCCGTACATTCCTCTGAAATGTACGTGATTTTTCTTCCCAGCTGTACACTCCTACTATCACCCCTACCACTAGCAAGTGTTGATTTTCTGAGAAGTGCTTGTGAAGTACAGTCAGGCAATTCTGGCAGAAATTGCAGTTTCATATGTGAAGTACTTTAAAATCTGCATGTTGTTGACTTACCTATATGTCTCTTACCTTCCTACCAGTGTAAAAGTAGCACGTCTTTTGCCTCTGTTGTCCTATTTTTTTATCATTGTTTCAGAAGGTCATGGTGCACATAAATTCTCCTTCATGCTTTTTGCCTACTTTTACTGCAAGGATTTGAGCATGGTCCCTAAAGCTCAAGCATCAGGAATGGCACTCACTGAACCATTACAGGTGCGTAACTACTGCTTGCTCATCTAAGGTATGCTATAAGTCTTGTTTGCCTTTGTTGCCAATGGAAGAGATTGAATGTTTGTGCTGTTTTGAACATGGGCAAGTTCATGTTTTCAAATTTAAACAACAAGGACCACTTTAGGAGTAAATTTACTGTGCCAATAGCATTTGTGTCTTTCCATGACCAGCTGGAATCACATTTCTTGCATTCAGCTTTTGCCTTCTGTGGGGAAACTGTAATTTGGCCATTTGAACTTTCCAATTTCTGACGCTGCTGCAACGTTAAAGTGTTCTATGCTTCGGTTACTTGCTGTGGGCATTGCCATTGCATTCGAGAGAAACTACTTTTGGAATAATGCAGAACCTCAGAATACAGATCTGGGGGAATAGGAGTTTGTCTTAAACTACTTTTTTAAATTTGTGTAAATAATAGTAGTGTGTGGAAAAATAAAAAAGTAACATCTGATGATTATATCCTGTAATTTAGTGTTGATTTGTTCTACTATAACCAAATTATTACTCTCAGCTTGTAAGCTCATCATACTGATTTAAAATATAATAGATACAGTCTAACAGGATCAGTAATATTGAGATGTACATCTGTAATATTGGTAAACAATCATTTCCAAACTTATGAAAGCCTATGTAAAGCTACATTTTTGCAGCTGTGTGCTAAGTTATATACCTTTGAACAGAGCTGTATAGTGAACTTAAGGACTTCCGTACATGAATCAGATGGGCACAAAGCAGTCACATCATAGGTGCAGGGAAAATGGAAAATATTAGGCTGTTCAGATGTAAATGAAAGCTCTGAATTCCTGACTTCAGCTATGGTATTAACACTCTCAGTGCACATGGCAAATTAAGTCATTTGTGTTCAGTCTTCAACAGAACATTCTTCGATGGCATCAGAGATAACTTCTTCCATTGCCTGCTTTAAATTATCTAAGGAGTAAAATCTATACCTACCCTTTACCTGAATCAGTGTCAGTGTATAAAATAACTAAAACCATTTACTTAGTGTACTTATATCATGGCACCATACTTCTCAACTGTCCAGATCTCCACACAATACCAAGATTGTTTGCTTCATATTTGTGGTCTGGTCTTCATAAAATTTGTGGTTTTCTGGAAAATCATTGTTGAATGAAGTAACTAAATGACAGACATCTGAGTTTCATTTTTCATATCCACCAGCCACCAGAAAATGTATGCTAATGCAAATAATATTACTTTACCAACTTTATATGGTTATAAGTGCAATATTTAAAATCTATCCCTGTTTTTGCCCCCCCCCCCACCATTTTGGGCTTTGTCCAGTTTTCTTGTCTAAAAATGCTGAAAGATATGCAGTGGACTCATTTAGCAATAAGGTGAAATGACACCATTGCAGCTCTGAGTAGTTTCTATTTCGCCACTTTTGCTACACATTTTTAGTTGTCATGGAAGCCATTGTGGAAGCCATAAAGCATTGCAAGTTTAGAATCTGTAGAACTGTTTGATTCATTAGTTAAGATTTGTGCATTAAATGAAGTGGGAGATTTTGATTTGGTAAAAAAGTTGATATGCTTAGTTACTGTTTGTGACAAATTTCATAATTCCCAAACCAGTTTTTCCTGTTGAGAATAAACTTTCAGACTCAGAGCAGGTGGTGGTGCTGCGGTAGCATTGTCGCCTCACAGTTAGACGTTGCCCTTTCGATTCTCAGTTAGAGCGTCTTCTGTGTGGTGACATGCATGAACAGGCATTCCTTCGTTGAAGGTTGTGCATTAGACCCAGCAAGCCAGCACGTAAAACTCTACTGCCAATCATTAGCGGACCGGAGTTCCTCTGTGGCGACCCTTAACCGGGAAAAGCCGAAGGACACAAAACTCAGAGCAGCATGATCACACGTATCTCTCCTGCTAAACAAACCTATGCTGAACACTTTTGTCAACACCAGGTACATTTCATTCTGAACTTCCCATTATTAGCTGTACTAATCCATTCTTTGTATGTACCTTATCATCAAACCATTTAGATGAAAACATTCATGCCCTAGCTCTTGATATCTTTGGGGCTGGTTAAGTTTCTGTCAATAGTTTTATCTAGCCTGTCTTGTCACTGCTAATTTCTTTTGTTTGCTCTATATTTGACAGGTTGAGATACTGGAAAGTGTATACCTTACTAATATCTTTCAGAATTCCAAAAACAGGTATGTAAGCTGAACCATAGCCTCTGCGATGTTCTTCCTGGTTTAAATGCAGCATCAGTATTAAACCTGTTCTGAAGCTGAAACATTATAAATTATAAACAATGACTATGTGAGTCTGTGAGTATACATTTATTTGTGTGCTTGTTTTGTGTTTATGTATCTGTTATATGTTTAGTGTAATTCTGTACCTCATAATTAATATAATCTCTAGTTTGCCAACTTAAGGGTGCTATGATTTTTATTGAATAGTTAATTGATTTTTATTAAGCTATTAGTTTCTTATTTCAGTGCCAATATCTGAGATAATTTTTTTAGATTTTTTTTAGATTTGCTTTGTAAAAGAGCATTTTACTTAAAAGACTGCTTTGAATAAATATTGTGGATTTATACTATATTCAGAGTGGTTTGTTGTGCTTCTTTGTTTAGAACTTTTTGGGATACAGAGACGGCCCTACAATCAGCAGCACCATGGTGAGTTGTTAAATACTAATAAGGTATTCTGGGAAAGAGAGATATGCTAATTCCCCATTCAGAAATACCTATGGTAAGGCATTTCCACAGCTGCATGATTCAGGCAATCACTGCAGTGTAAGTGAACACAGCCACTCAAGAACTCTCATGTTATTGAACACAGTCAAAAGGGTAGGGATTGGGGGTTGACATAGTGGTTAAGGTCTTCACCTCACAGATACAAGGTACAGAATTTCATACTTACCTATCGTTATTGATTAGACTTGTAATAGTCTGCACGCTGATAGCCTAGTATTTACCTATTAAACTATGAGTCTATGCTTGCAACAGTCGATGTGTCATGAGAAATAATGGAGTGAGGATACATTAAAAAGCCAGGAGGCATTCTAGAGATTATTTAAAATATTAGTTAATAGAGCAAATGAGCTAGCATCAATTTGCATTCTACACCACAACAAGAATGAAGCTATAATGCCTGACATTATTAACAAGGACAAAAAAACTAAGGAAAGACATGGAGGATATAGGTTAGTACTAAGCTAACTGCCCTTGTGAGACATTTTAAGTCTAGCCAATTATCCCTTGTGAAACTCAAACCCTGCACCTTGTGTTTGTAAGGCAAGCACCTTAACCATTAGGCCTCCCTCCCCAAACAATATTATATTATCTCAACTCTTAGATGAGTAAGATGTATTTGGTGCATTTGTGTATGTGTGTGTGTGTGTGTGTGTGTGTGTGTGTGTGTGTGTGTGTGTTTGTGTGTGTGTCAGTGTGTTTGAATGAAAGGGAGGTATGTATGCCAATGCTATCCAGGAGACACTAATGGTAATTGGTGAAGTAAACTGCTAATTAGCTCTAGTCATAGTTAATGGTAATTTAGATACATGCACATTAGCTGATAATGAGGTATTTCCTCACTGCAGTTAATGTGCCTCTGAACCAGAAAATACCACATTGCAGAAACAGCCTCTTTTTACCACAGGTATTATTGTGAGTGGCTGAGCTGCTTTTGAATCCTTGGGTCCATTGTCATATCTAAATAGGCACACAAAAAAGGGTCTCTGGAAGATCCCTACCATCTCAAATCATACCTCTCAACCACATGGCACAAGAATTCTGGACAAAGTCAAAATTAATGACACACACACACACACACACACACACACACACACACACACACACACCACATACACACACATAAAATCAGGGACATATTTTAAATATTGCTCTTATAAACATAGAACATTCGCAAAATAATGTGTTTTATGGAGTATTTTTTGAAGAAAATGAACTGTGAAACTCAATTGTACATCATTATTTTGTCACTGAAGTTCTCATTGATTTTCCAGAAATATATTTTATGAGAAATAAACCAAAATATGAAGCAAAAATTTAGGCATTCCACAAAAATCTGAACAGCTGAGAGGCATACCCTCTATAGGTATTTAAACAGTGAGCCGGATTTATGAAATCTTGCACGGAGTGCAAGAAGAGTGTAGCAGCTCACGCTGGCAATATGTCTGCCATGCAATCCAGGTACAGCTGGCAGGGGCGTGCACGAGAGCTGCTAAAGCTACTCTTGCACGGACAGCGTCATGGTATGCAAATTACCTCATTTGCTGGTGAAAGCCATACAAATGAGGTAAATTTGTGATCCAGGAAACACTAACCTGTCCGTGGAAGATTAGTGTTAGCTGTAAAAATGTACTCAGTCGGTAACGGAGTACAGTTCTGCAAATAGCTAAACAGAGCTATGACAGCTCCAAATAAAGGATGCATACAGTTGAGGAAGCATGCCAATGGCCAAATATAAGGCCATTAGCATTTATAAATGTGTAAAAATATAAAAATGTAACTTTTTTTTCCCCAATCTCCGATGTTTAAGCATAGCGCAGCACCGCACAAATGTGCGGCGCTTATAAAAACAAAAAAATAATTAAAAAAAAGTAAAAAATAGGCATTTTCACTAAAAAGCTTATTCTGCCATGAAGGTGAATGGCAGGCTGAAGACAACATGGCCACTGAGTAGTGATTGCTAAGGGGGGGAAGCTCGGTGTGAGAGATGTAACCATGCATTAGCAGGCAATCCCATGCAAATGAGGATAAGGATAGTGAATCCCAATTTTCCCCAGTGAATCCCAATTTTCCCCAGCATGTGAGCCATGTCCCACGAGTGTAAGAGTAGGAGTAGGTGAGTAGTAGAGTTGAATATAGGTAACATCATGATGGTGTGTGTCAGACAGGCTGTAAGCTAATTGGAGCAAAGTGGCTTATGTTTGCTTTGAGCTGCTCAGAATTGCAAGAGGCGTGCCTACATCTGTCCTATTTGAAAACCTCAAACCAAAGGTGCACAATGTTAAAAGATAGGAAACTCCTTGCAAACATGCACACAGTGTGTGCGCGTGTGTATCGTGTTTTTGCTTGTTTGCGCGGCGCTTCCCCCTGGGCGGAACCAGAAAGGCAAAAGGAAGGAAAAGAAGTAGTAGGAAGTTAACCAAGGAGAACTAGCAGAGCTGCCAGGTGAAATATATCAGAATCAGCCAATTACACAGGCAGCAGACTAGCCCAGCCCAGCACTTTAAACTCTGCAAACAGCATTCCCCCCTGTTTTTTGCCAAGAACTCTGCAACACTGCAGTATACAAAGAGAGAAAGCTTAAAAAGCTTAAGCCAGACAAAATGTTAGGGGCTGCTCTTGCTATCATAAACTAACATGTGCAAGGTGCTGAAGGTGGTCATGTTGTGAATGCTGCTGAGCAACCCACAGTGAGGAGACGGAGAAGAGTGTACAGACCCAGGGTAACCTACCAGGGGCTACATGAGCTGGAGATAGTGGAGTGCTATAGGGTGGACAGAGACCTCCTACAGCAAATTGTTGAGCTGTGCTGGCCACGCCTCACACACAGAACCAACAGAGGGGAACCCATCCCAGTGGATACCAAGGTATATGTTGGCCTAAGAATACTAGCTACAGGTACCTTCCAAAGACCAACTAGTGATATGATGAGGATTTTAGAGGCATCAGCATCCAGGGTACTCCACCAGTTCTTGGATGTCATATCAGCACATGTCAGTGACCGCGTATATTTCCCCAATTCCCATGAGGCATTGACCAGCAATATGCGTTTTTTTCCACCAAATGGCAGAATACCCTGAGGTAGTGGGTGCAATAGACTGCACGCACATATGCATCAAAGCACCACCCGGTGAGCGGGGTAGGGTCTACATCAACCGCAAGGGCTTCCCCTCAATCAACTGCCAGGTTGTGTGCGATGCCCAAGGCATAATAATGAATGTGTGTGCTGGCTGCTCTGGAAGCTATCACGATTCTCACATCTGGCAACTGACGTAGCTGTACCAGAGATTTGCCAATGGGGACATCCCTGATGGTCACCTAGTGGGGGATGTTGGATACGCACTGGAGCCGTGGCTGATGACACCCATCAAAAATGCACACACACCTGAACAAGAACTCCATAATGAGGCACACGCACAAACAAGAAACATAACTGAGCGTGTGTTTGGGATGCTCAAGTCACAGTTCCAGTGCCTGGACACATCTGGTGGAGCCTTGCAGTACTCACCAACTACATGTACCCAAATTGTTATAGTATGTGCCATGCTACACAATATGATCCTGCGGAAACAGCTGCAGCAGGAACACCATGGGGCAGGGCCAAAGACTCCCCCACCATTTCCAAGGCCTGCACAGGCACAGCATGACTTGGAGGAGGAACAACCTGAGCCTGTCCCAGTAGGCAGAAGGAGGCATGGCCAGTACGCCCTGGCCTTGGCAAAGAGGCAATGCATAGCACATACACTGACTCAGTAGAAACCCTGGAAATGACACCTCTCTCTGACTCGCACATACAGTAAAAGGATGCCTAACTTGACACTACCTGTTTTCAAACATGTATAGGGAGTGTACTATGTGCATCTGACATAGGCAGCCCTGCAGCACCACCTGAGGCATGAGTGCCCTATTTTAAGCAATATAAAGCACTGCTAAGCACATTTTACCATTTTTGAGCCTATTTAAATCCAATTTCTCGTAGCTGCGCACCATGCTAACCAGTGCAACGTCGGGCAACGTTGGGCAATGTTGGGCAATGTTGGGCAAAGTTGGGCAAAGTCGAGCAAAGTCAGGTAAATATGCTCACATCTGCTTTACTGTTCCTTAACTAGTCAGGTCTGCCCAGCAGGAAATAAAAAAGCAGTGACAGGGCTCGAACTCATGATACTGTGCACTATAGTCACAGTACTGAACCATTAAGCCATGACAGCGTTTCACTGGCACAGACACAACTTAAGTCACTCACACATACCAGTTGGGGGGGGTCACATACCTAACAGTCACAGCCAGTGGGACAATTGTAGACAAACGCAAACAGAAACAAATGCTTTATCATGCCCTCTGAAGAGGCATATGAGTAACCTCCCACAAGGCCTATGAATACAGATATCAGCAGGCCAGGCAGTGTGATGTGGGTTGGGTAGGCTATGAAGTCACAAACTAATATGCATGTAATTGGAAGCTAAGGTCTGTAGTACAGTAGTAAGCCTCAAGCCAGTATGATAGGCAACAGCACAGACTGAAATAGAGTACCTGACATAGCAGTGCAGGCCTAGTAAATGTGTATAAGTGTCAGGTGTACCCCTCATCCTATGTACACCCACAGTAACAATCAGGTGTGCCCCCTGGGTAGAAATGTACAAATAATAGCTGCCCCCCCTGTATGTAGGAATGTTGATAAGTCTATGCAAATTGACTAATGGAGGCCCTGCATGCACAGTGTGCTTCCTGTCGATGTACAACACAAAGGTGAGCCCTGAAGTAAAACCCAACTTGAATTTTCAGACATATATAGTATATATATGCGCATAGTGGGCATGCTCACACACTTAAACAAATTTAGCAAATGTCAGTCAACATACTGAAAGGTCATACTGGGCATGCTCACACACTTAAACAAATGAAGCAAATGTCAGCCAACAACATACTGAAAGGTCATACTGGGCATGCTCACACACTTAAACAAACGGAGCAAATTTCAGTCAACAACATACTGAAAGGTCACACTGAGCATGCTCACACACTCGGCCATGTCTGAGTACAGCAGTGGGCCACACATATCTGGCAGTTTCAATTCTTACTCCAGACACATGTCACTATTCACCAATCCTGCCTTCCGCACACAGTGAAATGAAAACAGACCCATATAATATTTTCAACCCCTGTCATAATCAAACTATGTAATACAAGTACTTAAGTTGTTCAAAGAAAGTGAAAATCCGAAGAAGATCACTAAATCTCCGATCAGTATCATCAAGAAACAATGAGCACTCCTAACATTATCCAAGCCATGTTCTGGCAAAAATATTGCCAAAGAGTCCATAGAGAACCACAAAGCTTTCTTTAGCTATGTCGTAAATATCAATGCAAACTCATATATGCTCTGAGTCAGTGTAAAGTGTAAATGAATACATGTACATGACTGACATTGCCAACATCTTGTCAGGCAGGTTCATACATATTTACCCCCCTCACACTGACAAAATTGCCCGTTACCATACCTGGAGATTGTGAAAAGCCAGAAATCACATATACAATGGTTAAACAGATCTATCCAAACCTAAAAACATGGTGTCTATGGGATGACATGGTATCCCTGGCTGTGTCATATGTGAACTCCAAAACAAACAGACTTTGCACCTGAACAGTCTGTTGAGACTCACCCTCTGTACAGGATATGAAACTGTTGAATGGGTTACAGCAATGTTTGGCACACTCCACAAGTGTTGGTGCACAACAGACCATGGGAACTATTGTCTTATAACCCTAATAAGCCTGATCTGCAAGGCTATGGAGTCCATCATTATGGAACTCATAAACAGAGCTATTGGGAGCCTACAAACACCTAACCCTACCCATTTTGCTTTGATCAGGGGCAGATCATGATCCCTAAACCTGCTAGACAGTTTTCAGGGCAGTTACCAAGGACATACATCAATGAAATGAGCTCCACACGGCCTACATAGACCTTGAAAAGCCCTTTATCAACATTCCACACACATGTATCCACAAAATCAACAACCTGTGCATAAAAGCACAAAATACATGAGGTGCACATCTCACCCACTGTACATAATAGCCACCAGTATCTGTAAGCATTACAGTGTATGTGGTGCATGTGCCTGCTGTACAACATGACTGTACAATGAAGTACACATCTACTATCTGTAGACATGTACCTGTCACATAGGTTCATAGGTATGTAGTAGACTATCTTCACAAAGGCATATATTAGCCTAGGCAAGTTGTGCAGCTTTCACCACCCCATTAGTTAGTCTTCTAAGCCCTAGTTCTAATAGTTAGTACCCTAAGCCCCTTTCTAGTGGGGCTGCTGATTTGATGCCTGGCGTGAATTGTCTGCTTCCCATCCACTTATCAATGTTGCTATTGAAGAGTGTCAGCAAGGCGCTCTGTCTGATGTACACTGGGACTCTGTTCCACAGTAAGGCAAGTGTCTGGGATGGTACTCTATCCCACCAGCATGTTGGATTCATTGTTGTGATGAGGTTCATATCCCTGGACTGTGTAGTATGACTCAATTTTGTTATCCGTAGATGGAGCATGTTCAACAGTTATGTGTTGGACATGGCTCTGTATGTTAGGCAGAGTGTGCCTCTGAATAGGCGGTAGGCAATGGAGAACAAATTTAGTTTTACTAGTTGTGTTGCATAACACAACTGTTTGAGGCCAGTAATCCTCTTGGTGAGGTACCCCTGTGGTCTCTCCAGCTGCTGGATATGCTTAGTCGAGTACATCCAAAATGGTGCATTATACTCAATGATGGGTCTGATGACTTAAGAGTAGAGGGCCACCACTACGTTTTTTGATCCTGATGCAGACCCTTTGTTGATTAGGTGGGCCACATAGGATTTCCTAATCACTTTGGCAACATGGTTGTCAAAGGAAAGATGGCTATCTACTTGTGTCCCCAGATCCCTTATTACCTTGTCAGTTTTTAGGGGGCAACACCTATGTGGTAGTTTGTGGGTACTTTGCTTTCCCCAAAGGGGATTACCATGCATTCTTTCACATTGAGCTTGAGGTCATGATTCTGACACTACACATCTGTCTCATAGAGTCTCTTCTGGAGAATATTTGTGTCATCTGGGGAAAGGCCACAGAAATACCTCACAAAGATGATTACCAGCCTCAAACACATGCTCTACACAGACCATCTCAAAAAACTCCAGCTTTACTCCGTCGCATATCGTCAACTCAGAGGTGATCTCTGCCTAACATACAAAGCAATGTCAAACCCAAAGCTGTTGGACATTCCCTACTAAAAGATATCCCAATCCCTCCAAGCTACACGCTCTAGGGACCTAAACCTTGTCACCACAATAAACAGAACATGCTGGAGGGATAGATTCCTGTCCCAGAGACTTCCCATACTCCAGAATAAACTACCTATCTATATCAAACAAAGCTCCTCATTAGCACTCTTCAAGAAAAATCTTGATGATTGGATGGGAAATAGGAAATTCACCCCGGGGATCACTTCTGTGTGTCTGCTGGACAGTGGCACAGGGAAATACATTTCTTGGGTGGCAAAAGCCAGGGTACCTTTTTGGCTGGGCTTGTATAGGCCCCAGGGCTGATAGCCTAGTACCTACCTATGAACCTATGAACCTTTGAGCCTTGCCTAAAAAAGGTAATATGGGGACAGCAAGAGCCTTGGACAGTTTTCAGAAGCATAGGGGGAACAGGTGCAAACCATCTGTAGCGAAGCAATGAGGCTTGTCTATCATGTCATCACAGGCAGACAGATACTGGATCCTCTTTGAATGACACCAGAAGCTCAGCCAATTGTTGAAGTTTATCATCTTTCTGTTATATTGCAGTATCACTTTGGTGAAGGTAAGATGCTACTCAAGGTCAGGGTCATACCAGCCTAGGCTACAATATCATAGATCTACTATATATCTCTTGTCATGTTGTCCTGGGAGGTATGTCTCAGATCATTCACACTGACATGTACAAAGAACACGTCATATATGTACCGGTTCTGGAGTGATGTCAGTGCTTGTTTTATGTGGCAGATCATAGCACCTTGACAGACAACTGACAGTAACTTTCCCCTTGTCCAGCCAAGTGAGTAGAACATCTGTGTGCCTGACTATGGAGTCATCTATTGCTAGTTTGTTGGGTATGTTGTTTTGCCTTAGGGCCTGTTGTGGGGCGCACTGCTTTGGTGTATTATGTGTTTTCTGGCGTGTGCTTGGAGGTGCATGTTGCTTGCTTGTCTGCTTAGGAGGACAATCTCTCTTTTTCAGATTAATATCTCCGAGTATGGTAATGTGTATTTATGTGTGTGTTTTGCTGGAGTTTATATTGTAGGTCTATGAGAGATTGTTGGTGTTGTGGTTGTATGACCTACTCCTTTTGACTGTATTGTCAAGTATTGGGTTGACAGACCTTAGCCACCAGTTTGACCCTGTGTGTGCCAGCATGTGGTGCATCAACCCATATATGATATGGTCATGGCCTATGCATACAATACACTTACAATACACCTAATATGATAAGCCTGCTGAGGTTAGCAAATGTGAAAAAAACCTTTGGACACACTGTCAGCAAGTAATGTCTGTATTGCACCCTGTAACTCCATATTGCTTGCTGAAGTGTAAGGACGTACTTAGTTTGGATTAAGAACCCCACACTTGCCAACTGTTTGTGTGTGTCTGTCTGTCTCTCCCTGGGGAGAGAGCAACCTTTTTGGAGACTACTCACACCCCTTAAAAGTGGTATACTCATCTTTGTCAAGTCTGATGATGTCACCATCCTACAAATATACCTGTGGAAAGATGAAATTCCAGTAATGTGTATACCGCGTTGTGTAAATGTGTACTGCTGATAGAATCATAATGTAGTTAGGTAGGGGATTGATTCCTGCACTTACCAAGTGTGTGCATTTTCCTGAGGAGGAGAAGCCATTTTGTTGACTACTCACACCCATTAAAAGTGGTATACTCATCTTTGTCAAGTCTGATGATGTCACCATCCTACAAATATACCTGTGGAAAGATGAAATCTCAGTAATGTGTATAGCATGTTGTGTAAATGCATACTGCTGTTGTATCGTAATGTACTTCGGAAAGAGTTTGAATCTCGCACTTGCTGACTGTGTGTGTTCCAGGTGTGTGACACCGTTTGTCAATGTGGAGTGGGTTTTCATTTTTCTAGTGTATGACATATCACAATGACAACTGTATGTGCATTACATGTGTAAGGTAGCTGTGGAGCAAAGCCATATACATACGTGTGACCTAAATTATTTCATAGGTGGGTACTCTGCTTTCTCCATGAAAGCATCTGTTATCTTTGACAGAGCATGCTGGTGCTTTCCAGACCTTAAGTGACTTCTGTATGCTCATGACAAGCTTTGCCACTGCAGTGATCCCTGGGCTATGTCTTCTGTTTCACATCCACTCATCACAGTCTCTATTGAAGAGTGTGAGTGAGGGTTTATTCTTGAGGTATATTTGAATCCTGTTCCAAAGCAAGCAAAGTCTGGAAAAGATGACCTATCATTATAGGTGTGCAGCACCCTCTGTGGATCTGTATCCAAACCCTTTATTGCTTATGTGCTCCACAGAGGGATTTCCAAAACCCTTTGGCAATGTGATTCTCAAAGGAGAGATGACTAAACACATGGCTCTATGTATACATTAGTACCTGTTCAACATTTTGGGGGCTACTACCTATGTGGTACTCTGGGGATACTTTGTTTTCTAAAAGTGGATAACTATGCTTTCTTTGGCTTATAGCTTTACAGCATGAGTATGACACCAGGTATCTGTCTCTATGATACCCTTTTGGAGGATGTTTGTGTCATCTGGAGAATAAAGTATAGCCCACAGTATGCATTTTCATCAAACGTGGGCAGACATATCTCTACTGTGTTTGCTTGTACCTAAGAAAGCTATATGCCAAACAGGAGTGGTCCCAGGACTGAGTGCAGATGAATACCACTTGTTACTGGCATGGAATTGTACATGGAGACTGCAGATGTTACTATGTGTCCTACATCTGTGTGTCAGTTGTCAATCCATCATCTACCAATCATTTATGGTCAGTCTGTTGAAGTTATGTATAATACCAGAATGTGGGATGGGTATGAATTGTTGGTGAGCTATAGCTTGGCTGTGTGGACCTCCCCTCCCTCACCTATAGCCTTGTTAACTGGCTTGTAGTCTACTAGGTGTAGGAGCCATGATCTGGCCTTTAGAAAACCTAAATAAGTATGGTGCAGTGTTTGCAGGTTCATAATGTCTCTGTTAATGAGTTCCATAATGCTGTGCTCCATAGCCTTCCAGATAACATTTGTCTGGCTTATAGGGTGAGAGTTTCCAGGATCTGTTGTAGTTCTACCTCTAATCAATTTATGTCAACATTTGCACTGGGTGTGACGAGGGTGGACAGGATTATGAATAAGTATATTAGAGGGTCAGCCCAGATTTAAAGGTTAGTAGACCAAGCCAGATAGGCAGGATTAAGTTGGTTTGTACATGTGCTGAGGAGGGATGCAGAGTATATTGTGAAATAGATGCTAAGGATGAAGCCACCAGGCAACAGGAAAAGAGGAATGGCTAAGATGAGGTTTATGGCTGTGATGAGAGAGGACATGCAGGTGGATGGTGTCACAGCACAAGATGCAGAGGGCAGAAAGAAATGGAAACAGATGATCTACTGTGCTGACCCCTAATGGGAGCATCCAAAAGGAGAAGAAGAAGAAGACATTGTAGCTCAACCCTTGTGGACTGTGAACACAATTACCGTGTGTCATTCCACAAGTTTGTTACCTGCATAGAGGCTGCATCTGGACAGAGTGTTTAGGTGAGTAGTGACTTCATTTGTCAGATTGCGTATGACACAGCCAGGGACACTGTCCAGTACCATTGCCACTGTGGTTTGGACTTTGGTAAAGAGATGTTTCAACTAGAGTGTCTGCGAATCATCAGGTTTTACATTTTACAGGTCTGGAAATGTGGCCCTTGTGTAACGACAGGGTGATGAAATCCGCATTCAAACTGTCTGACAAGAAATTGGTAATGTCAGTCAGATAAGTGTACTTTGTGACCATTTACATTAACTGTGACCCAATCTGAGATTTCCCCTGTAAATTATAAACAACACTAAAGAAAGCTTTAGTGTTGTCTTTGGAATCCTTACCAAAGAAACAAACACAACTATCAAAGAAAACAAATTGAGACTATACTCTGTTTCAGCTAAGTAAAACTGTACAGGACTCGGTCAAGTAAAAGAAAACTTTAATGCAACACACGCTATACTAAAAACATCGGTTAAGCACTTTCATCTGTAGAATACAGACTTCATCAGAACACCAATTCAGTGCATCCATTAACAAATTTAAAAAATTTTTGGCACCAAACAAACTGAGTGAATGCTCTCATTTAAAGAGCCAGTACGTAACAATTGCAAAAATATATAAGTGATTAACAAATAACAATCTAACAATTCAATCCACCTAAATAAAAACATTTATAAATTAATGAATCTAAAATATTTAAAATTATTTTATGGTCTCAGCTAATAATGTTACAAGAGTTGTAATACTGGTTTAATAGTAATAAACTCATTTATACCAGGAGATTTTGTTGCATTTGTTAACATTTGCCAAAAACATTCTCTTTTGCTTAACTGTGCCTTATAGTTACCCCCCCCCCGAGGTGAAATATATACTTGATCGATTATTGCAAATTTAAACGTATGCGTCTCACCATACCTATTTATGTGCCTATATAAGGCATTTTTTGTATCCTTAACAGTGATCTTGTATAAATGTTCATAAATACGCTTCTTAAGCTGTCTCTCTGTTTTTCCTATATAAAAAGTGGTACATGAACTGCACTTAGCAAAATAAACTATATTTTTACTATTACAATTTCCCTTTTTGAAAACCATATATGTCTTATTAATATCATCCAGTCTGATCCCTACTACTTCATTAATAGCAAAACATTGTTTACACAACCCACATTTTGTGGTGTGTGTATTAATAACCTTAACATTGTCAGTCCTTCTATTTAATACATTTTTAATATTCATACCCATTTTGAACACAAAACTGGGTTCCTTACCAATTACACTCAATAATTCATCATCCATTACCAAATTATTCCAATGCTTTTTTATAATATTTGTAACATCTATCACAAACAGAGAATATATTAATACACACACTCTGTTATAATCTTTTTGTTCAGTATTTCTCCCACTTGATATATTAAATTCCTCATTACCAAGTATAGGAGGGTATTTTTTACCCCATTCTTTAATGACATCATCTGATATATCATCTAATAAAGCCAGAGGATATCCTCTATTTATAAACATAGTTCTTATATTATTAATTTCACCTTTCATTTTATTATAATCTGAGGTCATTCTGGCTACTCGTATACACTGACTTTTATAGATGTTCTTAAGTATATGTCTAGGGTGATTACTAGAGTAGTTAAGGTAACCATTCGAGAATGTCTCCTTTCTAAATATTTCTGACTGAAAGCCTGTTTCTGTATGGCTCACATACGTGTCCAAATAAGCAATACCTTCATGTTTGATATTATGGGTGAATTTCAGGAAGTTGCTGGCAGTATTTATATATTCCAAAAACTCAGAAAGAGTATCCATGGGTCCATCCCATAATAGGAACATATCATCCAAAAATCTTGTGTAGTATGTAACATGTTGGAAATAACCACTATTAATTAGGTGCTGGTTCTCCCATTCAAGCATTACTAAATTAGCAAAAATAGGGGCACAAGAAGCACCCATGGCCACCCCTCTTGTCTGTCTATAATACTCACCCTCAAAGTAAATATAATTATATTCCAAGACCAGGCTCATCATATCAATTATTAAATTAATACGATCCCAACTAAAATGGGAGTATTTCCTCAAACTCTCACAAAATAATTCCAATCCCTGTTCCTTAGGAATACACGAAAATAAATCTACAACATCAATAGTGACATATATTAAATTACTTTTCCATTTATTCCTAGTTAGCTGGGACAGGAACATCCATGAATCTTTGACTACATGTGGGGCATTTTGATAAATATATTTTACCCATCTATCGATGACAACTCCTATATTAAAAGTCTAAGACCTGCTTCCTGATATAATAGGTCTAAATGGTGGGTTGTGAATATTCTTATGTACTTTTGGGATACCCACAATTGTGGCTAATATGGGATTATCATTTTTCAAAAAATTGTATGTTTCAACTGTGATCCCATGATCTACTAAATATTCATCTAATGCTAAATCTATTTTGTAATAGCCTATATTTATTTCATTACGAGAGACTACCTCATAATTCTCAGAGTCAGTTAATATACTTTGGACTTTATTAATATAATCAATAGTGTTGTACAATACTATACCTGCACCTTTATCTGGCTTTATTACTCTAATTTCTTTATTATTTATCAATTCTGCCAGACATTTCCTCTCTTTGTAATTCAAATTATCTGTGTATCTCCTTCTCTTTATAAACCTATTGTATTCATAAATATCTAAACTTGAAGATTCCTCGAAATATTGCACATTTTTGTGTGGTATAGTGATATATAGTTTGGGTAAATTATTATTTACAGTTAAAAGTATTAAAGTTGATAATGCATATTTGAACAAATGCATTATTTTAGGTATTGTTCCTATGGGACTTAGATTTTTTAAAATGCTTATGGGTCTGTCTCTGAATCATGAGACTAGAAATGAATTTAATAATTTATTTAATAGTTTTGGCCTCAGCTATATGAAATTAATTATCAAGAAAAATGATGAGAAATTAAGTACTTTGATTAACGAGATTGATAAATTAAATAATATTATTGTTACAGATTTATTATTTCCTCAGTGGAAAGATTTATATGATAAGAAGTATAAATTAGCAGATAGTAAGGCAGAAAAGATATTTGATAGAAAATATAGAAAGATACAACGTGATGTGGAACAACATGTGGAAAATATGGAAAAAAGAGTATAACCCTGCTCATAGAATGGATGTAAATGAAAATAGGGTAGACAATAGACAGACTGGTACGAATTTTCAGGGGGGACGGTATTTCACCCCACAACAGAAAAAGGAATTATCAGAAGAAAAATCATTATGGGAGATGACTGACTCCAATTGTCTTGTACCAGTAGGAGTTTCATCACAGAATGAAATATGTGCTATAGTGTCAGGTGATATAGATAGTAATATCAGTTTATCTGTAAATGAAGAAAGACAAGTTGTTTATACATATAATGATTTAAAAATTTTTAATTACACTACCTTACAAATAAATGATGAACATTTTTCCTAGTTTCAAAAGGGTATAAAATATATACCTACTTCAAAATTTAATTTGGTAGATACTATCACTGAAATTAAATTGTACTGCCGTAGATTAAATTTAGCTATTTTGCATCTAAATAATAACAATAAAGTGTTGTTGAATCAAATGAAGAAAAAAAGTACATTTATCCCCCCACCACACAAAAATCTGCAATATTTCGAGGAATCTGCAAGTTTAGATATTTATGAATATAATAGGTTTATAAAGAGAAGGAGATACACAGATAATTTGAATTACAAAGAGAGGAAATGTCTGGCAGAATTGATAAATAATAAAGAAAATAGAGTAATAAAGCCAGATAAAGGTGCAGGTATAGTATTGTACAACACTATTGATTATATTAATAAAGTCCAAAGTGCATTAATTGACTCTGGGAATTATGAGGTAGTCTCTCGTAATGAAATAAATATAGGCTATTACAAAATAGATTTAGCATTAGATGAATATTTAGTAGATCATCGGATCACAGTTGACACATATAATTTTTTGAAAAATGATAATCCCATATTAGCCACAATTGTGGGTATCCCAAACGTACATAAGAATATTCACAACCCACCATTTAGACCTATTATATCAGGAAGCAGGTCTAAGACTTTTAATATAGGAGTTGTCATCGATAGATGGGTAAAACATATTTATCAAAATACCCCACATGTAGTCAAGGATTCATGGATGTTCCTGTCCCAGCTAACTAGGAATAAATGGAAAAGTAATTTGATATATGTCACTATTGATGTTGTAGATTTATTTCTGTGTATTCCTAAGGAACAGGGATTGGAATTATTTTGTGAGAGTTTGAGGAAATACTCCCATTTTAGTTGGGATTGTATTAATTTAATAATTGATATGATGAGCCTGGTCTTGGAATATAATTATATTTACTTTGAGGGTGAGTATTATAGACAGACAAGAGGGGTGGCCATGGGTGCTTCTTGTGCCCCTATTTTTGCTAATTTAGTAATGCTTGAATGGGAGAACCAGCACCTAATTAATAGTGGTTATTTCCAACATGTTACATACTGCACAAGATTTTTGGATGATATGTTCCTATTATGGGATGGACCCATGGATACTCTTACTGAGTTTTTGGAATATATAAATACTACCAGCGACTTCCTGAAATTCACCCATAATATCAAACATGAAGGAATTGCTTATTTGGACACTTATGTGAGCCATACTGAAACAGGCTTTCAGTCAGAAATATTTAGAAATTAGACATTCTCGAATGGTTACCTTGACTACTCTAGTAATCACCCCAGACATATGCTTAAGAACATCTATAAAGGTCACTGTATACGAGTAGCCAGAATGACCTCAGATTATAATAAAATGAAAGGTGAAATTAATAATATAAGAACTATGTTTATAAATAGAGGATATCCTCTGGCTTTATTAGATGATATATCAGATTATGTCATTAAAGAATGGGGTAAAAAATACCCTCCTATACTTGGTAATGAGGAATTTAATATATTAAGTGGGAGAAATACTGAACAAAAAGATTATAACAGAGTGTGTGTATAACATATTCCCCGTTTGTGATAGATGTTACAAATATTATAAAAAAGCATTGGAATAATTTGGTAATGGATGATGAATTATTGAGTGTAATTGGTAAGGAACCCAGTTTTGTGTTCAAAATGGGTATGAATATTAAAAGTTTATTAAATAGAAGGACTGACAATGGTAAGGTTATTAATACACACACCACAAAATGTGGGTTGTGTAAACAATGTTTTGCTATTAATGAAGCAGTAGGGATCAGACTGGATGATATTAATAAGACATATATGGTTTTCAAAAAGGGAAATTGTAATAGTAAAAATATAGTTTATTTAGCTAAGTGCAGTTCATGTACCGCTTTTTATATAGGAAAAACAGAGAGACAGCTTAAGAAGCGTATTTATGAACATTTATACAAGATCACTGTTAAGGATACAAAAAATGCCTTATATAGGCACATAAATAGGTATGGTGAGACACATACCTTTAAATTTGCAATAATCGATCAAGTATATATTTCACCTCGGGGGAGTAACTATAAGGCACAGTTAAGCAAAAGGGAATGCTTTTGGCAAATGTTAACAAATGCAACAAAATCTCCTGGTATAAATGAGTTTATTACTATTAAACCAGTATTACAACTCTTGTAACATTATTAGCTGAGACCATAAAATAAGTTTAAATATTTTAGATTCATTAATTTCTAAATGTTTTTATTTAGGTGGATTGAATTGTTAGATTGTTATTTGTTAAGTACTTATATATTTTTGCAACTGTTACGTACTGGCTCTTTAAATGAGAGTATTCACTCAGTTTGTTTGGTGCCAAAAAGTTTTTTAAATTTGTTAATGGATGCACTGAATTGATGTTCTGATGAAGTCTGTATTATGCAGATGAAAGCCCTTAACCGATGTTTTTAGTATAGCGTGTGTTGCATTAAAGTTTTCTTTTATTTGACCGGGTCCAGTTTCACTCGTACTGTTTTACTTAGCTGAGACAGCATATAGTCTCAATTTGTTTTCTTTGGAATCCTTGCCCTTTTGTATTTTGAAGCTTGCCTTGTATGTTTAATGAGGGCTTGTATTTTCCCAATGATACTGACCAGAGAGGTTATCCCTCCGTGGTATGAAACTCTTTTTTGGTACAACATATGTCCACATCGACATCTCAACCATCCCACACTGTCCTGACACATGGACATGACATTGTGGAGAACATCCAATGTCTCACCCCAATGTCTATCAATTACCTCAGTGTAGTTACGTATGACACCTGCTAGGTCACAGAAACTGTCATTTACAGAGGTGTAATGAGCCCTCTGTGCCTTTAGCCCCTGTCTGGTGTACCGCTCCATTCATGTCTGTGCCTCCATGACAGCCTGGAACATGCGTGTGGTAGAAAGAGGTGTGGCACGTCTGCCAGGGGCACGATGACCAGCAGTGCTCTGACGAGAACCCCTGGGCATCTGCCTATGTGGTACCGTTCCAGACATCTGGCTATAGCTGCTGTGTCCTGATACATGTGCCATAGATACTACACTGTCCTGGCCAGTGCCAACTGTACACTGTCCCTCAGCTAAGGGCAATGGTGATGGTGGATATACAGGCAGTATGACTGTGTGCATGAATGGGGTGGAGACTTGTGTACTGTCAACTGGTGGCCCAACAACAGACCCTGACAAACATGCCTGTGCCTCAACACACATATCCTCATCATCACTGTCTGTCTCAGTGACATCTGGTTCCCTTCTGTATTGAACCAGCCCCAACTCGCCACCTGTGAGAGGAAAACAGGAAACACACTTTAAGACCTGAACATGACTTCAGACCACATGCACACATGTGCACACACAAAACTACACTCCTCCCGAAAGCACACACACAACAGCAATCACAGAACATACACAATAGCAGGTTATGGTGGGGTACAGTATCAAAGCAAAACAGCATGCAGGACATGTGTTGCTCAACAGCATGCAGTGCAAGTGTAGTTAGTCCTTGTTACTAACAGTATACTTGGCTTTGATGCATGTGTTGTGTTATTAGGTGATAGCCCTCCTCCTGGAACACAATGCATATATAGACACAACATTGCTGTACAGGTATTCATAACCCTGTGATGTACTGTGCACCATAACTCACAGGTGTACATACCATTGCTGGATGTGTATCAGTGTGTCAGATAGGTATACAATGCTGATTACAGCCTCTGTGTCTTTAGCAAATAATTGTGGACACATTTTTAGCACATGCATGATGAGTATTCATACAACATCATCAGTGGTGCATGGATAATTGATGGAATACCATTCAGCCACATACCCAATGTACGGTACTTATGGTGAGTGTAGATCATATTCTGGACATGCCAGTCTCATCCATGACATGGCATGCTAAAACACAACTGCATATTTAAACACTACACATGCCCAATATGTGTAATATGACCTAGCCACTCAATAGCATCACAGGTCATATATGTGTCAGTTGTGTAAATGGTGATTGGTATGCATACTGTTTAGAGGTGCATATGTCTGCCCACACACACACATCATTATGGTGTGTAGCAATGACATATATGTGTAGTACTGGGGTTACAATAACTGGATGGGGTATAGTACCATAGGCCATCATCATGAAGCATCAGGTGGTCACTCAAGGCTGCAAATGCTTCACAAACCAGCACTAATCATGCTGTTCTGGAACTGTACTAACTTGGCTAAATTCACCATTTAACAACCAGTTGTTACATGAGTTTGTAAGGAGGCCAATAAGGAGCATTCCCTGACATGAATGTGTAGTGTGTTGCAGAGTGTTTAAATGCCCCAGGATAGGCCTCTACCCATCAGGTATATTATGTGTAATGTGTGGATGAGATTTTTGGATACTGGACTGTGTCTTTACAGAGGGTTTGGGAATCCTTTATGTGTAGCATGTTAAAACGCTCTGTGTATGACATAGATCTGTATGTTATGTGCATGTTGAGTATCAACTGTGCCTATCCAATGGTCACTACAGTCTAGCCACATTTGTTTGAGATGGTCTGGGTATTGCCTGTGTTTGAGGCAGCTAATCACATTAGTGAGATGTGCGTGCTCTTGTACCAAACATGCACAGCATGCATTATGGGTAGGTGTGTTAAATGTGTACATGGCCTACACCTTAACTATGACATGCACTTTTTATTTACAATAATAAATGTAGAACATACTCAACAGCAACTGCCTGCTGCCTTGATGTCACCCCAGATGGACCTACATAGAGATAAGATAGTTTGTCAGTGGCCACAACTGTGGCATTGCTACTGTGTGTTTGCAATCTTACAGTACAACAACAGTTTACATTCACAGGGCTACAGATTATGTTCAAAATGATCTGTATTGCACAAAAACAGGCTCCACATCTTTGAACGACACAGTCCACATCTCACATATGCATGATCTACCAATACAGATAACAGTAGTCTACAGATATGCCATGTTATCTCCATGCTCCATATGTGCTTGCTGGGTGGCTCCAACCTCCATTATTGTGTATGTCTGCTGCTGTTGTTGTTGGGCAGGTGCCACCAGGCTCATGAGCAGCTCCTCCACTCTGGTGAGTAGGTGTGGATATTAACACCACCCCCTGTTGCAAGCTGTTGTCTATGCACATTAGCGGCATACTGACGAACATTTCTGAGAAGATCACTGCAGTGATGGCATACCTGCTCGTATGTTGGGTTATGCAAGCCTACTTCATTGACCCTCCGGACAACATCTTGCCACATTGCAGTATGCTCCTGCTGGTCCTGGCTGGTTCAAGAGAACATGAGATGGTAGTGCTGAATCATACTGCTAGTAATTATATCATCTTCAGCACTACTGTAACTCGAGTTCCTGTGGTGGGCCATGATCCCTGGAAGACATAAATACAAAAATATGTCTGAACAAGTCATATGGCACATACAGTAGAGATATCACTGAACTGCCATATATAGCAACCTATAAGCTAACCAAGAGTGAAACACTGTAAGTGCCACTTATCACTGCTCACCCCATAACTACTTGAAAGTGCCTTGCTCACTCTCTATCTAATGAACCATGTTCTGCGCAGCAACAAAATAAAATCACTATATAAGACTATACAAGAGTACTGGGCACACTGTATGCAACACGATGAACCACCTAGCCACAGCAGATATACATCAAGCTGATGTGTAAAGAAATATATCATCCATCACAATCAGTGTAAGGTCCAGTAAATGTATTACTATTATACCACACAACTTGTTAATGCCAAACCCGTGGCCAAAATATGTGCACAATTGAGAATATAGGTCACATACTGCTGTAGTACACTATGAATGTTGCTAGATACGCAGTTATATGTATTACCACACATATGTCAAAGGACATGTTACAGACATACCCACACACACATCAGACATAATTACAGGACACAAAGGTATGACAACCCAGATAAACTTTCACTGTATACAATACAGTACTGTGTATCAGTACGTACACAACCTTAATTTTGAGAAATGTAATCTGTGATGAATACAGGGACCACACAAAACAGTGGATGCAAGGAATGTGGACATACACCATACTTTGCTGTACAGGCCCAGAGCTTCAATTAGTACTACAGTACACACAGGATTTGCATTCAACATTGGTACCAATCAATAATCGTAGATGAGTGCTTTACTCTCCAGTGACACACCCTAGTTAAAAACCAAGGGACTTAATCACACTGTATGCAATAGCACTTGTTCTGCCTAGCAACAGAATACACAGCTTTTGCTAGGATCAAAGCATGGACCCCTAATACCATAACATAAACAGTTACTCACTAAGCTGTCCCGCAGATACATATCTTTGATGTATTCACAAACTTATTGACCACCACAGTCAGTCAACAGGACAGAGAATCTATTGCAAAAAGTAGATGTAGGTGTGTATGAGTATATATAAATATATATATATATATATATATATATGTGTGTGTGTATGTATATATATATATATATATATATATATATATATATATATATATATATATATATATATATGTGTATATATGTATATATATATATATATATATATATATATATGTGTATATATATATATATATATACACATCCATTTGTCTGCATATACATATATACGTAGGCACATATATATTTCACATTTCATAGTGATAATATCAGTTATACAAAGGATGTAAGGTGTACAGTAATGTAATAAAATCGCACAGTCTTGGGATAAATGCATTGAAGGTGGTCACAGCCCAGGTAGCTTTAGCAGGTCTTACTGGCTTCAACATTGCAAACTGAACAAACCACCCATTGTGTTTAACCACCACATGTCATATACCAGCACTGTATGCTGTTTTGTTTGTCACACACTAAAACCTACATACAAATATGCCCATACTAACCTTCACCAACATATATATCTCCCCCCTTTGCAAACAGTTGCAATATGTCCCCTGCTCTATGCACATATATAGATGCGAATATATATGACAAATATATATTTCTCCGTATGTGTGTGGCATACACATACATGGTCCACACTGTTGTAAGTCCCTGGACCTCACAGCTGAACTGTTGGGCCTTGCTGCAACACATACATGTGTCACATATGAACACAAACTAACATTAGGGGGGTATATATGGTAACAGATGCTAGATAAGCATACTAGACTGCTACAGCAGCTGCCAATGCTAAGCTACACTTTAATATGACTATCATGCATGTGTTGTTCTGTCACACCCATGTTTATATAATGTCAGCGCTAATCCCCCCTACAGCCATTGGCCACACTACTGTGCAGAACACAGATAACATGGATCAGATCTTTGACATTTAATGCTGAGCTACACATTTCACAGGTATGTCCCACTGCCCACAGGTACACACAGTATTGTCCATAGCAGTAGTTAAATAGAACATCTGTGCATAAAGAAGTACTGCTGCCACATATGAATGTTTCACATTATGTAGACTATTCTTCAATAACATCTACTACATGTCAGTAAATACATATGTATCACATACCTTTCCTTTGTATAATTTGGTAATATTTATTTTTCCTTTTCTCTGTCTCTCTCTCTCTTTCTCTGTCTCTCTCTGTCAGTCTCTGCAATAGAGTGATTGAGTTTGTTGGCAGAGATTGCAGCCTGCTTTTGTAGGAATTTGCACATGAGCATGTGATGGCCTCTGCACCAATTAGTGGCCACCATTTGCTAACTGCATGCAGCCTGCTGTGTCGTAATTGCAGTAATCACTGTCATAGTAACCCAGTACTATAAATTGTTGATTCATGTAGGCATGGCCCTTTCAGCTTTCCAAGATGGAGATCATCCTTGTTTGGGGTGGACATCATTGTCTAAGACAGAAGGTTGGTATAGTTCTTATATCAGAAGCCAGGGGTATAGCCAGAGATTTACATTTTGTACTCAGACCTAATGTTGCTGCTTCCAGTACCGACTTGTCAGTGTAGAAATTTACTCACCCCTCAAAATGCTACCCCAAGATACATGTGAAGATGTACTTTCTTTTCAACTGTTACAATTAACTGCCATACAAAGCTAGTTATAGAGATGTATTCCTTTAGCACAAGAATTGTTTGTGAACTGCTATACTGTGAATATTCATTTATTCAGTTCTAAACAGTTTGTGCTTTTTTAGTATTGACATTAGCACAAGCTGCACAGAAAAACTGAACACATTTCAGTACAGTGAGTATGCTTACCTACATCCTTGGTAGACCCTGCACACACAAGTATATTCTACATTTGGGTAGGGGTGCAGAAGTACAGAGAGTGTAAGTAGTATTGTGTAGAGTTTATCTTGCTGGACTTACAGATTTGCTGTGTACATGTTAGTTTATCAAGGCAAGTAGTCTGTCTGAGTAACTCCCAACTGTGGACCTATCCACATGATAGCCAGAGAATAGCATGTTATTTTTTTGTCTTTGCACCACACAGGTCTTTTCAGCAATAGAGCAATGGCATTCTTACAGTTGGTTGCTACCAGTACATGGCTACATCCATTTGTATTTCAATGTTGTATTCCTACATAAAGGTATGCTTCTGAAACTCCTTCCAAAGCTATTTACACAGTGTGTAACATCAGAAAGTCTAATATGCCTCTGTGTTTCTGCCTCTGCCAGACCTCTCAACCAATCAGGTACATATTTGAACAGACTCAGGGAAAAGTAATGAAAAAGTCAGGGACAATCAGGGTCACTTTTAAAATATTAGTGCCATTAAGATGAAACATTGAGAGAATCAGAGCATATGAATTAATACACATTTTCTGAAGTAAAAGAAGTGTATAACTGAGAATTATTGTCACTATTCATTAAGTGCAATTCACCTCCTTTCTGCCCAAAGTCAGTAGTTTTAGGAGGGATTCAGAGGGACAGAGCTAAAATTTGTGTCAAAATCAGAGACATCCCTAAAAATTAGGGACAGTTGGGAGGTACGGCCTCTGCCCAAAACATATATGCCAGTGTTTGTCCTGCTGCTTCTCTTATCACAGTCATGTAATGTAATCCCACAACAACTGTTGGTCAACATTCACAGAACAAGTTGTGTGGTATGGTATTCCTAATTTTCCTTTACATTCACTCATTCTGATGAGTGATATAATTATTTAAGCACCAACTTGATGTATGTATACCATGGCTTAGTGGTACTTCATGTTGTGTTGTGTGTGCAAGGTCTGGGGTTCGAGACTTGCAGAGGTGTTTTATTTTGCTCCTGAGCAGAACAAAGGCCCTCACATACAGAGTGACTAAGGCACTTTTAAGCAGTTGTAAGTGGGTTTGCACAGGTTTGCGCATTGCTGCACATTGCTTAGCCAAGCGCAAACAAGTGCAAGCCCATACAAACCTGCTCATTACTGCTTACTAGTGCTTACTCCCGCACACCCCCTTGCTAATTTCTTTGAAAGGAAAGAAAAATGGGGAGATAGGAAAGTGGTGAAAAAGGGGCGCAAAGAGGGAAAGACAGTATGGAAAATAGCTCAGGATGTGCAGGATGGGTGTAGGGAAGGTCCATAGCTGCCCATTTCTTCAACAGCAACAGCTGTGCATATGCAATAAATTTGGAGGTAGATATGAACCCTTCAACCCCTGAGAGAGGGGTGAGGACAACAAAGTATGTTGTAATGCCAATTAAATAACATTTCATGTGTCCAGTGGACATGTGTGCAAAATGGGCTGCTATGTATGGGAAGTAATTTTTTTGGGGAGCAGATTACCCCCCCCTTTTTTTTCAGGTGAGAGTGGAATGTGGGGTAGGGGAAGTAGGTATATTTGGGGAGGTAGGCTGGGGAGGTAAACAGACAAGACAAAAAGACACATACAGGGGCGGTATATGACACATGGTGGGTGAACACCTTTGACAGGGAGGGATGTTTGAAAATTGCAAGCCCATGAGCCCCCAAATGGAAATAGTGGGACTGAGGTCCCCACCCATGGGCAGTCACCACTGCACCTTCACGACCCAGAAGGTGGCTGTGCTGGGGGCTGTGTAGGATGGGCAGGTTGACCTGGGAGTTGCGCCACTCAGGCCTCAAGCTGGTGTAGAGGTTCTGCAACAGAATGTTCAATCTCTCTATGCACCACAGCCCGAACTGTTCGAAGGGTGATAGGTGCCCCTCCACTCACGCTTGCATGGGGGAGGCTGACCCCCATCCCCTTCAGCGCTTCCACCCGAAGGTGGCACAGGGCCAATGGAGGAGGAGGTTCCAGGCTGGGCACCAGATCTGCTGGTGCCAGGTGCCATAGCCAGCTGAGGTGGGACAGGTGGGTCTGCTGGGACCAGCCTTCCCATACAAACTATATTTTGGAGAATTTAATAAAGATATGGGTTAGTAACAGTCAACAGCATTCCCAATTAGTTATAACAGCATGCAAAAGTATTCCCATTAAACCAACACACCAGATTTTCAACAGTTGAAAAACAAGCATAACACATGCATATATAGAACATTAGTGGACATTACAACAGCATGCAGGTTGAATTGAAGGCAACAGGCCACCAATATTGTGGTATTTTAACAGGGCACATGTGTAGAAATAAATGCAAATATTTATAAACCAATAGGACATATGTCACAACAAATGTTTTGAGATTAGACATACTGACTGAGGTGTGGAATTGCATTTTTTATGCACATACAGTAGGCTGGGAAAAGATCGCTCAATTAACAACTTATATAGCCTTCTAGTTTTCACTACATTCCTATTAACTGCAGTTATATGTCCCTTACATGTGTTATTATACTACCCAATGTCCTTATATTGTGCAATTGAATATTGCTCGATCATTATATACATGAGCTGTATCTTACATACAAACTGACCAAGATTCAGATGTTACCGCAACATATTTTGAGAGTTGCTCACACACACACTACTGCTAAGATGGTACACTGACAGATCTACTTTCATATAATTATCTAGATATATTCAGGTGAAAGTATCTGCTATATGTTAACAGCTCCCTACATTTCTGGCAGCACACTGACATTTCTGGGGAACACAGTACCAAGCTACTCATGTGCCAGATTAACCTGTACGTGCTGGCCATGAACCAACAGTTGAGGGCTGTAAATATGCATACAAGATACTGGCACTCCCTTGATCCACGTTATATGGGCCTACCCAAGTGTGGGTTGATACTGCTTAATTCAACACTACTATTTGTAGACTGTAACAATACAACAACATATCAAAGAAAATGACACAGACACACTCCAGGAATTATACATTTATTAAAGGATTATTACACCTTTATTTATTGGGTTAAAAGACTTTTTGAAGGCTCTCTCATTTATTTTCAGGTGAAAGTATCTGCTATATGTTAACAGCCCCCTACATTTCTGGCAGCACACTGACATTTCTGAGTGTGTGTGTGTTGTGTGTGTGTGTGTGTGTGTGTGTGTGTGTGTGTGTGTGTGTGTGTGTGTGTGTGTGTGTGTGTGTGTGTGTGTATTATGTATGTATGTATTTTTTTAGTTCCCTGAAATATTTGGACCATTTTGCTTTTCCAGTCAAACCCTTCTGGACAGGAGACCTGCTTCTAGTGGAATGAGAAGAAGTTCTGTAACTTCAGCTGAGGTAAAGAGATCAATGCTTACTGGTTGCAGCATCACAGATCCTGGCAGGGGTGTTTCTGTATACCTATAAATCCCATTATTTGCTGGGTCTGTGATATAGGTGGGCATGCGATTCATTCCTGCTAACAACACATACCCGCTGCTTTCTGACTGAAAGAGGTCAACAGGCAAAACCCTCATCACTCTCATTTCTTCTGTCATTGGTTTTTCCACCCTGACCGCTAACTGTATCCAGGTCATCTTGATTGCAGTTAAAGTTTCATTCTTCTGCTCTGTAGAGCCAAAAAGAAAGTTCTGATTTTACTCCAATATTTATGTCCCACATTAAATTTTGGATTTTTTAGCAGAAAAGCAAAGATAATAGAAAGCAAGTCATTTTAGACATTGCAATAAAATAAAATTAAAATTTCAGGTTCCTATTAGAAGACCGAAGATGCATATGCATCTTGGTCGAACTTAAAAGACTGAAACGGCAAAATACTGAAGCAGCTTTTAAGCTAATTCTTTCCCTGGTGAAGAATTTGCCTGGCTGCTTTGCTACTTTGCCATTTTCTGCACTGTAGTGCGGTCTCAGAGTTGGTATATTTAAGTAGGGGGGTGTGGGGGTGAAGCCCCCTACTTAATGTAATGTTTAAAGTGTTTTGTTTTTTATTTTTTTATTTTTTTGTTGGAACAGCGATTTTTTTTCCCTTGGAAAAAATCGCTGTTCTGACAGTTTGACATTGTAAGCTTTTGCTTACATAGGGTCGAGTAATCACTGTTCACTTTTTTAAGTGTTTGGTGATCTAATAGAAACACTAAATATATCTTATACTTCACAAAATCCATGCTAATACTATTCTTGTAATATCACCAATAGTCTAATTGAATACTTACCAATATTTAAACAGTTTCTTTGATTTAAGCCCTTGGTCTCTGATTCTAGAGGTTATAGGCTGAGAGGTGTGTCTCATAATCAATGAAAATTTTACTAAAATTGATATTGGACTATTTAGACCCTGTATATAATTGATGGAAATGCATTTTGTTTCAAGTCATAGCTTATGTGAAATTGCCATGAGTAATAATAATAATAAACAACAGAAGCCATTCCTGTAGAACCCATTACTGATGATATATGTATAAAGCAGAAGTCACATGTTACTTTAAAGATATTAGAAAAATAGAAAGCATGATGAAGTTGTGATGAGTCCTCTTTACCATGGGTCAGTAACTAAGGAGTGTCAATTCTCACCACTATCTCTGGTAAGGGAGTGTCACTAAAAGTAGGGATAGAAATACACAATTTAGCCTAAGGATGCACCAGGAACAGGCTCCAAGCCTGGGACTGGACAATATGCTTCACACCATGTCCCCAAGAGAGTCTCCACTCTAACCACTGCAGAGCACTGTGTCCCAGTTCTAGGTATCTGGCACACTCACTCTTAAATGTCTGATATTCACACATACACACACTCTTGGGAAAGACTGACACAGATTTACCTGCTATGGTTCTCTCACCAAATTACAAGGTAATGGCTGCCCCCAGTCAAATACCACAATAGTCTTCAAAAGGGGTGCTCGATTAAATTGGGTAAGATAGATATTGATACAAATGGTAGCATGTAACCCAAACTGTAATACTTTTCAGAGTGGCCCTGGTGTTGTCACAATAGACATAAACACTCTCAAGCTATTAAAAATATTCACTAAATAACCAGCCACAATGTGAGTTAGTAAAACATTTAATAATAAATAAAAGGATTTAAAATGTGTAAATACTTAAATGACTGATTCCAATATAGAACAGAGTTTCACACATAGGAAATATGAAAATAATACTGTAGGATAGATCTCACATTGATTTTTTAGAAATTCTCTAACTAGCTGTAGTTCCTTAACTATCTGAACTGTCTCTAGCTAATCTAAACAAATCAGTGAAGTAAGATTATACTCTTGCTTCTGCAAGGCAAGGTGAGGTATTATGTCCACATTCCAGGCTGTCTATCCGAAGTGATTGGAACAATTACTTTGAAAACAACTGGACTACTGCTAAACAGCTCTGGAAATATAAACTGTATTACTGAATCAGAACCTGCTTTTATAGAAGATTTTTTTTAAAGTAATAGGAAGCTGCTATGAGAATCCTTCTCTCTCATATCAGACTTTGAAAAGTAAACAAACAGCTGTAGTGAAGATCCTATTCTTCCAGCTCTGGCACACAATTTCATCACATCTAGATCAGCTGACTCTGGTATACCATACATACAGAATTCTGTTAAAAATGTACATTTGGTCAGCCAGAAGAACATCCTGCATAAATTAGAGTGATAATCAAAACACATGAACTTATTTACAAAATTAGAACTAGTCATGCTAGCATATGTAACACACAGGGTAATATACAATTTTTTACAATTATTTATAAAACGTCAGCCAGTCATGCAAGCATAAATAACAATATCTAATATCCTCACAGAAGTCCAAACCTTTTAAGCAATAATAAGTAAAATGGCACAGAAAGTATTAAGACACACACTTGAAAACATATTTGTTTAAAATCGACTGTAATAGGATACAAAAATGCAAGCATATTATACATTTTCAGATCAGGTGCATATTTATTCCAGATTGAAAAAATGTGATTTGTTTGGCTAAGATTTTAAAGTGACATGGTAGGGAAGTTTAATGAAACTCTTTATTTCCCTTCTGCATCTTTCCATATATAGCCAAATATTTGTCTGAACACAGCATGTTAAATGTGAAGCTCATAACATGTGTAGGGTTCTTATTTTGTAAAACAGAACAAAAAGCAAAAATACTGTAGCATACTAAAAGATGTTGAGCAGGAATACACTGATACTTCCTAGTGTTAGCAGAATGTCAAGTGTTGTCACTCCCTTTAATTAGCTTATGTTTCTGTCTGTACTACAAGGACGCATATTCAATGTTATATGTCTAGGGAAAACTCAGAGTAAAGACTATTACTCTCCAAATTTGTGTTCCTCAAATTAGAAAAACAGCTGTCTTTTGCTTAATTTGTAATCACTGCAAAGTTCTAGCAACTCACTATTTATTAATGCTATGGATATGTATAGTAAAAGTAAAGTATAAAATATAGCTTCAAAGTTTTATGCTACTGTTTATTACTCAGTAGTCATCCAATAAGTGCATTATGATTCAAATGTGCTTCAAAGCAGGGATATTTAGCTTCACCATGTACATAAAATATGTAACATATACAGAATTTGACTTGTTTGCATCTAACTTTGTAATGGATCAGTGCAATAATGCTATGATTTGCAATTCCAAAGCTAATGAATAATCAAAGGCAGATAGTTGAGTAGACTCTAGAGATGAGGAAAGATATTTAATGGGCATTCTTAGATGTGGAAAAAGCATGTCACAAGGTCCCAAGAAAGATGATTTGGGCAGTCCTGTGATGGTTCAAAGAGCCAGAAACATTGGTAAAACTGGTGTAGGCTATGTACATGGACCTGATAACATAACTGCAAACATTTTTTGGACTCAAAGATGGGTTCCCAGTAGGACTGGGTGTGCATCAAGGTTCAGCAGTGAGCCTCCTGCTGTGCATATTGGCGATGGACTACATTAGCAAAAAGATAAGAGAGGACAGGCCAACAAAGAACCTGCATGCAGACTATGTGTCATTACAGGCAGAGTCTGAACAAGAATTTCAGTAACTGATAGGGGAATGGAATACAAAACTGAAGGCACACAGGATGAAACTGGTACAAATAAGACTGATGTAATGGCAGCAAATGGAAGAAATCAGAAGACAATGAGAACTGAGATAGACAAGAAAATAGTAGACCTGGTTAGCAATTTCAAATATCTGAGAGGGTTGGCTGAGCAGAAGGAAAGTCTGAATGAAGAAGGCAAAGCTAGAATCAGAGGAGCTACAGCGAACTGGTACGGAGAGTCATGGGTAGTATACGACTGAAGAATGGCAAAGAAAGTAAAACGTAAGGTGTCCAAAACAGTGGTGTGATGAGTAAAAACAGAGCAGTTGAGGAAGCTAGAGGTGATGTAAATAAAGTGCCTGAGACTGGTGGTAGGATGTGCACTGTGGGACAGATGAAGAAATGGGGAGATCTGATCAGAAACACAAGTAGCTCCAAATTGCAGAGCAGGTCAAAGCGAACATATCATGATGGTTCAGGCACATGTGCAGGAAAACATATGGTAATACAGCAAAGAAGGCTTGTTCATAGGTTCATAGGTTCATAGGTAGGTACTAGGCTATCTGCCCGAGGGCATTTATAAGCCTAGCCAGAGAGTGTCAGCTTTCGCTGCCCCATTGATTAATTAACTGAGTCTCTGTCAAGAAGAGCCAATGAAGTGATCCCAGGGGTGCATTTTCTGTTACCCATCCACTCGTCAAGGTTTCTCTTGAAGAGTGTTAGTGAGGTGATCTGCCTAATGTGGTTAGGAATTTTGTTCCAAAGCATGGAGAGTCTCTGTGACAGGAATCTATCCCTCCAGCATGTTCTACTTATTGTTGTGGCGAGGTTTAGCTCACTAGAGCGAGTGGGTCACAGTGACTTGGATTTCTTTAGGTGGAGCATGTCCATCAATTCTGAGTTGGACATGGCTTTGTAAGTCAGGCAGAGATCACCTCTGAGTAAGCGATATGCCACTGAGTACAGCTGGAGTTTTTCCAGTCGGGCTGCATAGGACATATGTTTGAGGCCAGTAATCCTCTTGGTGAGGTACTTTTGTGGTCTTTCCAGCTGTTGGAAATGTCTTGTGAGTTACATCCCAAATGGGGCATTGTACTCTATGATGGGTCTGATGAGTGATGAGTAGAGGGGCACTATAACCTCCTTATTTCTAGATGTGAACCCTTTAATAATTAGATGGGCTATATAGAAGGATTTCCTAACTACTTTGGCAATATGATTGTCAAAGGAGAGATTACTATCTACCTGGGTCCCCAGATCTCTTATTACCTCTTCTGTATTAAGGGGGCTGCCACCTATGTGGTAATTCATGGGTGGTTCGTTTTTCCCAAATGGGATGACTATGCATTTTTTGGCATTTAGCTTGAGACCATGACTTTGACACCAGGTGTCCGTCTCACTAAGGCCCTTCTGGAGAATGTCCGTGTCAGCTGGAGAGTCAGTTATGGCTCCCAGTTTGCAGTCATCAGCGAAATTGGTTAGCCATAGTCCTCCTGTGTTTGCTTGTACTTCTGAGAAGTATATGCCGAACAGTAGGAGTCCCAGGACCGAGCCTTGTGGGACACCACTTGTGACTGGTTTAGAGTTGGAACTGGAGCCCGTTATTCATACCGTGTGAGTTATGTCTGCAAGCCAGTTGGCAACCCATCTCATGACATAGGGGTTTATGTTCAGGCTGGTGAGTTTTTCTATAATTCCTGAGTGGGGAATGGTGTCAAAAGCCTTGCTGAGGTCAAGGTAGGCTGTATAAACCAATTTCCCCTCATCTATGGCCTTGGTGACTGTCTCAAAGAAGTCAACCAGATTTAGTAAGCATGATCTGCCCTTAACAAAGCCGAACTGGGTTGGGTCAAGTGTTTGGTGGTTCCCAATGTCTTTGTTAATGAGTTCCATGATGATGCACTCCATAGCCTTGTAGACCAGGCTAGTCAGGCTTATGGAGCAATAGTTACCAGGGTCAGTTGTAGCCCTTCCTTTGTGGAATGGAATAATCGTTACTGTGCACCATTCCATGGGCACGTAGCCTGTGGAGAGGCTGAGGTTGAACAGTGTGTTTAGATGGGGTGTTAGTTTGTTCTGTAGTTCATGCAAGATACAGCCTGGGCCACCATCTGGCCCCATTGATGCTGTGCTTTTGGCTTTTGAAAGAGCTATTTTCACCTGTGCATCTGTGATTTCCAGGAAACTACACTTTTCCGGTATTGTTGTGGGCCATTGTGGGAGTGAGAGGGGGGTGATGTTTGCACTGAATCTATCTGCCAGGATGTTGACAATATCAGTAGATTCAGTATATTTTGTGCTATTTTGCACTAGCTCAGAACATATCTGTGAGTTGCCACTTAGATTCTTGACATAGCTAAAGAAGGCTTTGTGGTTATCTTTTGAATCCTTGGCTATTTTTCTTTCAAAGTTAGCCTTGGATGATTTTATGAGGGACCTTAGTTTCTTACTGATACTGATTAGGGATGTCTTTCCTTCTTGGGATTTGCTTTTTTTCTGAAATAGTTTCCTTCTTCTATTGTATAGCCTGTTTATGGCAGGGGTCCACCAGACTGGATTCCTTCTCTTAGGGGAGTGAGTCTTGGTTTTGCTAGGGATGGCATGATCAATGCATCCTTGTAGGTGCTCATAGAGTGCATTTGTAAAGGTTCCTGCATCTAGGACACTGTCAACCTTTAGCGTGGGGGCTGTGAAACTTACCACCTCTACCGAAAGGAAACAAGCTAAACTAAATGATATTAGTGCTTTCAGAAAGAATATTATCTATCCTTCTTCAGACAAAGTGCCTTCATTAAAACCAGATGTATATAAACATTCCAATAGCTTAATTGGCAAAAAATACACCACTCACATTTAAAGCTATAAACAGCAGCAATCGCCTACTAAAAAGCCCTCGGAGGTGAATAATATGTAACAATTCTATGTACATAAAAGTGCCGTTAACATATTTCTAAAATCCACCTTAAAAAACACATTTAAACTTCAACAAAACTATTTTAAAATGCAATCTATAAAGCGCAATAACAAAAAATATATATAATAAAATAATAATAAAAAATGACAATAATCAACACGTACTAATACATATTAAAAATCAAAAATTATCTTCTCAAAGCAAGATGCTTGAGAACACAAGAAATAGAAACATACTCATTGAGTCTGGGATACAGGTAGGCAGCAGTTCTTATCTGCCAAAACAGTTCCTCCTTTTCCAACTGTATTTGCCAGGGTCCTGCTCTAAGGTCATTATCAATATGTTTTAAAATAGTAAACTTAAAATTATGCTCAGGGTATTTTAAAATATGCCGAGCCAGGGTATTAGTGGGGTCTTTCTTACTAATAGCATAAAAATGCTCATAAATGTGCAGCTTTAGCTTTCTTTCAGTTTTACCTATATAAAAAGCAGCACATTTTTCACAATTCGCAGAATAGACCACACTTTTGGTCTCACAACTGTACTTTCCCATTATACTATAAGTTTTGTCTCTAATTGTAACTTTAGGTCCCATGCTGACAAATCTATATTGTCAGCATGCCCCACATCTAACCATACCTACATCTTTACCGTGACTATTATGACACTTAACTTCAAAGAGGGATTTTAAATTAAAACCTCTCCTAAAAGTTATCTTCGGCTTAACCACAAAACGGTTAAGTAGATCGTTGTCCACTAATATGAGTGCCCAGTTCTTATAAAGAACATTCCTTATTAGTAAGTGGTCGAAGCTATAGGTATACAAAAAGCTTGTTCTGAATGCTTGGTCACCCCTTTCATCACTGAAATTACATTGATCCTGCAAATCAAATCCATGTTCATCACTTATATTTGATAAAATTAGTTTAAAATAACCTGTCTTGCATTTATAAATAACTTCAGATGTAATATCAGCAATCAAAGAACACGGATAGCCTCTATTAGTAAACGTAGTCCCCAATTTTCTGCATTCTTCGATGAAATCAATTTCATCAGATATCATCCTAGCTACCCTTACCATCTGACCCTTAACGACAGCTTTTTTTCTGATGGTAAGGGTGACAGCTGGTATAATGCAAAAGAGAATTTGAATAAGTGGGCTTCCTATAAATGACACGTTTATATCTAGAATTGGTAATATCCTTAAATAAAATAATATCCAAGAAACTAATACTGTTCTCTTGAACATTATATGTAAATTCTAAGAATTCAGTCATACCAGTGATTTTAGAAATAAAGGATGGAACCAGAGGTAGTGGTCCCTTCCATATCAGAAATATGTCATCCTGATACCTTGTGTACCAGGCAACATAGTTTTGAAACAAGGGGTCCTTAAATAACCGGGTCCTCCCCAATAAGCCATTATACAATTGGCAAAGCTGTCACCACAGGGAGAGCCCATAGCCACCACAGATTTTTGCAGGTATATATTACCATCAAAAACCATAAAGTTATAAGTTAATACTATTTCTAAAAGAATTTCAACTAAGTAGATGGTGTTATCGCTAACCTTCTTAAGTGTCAGGAATTCTCTTATCCATTCAAGCCCCAATTTTTGTGGTATGACTGTATAAAGGTCTCTTACATCAATTGTAAGAAAACAGTAGTCTTGGTTAAAAGGAAATTCATTAATGTCATGTAGGAAGCTCCACGAATCTTTACAAATCAGGGGCTCCTGTTCAATTAGAGGCCTAAGAATACTATCAATATACTTGGCACACACATAAGTAATAGAACCCGCCCATCTACTATGGGCCTAAAAGGGGGGTCATTAACTGACTTGTGAATTTTAGGTGTGCCAAATAACGCTGGTAGTTTAGGAGCAGAAATATTCAGATACCTGTATAAATCAATATCAATTACACCCTCTAAGAAAAGGTTTTCCAGAACAGACCTAATTTTATTATACGCAATGTTGACTTCATTAATACTGGCTTGCATATAAAAGCCAGTATTCAATTGACTTAACATCTTATCAACATATGCATTATAATCCATGAAGACCAGGCCACCTCCTTTATTAGGTTTGATCACTCTAATGTTGCAATCCCACAATACATTAATGAAATCCCATTGATTTAAAGTAATATTAAGATTGCTGTCTTTATTACTACACTTATTAGCAGCTATTGCTCTTAAATCAAGCTCACACATCTTTTCAAAAGAGTGTAAAGTTTCATGTAAGGGTGGGTTAAATAAACTAGCCACCCTAAAGGAACTAATGAGAGTGAACCTGTCTCCCATAAGGACTTTCAGATTTAACTTGCGTACATATACTTTCAGATCAATGATGGTCTTGACCAAGTCAAAATGAGAGTCTGGGACGAAGGAGAGACCCCTTGAAAAAAAGTTAACTAGCTCTTGATTAATATCAAAGGTAGTGTAGTTATACATTTTAAAATCTCCTTCTGTACTAAAGACAATACTAGGATTATTTGAATAATCCATCATCTCCTCCGCTGATTCTGCTGTTCCTCGTATTCGCTTGATTCCTGTTCAATCTCAAATTCCTTTTTTGACCATTCCGGCTCCTCGGAAAGCCCTGCTGGTTATTTGAATTTGATGTAATGTTATTAGAACTGTTCTGTTGAGCACTACTATTACTGTTATTATGGTTGGTAATGTAATTTGTGTTGAAGTTTAAATGTGGTTTTTAAGGTGGTTTTAGATATATGTTAACGGCACTCTTATGTACATAGAGTTGTTACATATTATTCACCTCCACGGGCTTTTTAGTAGGCGATTGCTTCTGTTTATAGCTTTAAATGCGAGTGGTGTATTTTTTGCCAATTAAGCTATTGGAATGTTTATATACATCTGGTTTTAATGAAGGCACTTTGTCTGAAGAAGGAGAGATAATATTCCTTCCGAAAGCGCTAATAAAATTTGGTTTAGCTCGTTTACTTGTGGTTGTTCCTGCTACTTCGCCTTTGTGTTTTTGCTAGTCTGTACTGTCTTTTTGAGTGTTTTTTTTCGTCGGTATGGCAAGTGAAGTTGGAGCGTCACCACAGGATTCTCTTTTTTCCCAAATTGAGTCGAATGGTGGAACTAAAATGACTAATATAACTGGTGCCGTGGAAGCGAATGCTGAAGGGAATTTAACAGCCCTCATCCACATTTTAATGGATTGGGTGGATAACCTAACTCAACGTTTTGAACGTTTTGACTGTCGTTTAAGTCCTGGGAATGTTGTTGTTTCTAGTAGCGTTTCTGCTACTGATTCGAGGCAACAGAATGTAACAGAGCCACATTATTGAGCTGGGTCCGGAGCTAGTTTAGCTCAAATCACCAACAACAATATTAACGGACACTCTTCTGCGGCTTCGGATATTCCAGCAGGGCAAATGAGTAATTCACAGCAGCGTGGTTTGCCAATGCGAAAAAGTGAGTCACAGAATTTAGATGGTGCTTTGGCTCCATCAATTTCTAACTTTCTTAACTGTAATAACTATTTCAAGTGTGGGTCCACCGAAGGTGTCAATCAACAACAAGAAGAGACTGTAAGTAATATTACCAACTCAATAAATAACTTTGATCATAAATTATACAAATGTAAAAATTACAACTTGAAATTGCATACTTGGAAGAATGCCTGGATAAAAAGCTTATACCTAAGGGCCTACGGCAATGGCATTTTCCGGTGGGTCTGATAGAGGGCTCAGATTTTCATCATGAGCTTCTCTCATTATTTGATAAACAGGGATTCGAGTTTATCAATATGTTAATTGCACACTATAAGCGGGAAGTTGAAGATTTAAACCATGAATTGGAGCTCTTAGAGCATACTATCAAAACTGATCATGACTTTGTGCTTTACAAATATGATTATGCTCGCATCTTTACCAGCATAGAGGCGACTATGGTAAAGATGCTCAACAACAAGAAGAAAAAGATTACTAGGGATATAAATTAATACGCTACGAACAGAGCTTAGCCTCGACTACCCCAGATAATGCAATTAACTAATGTCTCCAGCACCTTGCCTGTAGATAATGACTCTGTCCAGGAGGAGCCAGCCAGGTTTCATGATATTGATGCTGATACACAAATTAATAATGTACAGCCCATACGTTATAGTGAGAGACTTATCAATAACAGTAACATTACCAACCATAATAACAGTAATAGTAGTGCTCAGCAGAACAGTTCTAATAACATTACATCAAATTCAAATAACCACCAGGGTTTTCCGAGGAGCCGGAATGGTCAACAAAGGAATTTGAGATTGAACAGGAATCAAGCGAATATGAGGAACAGGCGGAATCATCAGAGGAGATGAAGGATTATTCAAATATTCCTTGTATTGTCTTTAGTACAGAAGGAGATTTTAAAATTTATAACTACACTACCTTTAATATTAATCAAGAGCCAGTTAACTTTTTTTCAAAGGGTCTCTCCTTCGTCCCGGACTCTCATTTTGACTTGGTCAAGACCATCATTGATCTGAAATTATATGTACGCAAGCTAAATCATAAATATCCTACCTAGAGTACAAAAAGGTGAGGCTGCCCTTTAGTCCACCTCAACTAAAAACTATCCAAGTACATATTCATACCACATGGAGTGCTCCATTGCACTCAAAATGTCCCAAAGACTTATCTTCATTCTGCTTCATGTAAATATTGTAAATAGATTTCTTAACTCTCTTCTCTGTGTGCTTATATAATTGCATTTTCTCAAACTACTCTATAAGAATTCCTTTACAAATGCATAACCTTCTAAAAATGTGCTCATGTGCTCAAATAATGCTTTGTCTTAAATTACCCCATAAGAACAGCTTATGATTGTATATCCTTGTAGAATAACCTTAGTGAAGTAGTATTTGACTTTGTTGCAATAATGAATGTTTCTATTGTACAAACTGATTACCTCAATGTATCATTCATATTTTATATTTCTGTATTTTATATTTGTACATCTGGAGCTTTTCTCCCCGGGCCTCCACTGAAAATGGGTCTCAGGGCCCAGTGGACTTCCCCGGTAATCAAACTGGAAATAAATAAATAAATAAATAAATAAATAATCTGAAAGTCCTTATGGGAGACAGGTCCACTCTCATTAGTTCCTTTAGGGTGGCTAGTTTATTTAACCCACCCTTACACGAAACTTTACACTCTTTTGAAAAGATGTGTGAGCTTGATTTAAGAGCAATAGCTGCTAATAAGTGTAGTAATAGAGACAGCAATCTTAATATTACTTTAAATCAATGGGATTTCATTAATGTATTGCGGGACTGCAACATTAGCGTGATGAAACCCGATAAAGGATGTGGCCTGGTCTTCATGGATTGTAATGTATATGTTGATAAGATGTTAAGTCAATTGAATACTGGCTTTTATATGCAAGCCAGTATTAATGAAGTCAACATTGCGTATAATAAAATTAGGTCTGTTCTGGAAGACCTTCTCTTAGAGGGTGTAATTGATATTGATTTATACAGGTATCTGAATATTTCTGCTCCTAAACTACCAGCATTATTTGACACACCTAAAATTCACAAGTCAGTTAATAACCCCCCTTTTAGACCCATAGTAGATGGGGGGGGTCTATTACTTATGCATGTGCCAAGTATATTGATAGTATTCTTAGGCCTCTAATTGAACAGGAGCCCCAGATTTATAAAGATTCATGGAGCTTCCTACATGACATTAATGAATTTCCTTTTAACCAAGACTACTGTTTTCTTACGATTGACGTAAGAGACCTTTATGCAGTCATACCACAAAAATTGGGGCTTGAATGGATAAGAAAATTCCTGACACTTAAGAAGTTTAGCAATAACACCATCTACTTAGTTGAAATTCTTTTAGAAATAGTATTAACTTACAACTTTATGGTTTTTGATGGTAATATATACCTGCAAAAATCTGGGGTAGCTATGGGCTCTCCCTGTGGTGGCAGCTTTGCCAATTGCATAATGTCTTATTGGGAGAGGACTGGTTATTTAAGGACCCCTTGTTTCAAAACTATGTTGCCTGGTACACAAGGTACCAGGATGACATGTTTCTGATATGGAAGGGGCCACTACATCTGGTTCCGTCCTTTATTTTTAAAATCACTGGTATGACTGAATTCTTAGAATTTACATATAATGTTCAAGAGAACAGTATTAGCTTCTTGGATTTTCTTTTATTTAAGGATATTACCAATTCTAGATATAAAAGTGTCATTTATAGGAAGCCCACTTATTCAAATTCTTTTTTGCATTATACCAGCTGTCACCCTTACCATCAGAAAAAAGCTGTCGTTAAGCGCCAGATGGTAAGGGCAGCTAGGATGGTATCTGATGAAATTGATTTCATCGAAAAATGCAGAAAATTGGGGACTATGTTTACTAATAGAGGCTATCCATGTTCTTTGATTGCTGATATTACATCTGAAGTTATTTATAAACCCAAGACAGGTTATTTTAAAGCAATTTTATCAAATATAAGTGATGAACATGGATTTGATTTACAGGATCAATGTAATTTCAGTGATGAAAGGGGTGACCAAGCGTTCAGAACAAGATTTTTGTGTACCTATAGCATGGACCACTTACTAATAAGGAATATTCTTTATAAGAACTGGGCGCTCATATTAGAGGACAATGATCTACTTAACCGTTTTGTGGTTAAGCCGAAGATAACTTTTAGGAGAGGTTTTAATTTAAAATTCCTCTTTGAAGTTAAGTGTCATAATAGTCACGGTAAAAATGTAGGTATGGTTAGATGTGGGGCATGCTGACAATGTAGATTTGTCAGCATGGGACCTAAAGTTACAATCAGAGACAAAACTTATAGTATAATGGGAAAGTACAGTTGTGAGACCAAAAGTGTGGTCTATTCTGTGAATTGTGAAAAATGCGCTGCTTTTTATATAGGTAAAACTAAAAGAAAGCTAAAGCAGCACATTTATGAGCGTTTTTATGCTATTAGTAAGAAAGACCCCACTAATGCTCTGGCTCGGCATATTTTAAAATACCCCAAGCATAATTTTAAGTTTACTATTTTGAAACATATTGATAATGACCTTAGAGCAGGGCCCTGGCAAATACAGTTGGAAAAGGAGGAACTGTTTTGGCAGATAAGAACTGCTGCCTACCTGTATCCCAGACTCAATGAGCATGTTTCTATTTCTTGTGTTCTCAAGCATCTTGCTTTGAGAAGATAATTTTTAATTTTTAATATGTATTAGTATGTGTTGATTATTGTCATTTTTTTTTTATTATTTTTTTTATTATTTATATTTTTTGTTATTGCGCTTTATAGATTGAATTTTAAAATATTTGTGTTGAAGTTTAAATGCGGTTTTTAAGGTGGGTTTTAGATATATGTTAACAGCACTCTTATGTACATAGAGTTGTTAGATGTTATTCACCTCCGAGGGCATTTTAGTAGGCGATTGCTGCTGTTTATAGCTTTAAATGCGAGTGGTGTATTTTTTGCCAATTAAGCAATTAAGCTATTGGAAAGTTTATATGCATCTGGTTTTAATGAAGGCACTTTGTCTGAAGAAGGAGAGATAATATTCTTTCCGAAAGCACTAATAAAATTTGGTTTAGCTCATTTCCTTGTGGTTGTTCCTGCTACTTCGCCTTTGTGTTTTTGCTAGTCTGTACTGCCTTTTTGAGTGAAACTTACCACCTCTGTCTTAAGTAAGGTGAAGTTTGCTATAGAAAAGCTTTTCACTGTGGTTTCCTTGGTTGCGGATGGTGGTGTGGTGTGGACATCCAGAGTGATTAGTTTATGGTCTGATCTAACCAGTGATGGGTTGACCTCTGGTGCGGAACACCTGTCGCCCATGTTGGTAATGACCAGGTCCAATAAGTTTTCACCTCTGGTAGGGGAGTTTTCCAGCTGATCCAGGGCATTTGAGTTGATAAATTCCAGGAAGCGCTGGACCTGGGAGTTTTTACTTGAGTAGTTTTCCCAGTTAATGGTAGGGTAATTGAAATCACCCAATATCAGGGTGTTCAGTAGGACCTTCATGTTTTCCAGTGTCTCCAGAAATGTGGAGTGGTGGTCCTGGGTCATGCAGGGTGATCTGTAGTAGGCCACAATTTGCATTGCAGATTTCCCAGATGTTAGTTGCACATGGATGATCTCAGAGGTATCATGCTGCGCCACTAACTTGGAGATGTAGGTATCCTTGATGAATATGGATATACCCCCTCCTTTTGAGTTTCAGTCCATGTTCTGTGGCCAAAATGTGTGGTATGAGTTGCAGCCCAGGAGTGCTGGGGTGCTCTGTGGATCCTTGAACCAGTTTTCAGTTACTGCACAGATGCTGAAGTTCTCCATACTGAGGAGTGCTTCGAGTGCATGCATTTTGAGATTTAAACTCCTGGCATTGAGTAGCATAACCCTCATTTTTTATTTGTGCTGTTTACAGAGGCTGTTTTGACTTTTGAGCCTTGCCTAAAAAAGGCACTAACGGGGCAGCAAGAGCCTTGGCCAGTATTCGAAAGCCTAGGTGTGACAGGTGCAAGCCATCTCTTGTGAAGCTACAAGGCTTGTCGAGCATGTTGCCCTAGGCTGACAGATACTGGATCCCCTTTGAATGACACCAGAAGCTTAGCCAATTGTTGAAATTGATCATTTTTTTCTTTATACAGCGGTATCATTCTCAGTGAGGGCAGGATGCTACTTAGAGTCAGGGTCATACCTGCCTGGACTACATGATCAGAGAGATCTTCCATGTCTCTTTTCATGTAGTCCAAGGGTGAGTGCTTGTGTTATGTGGCGGATTCTGTTTCCCGACAGACAGCTAACAGTGATTGACAAGAATAAGGCAAAAGGAAATGAGGACATCCAGCAAAGAGATGGATGAATTTTGTGAGTCAGGCATGATTGTCAAAGAAAGTAGGAGAGTTGCATTGAATTGAGAGAGAGAGAGAGAGAGAGAGAGAGAGAGAGAGAGAGAGAGAAATGGCGACATTTGACCCAAAACCCCAACCCCATGTGGAAAATGGGAGAACGGGGTTGATGCTGATATTAAATGCAAACATGTGACACTGGTTAGCTCTGTTTTTTTTTCCTGGAAGGAGGAGAAGATGTATTTGCACAGGATCAGTGCCGTGGGTTATGTAACACATTACTGTTTCTGTCAGGTAGCTGAATGTTGGTACGGTGTGATTTATAAGCAAATTAACAATGGATCTAAGAAATGTTCTTGCTGCTAAAGGTGAGACACTCCAGGTAAATTGCTGAAGAATATCCTTCGGTAGTTGTGGGTTTGATTTTCCTGGTCTCCTTTTGCCTACTTCGTGACCCTGAGGAATTTATTTAACTAGACAGTGCTTCCATAAAACTGCTAAAAAGAGATTTATGTCTAGTAGGTTTATCTAGTTAACAACAAAATAACATATAACAGAATAAAATAAAAGACAAGCACAGTATAATCCTGAAGGGATACTTTACCATACTCAGTCATTTATATGGACAAGGGAGAGACAGGTGCTTGAGTAGGATAGTGAGGAGTCACCATTCTCTGACACATAGTGGCTAGGTCTTGGGGTGAACAGATTGTTATTCCATGAAATGCTGGAAAGTGAAAGCTACATATCGCTAGCCTATTTTTTGGGAAGCAAAACAGTCAACTACCAATATGCTGCTTTGCCTAATGGTAAGGTGTGTAGGCTGTGATGTATTCACAAATAAAAAGTAAAATAAAATAAAATAAAATATAGATCAAGTGCGGGCATTAGTAAGGGCCCTGTTAACTGTCAGTCTCATCAGAGGCAGAATACAGGGTCAAATAACTGACAGCCTTGGAGTGAAAGAAGCACTCTAGTTAGCACCAGAGTCTAGAGCAGAGGTAGGCAATGTTAAGTCATGTGAAAATGTGTTGATGCAACCAAAATGAGGTACAATTATAAGCCACTCACAATTCAAGTTTGCAGTTTAAGTTAAAATTTTTAGCATTTAATAATTTTCTAATATGACTTACATGCATTACTAGTTTTACTGACAGTTAAATTAATACAGTCAAATTTTCAAAGTGCACATTTACAATTGCAATATTCATTTTTAACACAATAAGATCTAAGTAAAATTAGCTTACACACCTAAAGAAGGATAGATTTTATTCACTGCAGTCATTTATGCTATGCTGCCTTACTCCCCATATATCCATCATGTTTTGGCATAATTAAACTTATTTCTTTGATTTCTTAATGAATGAAACTTTATCTATGAAACTTGTAAAATGTTTTGCTAATTCTTATACAGCAAGGTTATCAGCAATGTTCAACATTATTGCATACAATTCTGCATAATTTTCCTAGATTATTCAGTTGCCTAGGACTTAATATTTTGTGAATTAAGGCACTCCTGATCTACCTATAAAACTTACAGTCCATCAAAACAAACTGAAGATTTCTGGAGCAGAGCTTGGCACCAGGGAGTAATTCTAAAAGAAATGGCAGGGTAAGAAATACTCATCTATACCACATAAGGAAGTTTGTGGTAGGGCTTCCTTCACCTCCAGTGTACAAAATATGCTGGACTTTCCAATCACAACTGAGTTGCTTAGGTGTTGCCAAGCATCTAGCAGTGACATTTTGGACAAAAAGCATACTACCCCATTACAGTTTCCAAATTCTTACTGAGTATAGTGCCAATATTTAGGTTTAGTAATTACAAAACACTGCTTTTGATTATATTTATAGAAATTTTGTATAACCCTAGCATTATTGTGATAGTGGTACATAGAAGTCAGAGCAGTGTGGTCGGCTGGGTAAGTATATGTAGAATTGGGTCTTACACCACATACTTTAAGAAGTAACTGCACCAAGAAGAATTGTGTGTGTGTGTGTGTGTGTGTGTGTGTGTGTGTGTGTGTGTGTGTGTGTGTGTGTGTGTGTGTGTTTTTATTAACCTGCTGAGGGAAGGTCAGATGTTTAATATTGAAATATTTTAGATCAGCCATCCATAATCTCAGTCTCCAAAGCAAAGTATGTAGGTCTGTCTGGTATCATTTGTAAGGTTATTGAAAGGATCATTATGCAATAAATAAAAAAATAAATAAGTATGTAAGCAATAAACTCTTGACCCAATCCATTTTGGATTTTTTCAACGGCAGATCCTGAATATGTAACCTTGTTGACTTCTTTGAGAAGGTTACTGAAGGAATAAATGGGGACAAATCACTTAGTACATACGTAGACCTTGAAAAAGCATTCAGCACCATTCTATAGTCATGAATCATAAATAAACTCTTCCAGCTAAGTGCTATTCCCTATGAATATCTCTCAACTGCCCAGATTTTCACGGAATCTCCAGATATTTGCCTTATATTTTACGTCTTTTCCTCACAAAATTTGTGATTTTCTGGATTTTTGTGGCAAATTAGTGAGGACTGAATTAATTAAATAATGACAGGCATTTCAGTTTCAGACTTCATATCCTTCAGAAAGTGCATGGTGAGGCAAGACCTTTTATTCTAGCAACTTTCTAAGTTTATAAGATCAACATTTAATATTTCTTCCTATTTTAGGGGCTTTGTCCCTGCATTATTTTTGGCATTGTCAAGATCTTTTTTTGTGCTAAGAATTTAAAAGGTATGTCACTAGGTTACTCATTGGATAGCAAATTGGATAACAAATAGTACCTTGAAATTAGGGTGGACTGCTCCAAAAGTCCTGTCACTAACAGTGAACTCCAGATTCAGTCCTTGGGCCACTACTCTTTGGCATATACTTCTCAGAAGACTAAGCTGCTGTTAATGGTTTATGGCTGACTAAGTTTGTATATGACTATAAACTTGGTAACATCATTAAGCTCCCAAGAGGACACTGTGGTCTTCCAAGATGACTTTTTTGCACACCAGTATCAACCATGGGTCTGAGAATTGAAAGAATACATAGGAAGTACTTATTTGGCCCTTGAAGATAGAGGCTTAGCTAGTGCATACTTGACACAAATTAAAAAAAAATAAAAATGGTATGTTACCTGGTAATGCAGATTTACTATATTTAGACTTTGATAGATTTTAAGACTTAGTCAATGGCAGTTTTACTGGAAACTACATTTTAAAGAATAGTGGAGTCAATACTGTGGATAGGTGAGGTAAAGTTAACACATTTGTCTGATAAGATTTTGATTATATCCTTGGGGACTAGAATGTGTGATATTGTCATAAGTTCAGCACATTGTTGGACATTATTGATTTACTTTTTTAAGATATTTGGACCATAGTGTTATCTCCAATTGAGTACAAGTGGTCTTCTGTTGAATTGTAGTTAATACTTCTGTCACGTTTCACTTCAGTAAAGATACACACCAAAATGGATCTTTGATGACATTTTATTGAATTCATAAACAACATAACTTATTGCAATATAACTTTATTCTTTACTGCATCATTTCAATTTGTTTGTTAATCACAAGAAAACATCCTTTAACTTTTCATCAGTGTAGCGTACCCCCGCTCACCCTGCCCAAATAAGCAGCATCCTCAACCTTGCTCACTTATTCTTAAACATCAAGCAGCATTCAAATGCTCAATTTCAACCCAAAATCCTTACATCCATCCAAACACCACATGGGGAAGCAGCATCTGACCACTCACTTTCACCCCCAAACTTCCTTACACCAAACCAGACACCAGAGGGGGGAACAGAAGAGGGACAAGCTTGTCCATCTTCTCTGCCCAACAGCCTGACTCTGGTTGTTCCCCATCACATAATACCAACTTTTCACCACATCCTCCAAAAATAAACCCAAATTCACGTTAAACAAATCTAATCCAAACTCATTAAGGTGCACCCCAACAACTCTGAATTAGATGGGATTCCTATCAGCAGACTCTTTGTACTGTATTGTCTGTATGCCCACTGCCCCCAGCTGCCTTGCCAACCTAAAGTTAACAAATCACCATGCCTGCTTTACTACAATAAAACTATTAGCATGCCTTCAAAACAGACAGGGTATTATCTCGGACCACATAATACACATACTCGGATACAACTTCTTTAATGCAATGAAATCCTCCCTTATCTGGTATACCAATTGCCACCGTGGAATTAAACCCAAATGTTACCTGCCAAATGTACTACCAAGACTTGAGGAAGCCCCACATGAAATTGTATTGCTGCAAATTCCTCCATAAGCCAATTCCACCTGAGGCCTCTAATGTCTGTGCCATCTGATTCTCCACCTGAACCGATGCAAACCCAAATCTGAACCATTAGTCCTAACTGCAGCCCTTCTCACTGCCCAGTAAACATACGAGTGGCCTAGGGTGACAATCTTGTTACCTTAAAAAAAATAAAATATTAATGACCAATCTCAATATTCACTATCTATAATAAGAATAAAAGGTATTCAAAGACCGATGCCCCACCCTCTTAATGTCCTCAATCAAACTACCTTATTTTGCTAAATCCGAGGCTCTACCCATCCAAAAGGAATGGGTTGAAAACCTCTCACACAAAAAACCCATACTACAGAGGAGCACCTTTCGCATTACCTTTATCAATTGACCACCCATTATCACATTACACCCCCCCCCCCCTTAGATTGGAAAACCAGATCATGTGAACTCCATCTATGGGATGCTATGAATTTCCTTGTCCAAATCACTGGACACATATGCCTGCACCTATCTTTCCCCAAAACTATTTGCGCACCCCTCCCAACCTAATCCATTTTAGATTTCCAAAACCAAATGTGCACTGCCCCATCCAGTATCATGACATCCTTTCAAACCAATGACCTCAACAGCTCAGACACTTTAAAAACCCCAAAATACATCCATAAGCTCAATGTCACCCATAAAACGTAATCAGCTAAATCCCCACACCCCAAAGCTAGGCCCCGTAATGAAACCTTCAAAACGTTCCTTGTCACAGGCCAACACTTATCCTTACTGAAGCCATCCAATCAACCCCATCTTTCAACATATACCCAACTGTCCAAGATTTAGTGAAATTATGCAACCTTGCCTCATGAATATACCAAATGCAGTCAAGTCTACCTTAACCAACTGCACTGCCCTACCCTGTATAAGAGCCTGAGCTAAATATCACAAAAGCAATTCTTCCAAGAAGAATCTCTCCTGCCCAGGCAGCTGTAAAATAAATTTATCAAAATCACAAAATGCTCTGCTGTATGCCCTCCTGGTAGATGCTGCCCAGGACTGTTCCACGAACTGCATGGTCACTACAATCCAGTTCTCCATACATCATCTGGCACTGCCTCCAGTTCCTCTGATGCCATTGGATCTAACTGCCAAAACCTGGAAAACTGAAGATGAAACAAAGTGTCAGCAATCCTATTCCTAGCACTTGCCTCATGCACAACTGTAAAAGAAAAATAAGCAAACTCTGTAAAACAAACTTACATAAAACTAACAGTAACCATTCAGACTTAACCAGAACCACTACAATATTGTCCAACCTAAAAATAACCCTCTTTCCCATCAACTGTTCCTGCCAAGTCACGGATGCAGCCCAAATCGGCATTAACTCGAAAAAAGTAACATCCTTCTTCAAATCATCCTTCCACTCAGCCGGCCATGGAACTGCAAACCACTGACCCCCCCCCCCCTCAAAAAAAAACACTCCTATACCAAAACCCCCTGCTGCATCTGTAAATTAACCACAAATCCCATTGATCACCTACTCCGACTGCCAAAAGGAAACTCCATTAATCGGGTCTATATCATAACATCGAAAGGAACAAATCTCGAATGGCTGAAATATCAAAATTGCCATTCATCTAAATCACTTTTGTGGGGGGCTGTGCCCCCCAGACCCCCCGGTAATTATATATACCAACTCTGAGATCACACTACAGTGAGGAAAGGACACAATTCCTGATGTTCACTGTACCGCAATTTCACAAAAAACAAATTAATGAAAATGACAACCAAAGAGTTAAATATTCTCATGTCAGCTTACTGAGTTTTACCCAATAGTGCTTGCTTTTTACCCCTTTCAGCAGAAAGGCCACAGACCTACAAAAATTATGGCCCTGGAGAATAGCCAAAAATGCAAAATTCGGAAGCACTAAAAGCTTTATAACATCCTTGACCTGCACTTTATACTTAGTCGTCACCCAGGCTATCTTTTCTTTCAAATGGGTTATCTTCTCATTTGGTAGACAAAAAAATCCATGTTCCACATTCACCAACAACCCTAGAAAATCTAATGACTTCACTGGACCTTCCAATTTCTGTCTATCCAATAGGACACCCAGTTCTTCACACATCTCCACAAGGCAAGCTCCCTCATGCCCTTCAACTATTAAGAGGAAGTCATCCAAGTAATGAACCACCCTTTGAGTGTCCACCTGCTGCTGATAAATCCAGTGTAAAGCCGTGCTAAACTTCTCAAAAGTAGCACAGACTACAGAGCATCCCATTGGCATAGCCTTGTCAAAATAAAACCTGCTACCAACCACCATGCCCAACAGTGGCCAATCCTCCTCCCATACCAGCAGAAGCTGGAAAGCAGGATCAATAGCCACCTTCACCAACCACCCACAATGCGTATTCCAGTCATATGTAACTCACCTTAACTTCTTCTACCAAAATAAAATCATTTACAGAGTTCACCTCTGGGTAAGACAAATGGTGAATCATCCAAAATTCACACACCTTCGTCTTAGGTTCTAAGCCCAATGGTGAAACCTTAAAACTGTCAAAAGGGGGCCAGTATCTTACCCACCTGATGCTCTTTCTCCACCAAAGCCTCCAAAATATCTTCCCTCCCCGCACTGATCTCAAGTTCTTATCAAATGCGCCATCCCCTGCTACCTTTGATTTAACAGAAAATCCCCTAGAAAATCCCTCAATTAGCTCCTCCACCACTGCTACATCCTGATATTGCTGGACCATGACCTGCAGCACTTGCACCTTAATGGGATAATGTGTCCTCACGTCTTCCACTTGCCCCTGAAAAGCACCCCACCTTTCTTGCTATGAAAATTCTCTCTAGCACTCATACTTTTGGATCCCTGAAAAGCAGATGTTAACCCACTCAGAGCAGGGGAAAATTAAGCTTGGCTGGCTGTATTACCTTCTCGCTGGCCACACTGCACCACTGGGTGTATGCCTGCACACTTTGAACAAGTGTGCAAGAACCTACATGCCACCCATGAACATCTCCTTGCATTAAAAGCCCAACACACCCAAACCCCTTCTCCTCCTACCTTTCCCCCCTGTTACCCACACTGAAGGAGTCCATAATAGTTGCCAGCCTTATGTCTGGATGTCTCACCCCCCAACACAGGGAATGATCGACTGCCTTCCTCTTGCAAAACCTCTGATCATACCACAAACAAGCATTACCAGCCGACAGTCATTGTGCCTTCCGTATTGTCAAGAAATATGCCAAGAGCAAAAGAGCCAATCTACTATTTTTTTTCCAATCAGACTGCTATATAGTACATGAAGCCCAACACTCAGTTCTCCCATGTTCTTGGTCACATTTTTTCCACCTGTCTTTGCCTCAGAGCAGCTAAGGCTGCCAGGACATTTTTGCCATTTGCAGTTTCTGCTTACAGCAAATGCTGGACACCATCCATATCAATTAAATCAAAAATATTGACATACTCCCCCTTTTGGATCTTTTCTTTGATAAATATATGAGGGGTCAAGAATACCACTCCACATCCCTGCACCAGTATCTGTGTAGCCAACCAATCACCCAGCCAAAACCCAAAATCCGAACCCACCTCCTGCAAGTTGGAATCTGTCCCTCCGCACAAGTCTGGGTTATCTAACCCAGAAACCTGCTCACTGAAACAATGCACCTCTCCACCTAGACTCTGCCAGCCCCCAAAAACACCTGTGAGGTCCCCCTGTCTTCTGACTTGACTTTCCACCGCCTTCATTCAGGCTGACATCTCCTTGCCCCATGTCTGGCATGCCTACTGAACCTATCACTAACATATAATTACCTGCAGGAACAACTTGTGCTTTTTTCACAGTGTAAGCCTCCATTGCAACCACCTCCCTGGACTGTGACTGATGTGTTCTCTTCCCTTTGGCTGCCAGCTTACCCTTCGCTGGTGCCTTCTCTTCCTCTGTCCTATTCCACTGGCTCCAAAGTGTCACTGTAGCCCATGAAACAGGTCCACCGCCTGCGCCACAATGTCCATCCACCTCTGTCACATAGTCTGAACCTCTGCCATCCCACAACCTACAATGAGAAAATGAAAGAAAACATAATCAGCCACAATAAACATCTACATCTATGTACCCTCCCCCTTTTTTATTCCCTTTTTCCTCCTCTTTTTTCCCCCTATCCCCTCCCTTTTCCCCCTTAAGGCCCCCTTTCTACAAGTCCGATCAGCACCAGGAGAGACAAAAAAAATATATTAAATACAATGATCAACAATATGACCAATAACCTCCATGTGTTTTCTAGCTGTCAGGCCTCTCTGCTGGCCATAATTCCAAAAGGAGCATCCCAGCAAATTATGAAGCTTGTGTTTAAAAAGAAACCAAGTACCATGTTCCCTGCAGCCATTTCCCAGGCAGTTTCCCCAACATATGCACTTATGTCGAGCACATCTCTCAACCCTTCAAAGCAAGAAATCTGGTCAAAGCCATAAACAAAAATGGGACAAAGGCTTTAAAAATAGGGAAAATTTATAATTATTGCTTTGGCAATAATAAAAAAAATACAAACCATCTGTTGTTGCCTTTGTTTTGAGTTAGTAGTGTTCCTTATTGGCAGAATTCCTAAAAAAAACTGAAACTCCTGTTATCTGAAGAAGCATTATCATTAGAATAAACCACATGACTTCCCAGTGATACAAGACACAAGGACATGGCAATGCAATAACCTTAGCAAGTTTAGGTGTAATGTAGCTATCTGCTATCCTTCTCCACCACTGTCTACTACAATGAAGCAATGTTTGAAGATGGAAGTCAGAAATGCAGAATACTGTTACATCTTTGAATGCAGACAGAAATGGCTCTTACAAACTATTCTAACACTATATCTGATGTTACATGAGCATGGACAATCATTGTATACAACAATATGCTCCCTGTATCATCTGCCTGTAAGAGATACACTGGAGGTGGTTGGTACTTCAACATAGGTTCGTACTAGGTTAACTGAACTTGTGGGTCTTTTTAAGCCTAACCAATTACCCTGTGTGAATATTAAACCTTGAACTTTGTGTCTGTAAGGTAAACATTTTAACCATTATGCCATTTTTGTTTACCAGGAAAGTTCATTTGGAACTAGCCCCCTTTTCAGTGAAAGTCTAGGGAGAAATAGCTCTATACACATAAAATTGAAGAACAATGCATTCTGCTATTACATTTTCACATTCTATGCAAAGGCTAAGACATTATATAGTAGCAATACAGAAGACATTTTAAATTTGTATATAATAGTAAGACATAGTAATACAAAAAGACCCCAAATATACTAAATACATCTTTGAATGGTACATTGCAGGAGCCTTTAAAGAATGCCATGTTTTCATTACTGAGGTGGTTCAACAGAATTTTAATTACAGCACTTGTTACAATGGTAGTGCTAGTTAGTAGGTTTAAAGAGTGTGCAAAAAGGGAAGTAGAATAAGCATGGAAGTGACAATGTAGAGCTACTAATGCTTTTCAGTTCTAGTTTTACTATAGCACTGATTATTTTTCTTTGCTTGGAGGTCAGAGTGCCTTTATGATCAGCAGACACACATCTTAGTTATATTATCCATCTCATGGATAAGGATAGCAGATATGTAGGAGATAACATGTGTTAAGAGCCTGGTCTCATTGTTATAGTTAGTGTGCATAATACTCCAAGCTTGAGCAGAATTGACATTAGAATCTGGCTTGTGAATTGCTTGCTTTTTATGAAATCCCTATAATTATGATTCAGGACTGGAAAGTAGAGGCTGCTTAGGCTGAAGTGAAAAACATATCAAGGTTGGGTAGGTTTTTAATGCTTATTATAGAGTGATAAGCTGAGGTCAGAGAGTCAGTGTGTAGTAGGTTTTCCTGATATCCACATGTGTTGCACGTATTCCAGAACTGAAGAAGTCTTATTTTTGATGGCGCTTTTCCATTTTTGAAAAAGTTGAAAATTGCTTGATCCATTTCTCAGATCATGTCCCCATGGTCCTTGAAATTTTACCTAAATGGACATGTCTTCCAAAAACAAAAAAAAGTTAATCAGTGTATGTTTTAAAATATATGAAGTTGAGGACTGGTTTACTGTACATCAGGAGTGTTTCAATCTAGTCACATTGTTTGGACAGCACAATAAAATGGGTTAGGATGAAAATAAAAAAGCAAAATATTTAATAATACAATGAATCAAGTCAATCTGGTTAAAGAAAAATGAGATTCCAAAGGATGGCTCACCTGGCTCCAAGAGATACATGATCCTGAGTGAGACAGGTCAGGAACACACAAGAAATCATGGGGAGTGTAAGAATTCTAGCCATATACACATGTAAATAGACAAACTTAAAAACTGTTGCCACCCCTGAGGAGCCCCTAACAGTGCTCACCTTTCAAAGTGAACAGTGAAATACATGACAACCCTGATGAGAATTTGTGTCAAACATCCAGTCAATTAGACTAGGCTTAATGCTATCCAGAGTAGTAATTTGTTTCATAAACTGGGAATAGATTTTGATAGAAACCTATCTCTACAGCAAACCTTGTTACTTTACTGATATAGATGTAGGTCAGTAGTGTGGGTATTTGCAGCACCAGTGATTATTTTTTTGAAAAAAAAAATAGATGGTCAAATAGACTGGACCTTCATGGCTCAAAATCCACACAAAAACATAAGACATAGATCACCACAGTGCCATTGGAGGGCTACAGAGATAACAAGAGTTATGAAAATCTATCAGGATAATTGAATGATACAAGGATTTTAATCTTCTTGGTTAGAAATCTTTGAGGTTTTTAAACTTCAGAGGTATGACTGGACTTTATATACCAGAAAGGCATTTACTCATGGGTCTGATAACTGAAGGGTATGGCGTTATGATGACATTTTTGGATCGTGAGGATATTCTCTTGGAATTTAAAGGATGCATGATAGAAGAATTTCCTGAATATGGTAGAGACAAGTTGATTAAATTAGAGAGATCTGGTTATATAAATAACCACATTTCTTATGAAAGTATTTGTCTCAAGAGACATATCCTTCATAATGTCTGAGGTGAGTGGAGCTTTTTTGTTAAGTCCTGCTATGCCATGCTTTTTTGTATTTAGCTTGAAAGTGATTTCAGAATATGAAGTATGTACTGATTCCAACCCATACTAAAGCTGTTATTATCAATGAATGAGTGGTAATAGTACCAGACTTGCACTCATCAAAAAACTTCAACCATACTTCTGGGATATTTGGCTTAAATTTCTGCAAAATAATAAACACAGGAGTTGGAGGGATTAGGGTCAAATGATAGGAATGAGATGCAAATGGCTTGTCCATCCTTGGGGGAGGGAGGTGGATTTTCTTGCACCTTGCAGAACACCCAGTGAGAGACTAGATGGAATAGCCCATAGCATACATCTCAACTGTCCAGATTTTTGCAGAATGTCCAGATTTTTGCCTTATACTTTGTGTCTTTTTCTCATAAAATTTGTGATTTTCTGGATTTTTTGTGGCAAATCAGTGAGGATCGAATTCACTAAATGTATGGTAATGCAAGAAGTTTTGTTCTAACAACTTTCTAAGTTTATAAGAGTAACATTTACAATTTATCCCTATTTTTGGGGGGTTTGTCCCCCCATTATTTTTAGCTTTGTCCAGATTTTTTGTGCTAAGAAGTTGAGAAGTATGGCCCATAGAGTGTAGGCAAGCACAATGTACTGCTGCTGTTTAGCAATGTAGGCCATGTGGCTCCTCCCTCAAAGACTAGCAGCACTAGGATCATGTGGAAGCTGAAAAGAGCATGCTAGGAGTACCTGGGAGTGAGGATAAAGAAGCCTTCATGCCTACATGGATTATTGCTCCACTATCAGCTCTTGCTTCAGTGGTTAGCATTGTTACCTCACAGCAAGATGTTCTTCAGTTTGATTCTCGGCTGGAGCACCTTCTGTGCAGAGTCTGCATGTCCTCCCTGTGTTTGAGTGAGTTTTAAAGACATGCAGGTAGGTGCAAGTGTGTGTGTGTTTGTGTGTGTGTGTGTGTGTGTGTGTGTGTGTGTGTGTGTGTGTGTGTGTGTGTGTGTGTGTGTGTGTGTGTGTGTGTGTGTGCATCTGTACACCTTCTGTGAAGGTTGGGCACCAGGCTCTCAACTCGACACCATAAAAACTCCACTGCCAATCAATCTCTGGACCAGTGATCTGCTGTGGCTACCCCTAATGGGAAAAGCCAAAAGACATTCCATCAGCTCTTGCTTCATAAGAGAATGAATGGTATACTGATGGCTCTTACTTCCATGAGGAACAAATAAAATAGGTCACAGGCTGCTGATGGTTGGCAGACAGAGAGGTTAAATAAATCACCAATACCAAAAAGAACAGGAAGCAGTATTGATCTCTGCGGTCCCCCCATAATTGCAGTTCTATATCCAGAGATGGTACTATCAACTTTTATAGTCTGGATAACTAGGTTATAATCCAATGAATAACTTAGTGTGTAGCATTAACTTTATCTAAATTTTAATAACATCAGCATATGGGAGGTCAAAATAAGTAGCATGCACAAACTGACCTCTGTCCACTGCCTCTATAACCTATTCCAAGAAACTTAATACTTTCCAGAGACAGGACCTGCATTTTACAAAACACTAAAGACTGAAGTCTAGATCAGTTAAATTACCCATGCCTGCATACATGAGTTCTACTATAACTTGTTCTGTGGCTTTGCATATAAGGCTGGTGAGTCTCATGAGCCTATAATTACCTATGCCCATAAAGGCACCCTTGGAGCCTCATGGCTGTACTCTAAGCATTAGGCAAAAATCCGGGGAATAGGCTGAGGTTGAAAAGTTTAAGTGGTGGCTTGGATAGTAAATTCTGGCCACTGATGACAATTTATTTACTTATTTATTTTACATTTGTTTACTGGGAGTGTCTGACTGAGCCAAAAAAGGTCCATTTTCAGTGTATGTTCAGGGAGAAAACCTTCAAGTTATGTATTGAATATTGTTATCATAGAATGTATAAAAATATATAATAGGTTCCATTGTAAACAATGATATAATATAATTGAAATGAATAAAGCAAGTAACAGCAGTACAAAAATGCAATGGAGATGGTTAGTCAACAGTTATTACACATTATAATTCAGTATAATACAGTGCACCTAGTATATTGTCTCGTCCCATTAAAGTATTGCTTTTACCCTTAGAAAGCAGTTATAAAACATGTTACAAAGTAATTTCAGGGGAAACTAAATTTTCTGGGATAGTGGGGACAGCAATATGGAGCGGTGGGGTAAAGGAACACTAGGTTATTTTATTTGTTGGCTACATCCTTGGGAAAAGAATGCATGATATTCTTACAGACTCGCTCAATGCATGTTTGGACATTATTCCTTAAATTCCTGATATAATTGAAGAATGATTTTTAGTTTCCTTTGGTATTGTAGCAATATCAATCTCATACTCTACCTTAGATTTTCTAATTCTGCTCTTAAGATTTTTGATGACGTGTTTCAATATGGTCTTGCAGGAAGGTTATTGGGAATTTATTACAACTTTGCATTATTATAGTAAAGTTCCACTGCAGAGGTTTCATCCTGAATTTGCACTACAATTTGTGTGGGCAGGTACTGGCTGTTCTATGTAGCTGTGTAATTGTCGGTAAAAGTATTAGTTGAATGCAACAGCCTTTTCAATTGGGTCCATATGCAGAAGGACTGACAAGAATTTTACTTAGATCTTCTAAAAGCTGTAATAGGTTTCCATGGAGAAGTGAGTTTCATCTGGTAGAGGCATGATACCACTATGCTTGACCCAGTAGGTGACTGATTTTTGGTCAGATTAAATCAGAGATGAAGAAATGTAGGAAGATGTGCAGGTGGGGACTTGGTTAGTAACTGCAAGGTCAAGAATATTAGTGTCTCTAGTAGTTAGGTTTATAATTTGCAGTGGTACAGTACTATAAACAAATTCTAGGAAGTACTGTGCATATCTAATTTTAGACTGGTAAGTATAATAAACATTGCTTGGGTAATTTTACTCCCCTAATAAGAAAGCATTTGATTTGACAATTAACTCTTCAGAGGTGTTAAGGTAATTGTGATTGTCTTTGGGGTACGTGGATAGAGATCTGTAACAAGCTCTGCAGTAATATCTGGATATGTTAAGGGGGTGAGGGCCAGACTATGGATGTTGGTAATTTGACACAAGGTGATGGTGTTTCTGACAAATATGGATACTCCCCCACAGTTACCTGAAGACCTAAAAGCATGGTGGATGCTTCACCCTGTTATAGAGGGAGTGCTGCCATAATACGGAAACCATGTCTCAGGAACTATATGCGTATTAGGAAGGTAAATATAAATATGAATGTGTTCAAGTTGCAGGAGGGTTTCGGGTTTGAGAATTTTTATGTAGGTTCAGAGGTAAGTACTAAGCTAGCGGCCCTTAACCCCAAAATATGAGAATCAAACCTTGTACTTTGTGTCTGTGAGGCTAAAACCACTTTAATAATGATGCCAACCCCAGCCCCTTAATCCTCAACTACAACGTTTGAGTATTGCTACCATGCTATATTGGCACATTTTTATGCACTCTTCGAAAAAATGGCACTTTGGAAGCAAGAAAGGAGTTAACTAGTTTGTGGTAGTCTTGGTATGAGAGATGTAAGCCATCCCTCTTGAAACAAGAAGTCTTATTTACCATTTAATCCCAGGCTGAGGCATACTGATTCCTGTTAATATGATATCAGCTAGTTAAATAACTCTTAAAGCAAATTATTTTGTTATTAGACAAGCTAAGGTCAACATATACATGCTATACTTCAAAAATAAAGCAGATTTTGAAACTGATGTATATGAAATTAGTTATTTTCTGAATGCCACACTTTCACAGAGGGCTCTGGTATTAAGCCTACAGCAAATGAAAACTGAATGTGTACTTGCCAGAATAATTGAGTGTTGGGTATTACTCCACTCCAGATTAAATCAGTGAAGACTCACAGGTTATTCATGTAGCAGCTATACAGAACTCAGAGTTGCTTACTCAGACACGAGTAATAGGTTGAAAGATTTGTTCACAGCACCCATTTCTGAGTTTAAAAGATGGTTATAGAATCAGTTTTGTAATATCTATATAGTTTGAGAAACAGGTCAAATGTTTTATCTGACAGGCATGAAGTAAAACTCCAAATTTTGATTGGCTTCCAAAGAACTGTGGGGGTGTTGTAGTTTTAGCCAGCTGCTAAATCTATTTAATTCTGTTTTGGCCTGTAAATATAGTCCTACAAGTTGGACTGAGGTAGTATTTCAGAGATTCTTAACTACTGACAGTCTTCTAGTCACAAACAGACTTATCTCAGTTCTTAAATTTAATTTTAAATTGTTTATGCTCCTGTTAACAGAGGGATTAACTCCACTCCTCCATACCTTGCTTTCATGTGATTGATGTGATTTTATAGCTGCATGCCAGACCTTTAGAAAACATAGGCATAACTATTAGTTTCTATTATCTATAGAGGCTTGGGTGTCTGAATGCAAGTGAAGGCAGTTTGTATTGCTGCAGAAAAGATATTTGATCACATGGAGTCATTACATAATGTTCCTATTTTCCCAAGATTTGGATTACCAGAGGAGTTTGTTGAAGTTATTGAACTTATTTATTTAGACTCATTTTCTTGACTGATGACTGAATAATGCACATTTGACACCAATCATCACAACCAAAAGTCCCTAAAGACAGTTTCATTTGGTGGAGGTATGGTAGCACTAGGCTTGTTCCAGAAGATGACTGAGCTTTGGTCAGATTTGCCCCATCTCCCCCTTTATTTGCATGTACAAATACTGTTTGTTAGAATGGTTTTAGAATCAGAGGATAAGGGCTATATCTTGATACAGAAAGAAGTCAAAATATCATGTTTTGCAGATGATCTGACCCTTATATTTTAGTGACATGACAAAGACCTGCTTATGCTATTGGAAATGTTTGAGGCTTTGATGCAAATAGGTTCATAGGTTCATATGTAGGTACTAGGCTATTGGCTCTAGGGCCTATATAAGCCTAGCCAAAGTTACCCTGGCTTTCGCCACCCAAGAAAATTATTTTCCTGTGCCACTGTCAAGCAGAGCCACAGAAGTGATCCCCTGGGTGAATTTCCTATCTCCCATCCAATCATCAAGATTTTTCTTGAAGAGTGCTAATGAGGAGCTTTGTTTGATATAGATAGGCAATTTGTTCCAGAGTATGGGAAGTCTCTGGGACAGGAATCTATCCCTCCAGCATATTCTGTTTATTGTGGTGATGAGGCTTAGGTCCCTAGAGCATGTAGCTCGTAGGGATTGGGATTTCTTTAAGTGGAGCATGTCTAAAAGCTCTGGGTTTGACATAGCTTTGTGTGTTAGGCAGTGATTGCCTCTGAGTAGGCAATATACAATGGAGTAAAGCTGCAGTTTTTTGAGACGGTCTGCATAGAGCATCTCTTTGAGGCTGGTAATCCTCTTTGTGAGGTATTGCTGTGGCCTTTCCAGTTGTTGTAGATGTCTTGTGAGGTACATACCAAAAGGGGCATTGTACTCTATAATGGGTCTAATGAGTGACGAGTAGAGGGGAACAATGACCTCTTTTTTCCTGGATGAGAAACCTTTTGTGATGAGGTGTGCCACATAGAAGAATTTCCTGACTACTGTGGCAATGTGATTATCAAAGGAGAGACTACTGTCCACCTGTGTCCCAAGGTCTCTTATCACACTTTTGGTGTTAAGTAGACTACCACCTATGTGGTAGTTCATGGGTACTAAGTTTTTACAGAAAGGAATGACAATGCACTTTTTGGCATTGAGCTTGAGGCCATGGCTTTGACACCAGGCATCTGTCTCAGCAAGGCCCTTTTGTAGGATGTCCACATCTTTTGGAGTTTTGATTATGGCTCCTAGTTTACAGTCATCTGCGAACTTTGTTAGCCAAAGACCTTCTGTGTTGGCCTGTACTTCAGAGAAGTAGATACCAAACAGGAGAGGACCTAGGACTGAACCCTGTGGTCCTCCACTTGTCACTGGTCTGAAGCTGGATTTGGAGTCTGCTACTTTTACAGTGTGGGTTCTGTCAGTGAGCCAGTTGGCAACCCATCTTGTGACATAGGGATTTATGCCTAATTTAGTGAGTTTATCTATAATTCCAGAGTGGGGGATGGTGTCAAAAGCCTTGGTGAGATCTAGATAGGCTGTGTGAACCACCTTACCCTCATCTACGGCTTTGGTGACTGCTTCAAAGAAGTCTATCAGGTTTAGGAGACATGATCTGCCTTTTACAAACCCGAACTGGGTGGGGTCCTGAGTTTGGAGATTACCAATGTCATTGTTTATAAGTTCCATGATGATACGCTCCATAGCCTTGCAGACCAGGCTCTTTAGGCTAATGGGGCGGTAGTTTCCGGGGTCTGTGGTGGCTCCCCCTTTGTGGAGTGGGATAACTGTCACTGTGCGCCATTCAGTGGGCACATAGCCTGAGGTGAGGCTATGATTGAACATGGTACTTAGGTGGGGTGCCAGTTCGTTCTGTAGTTCATGTAGAACACAGCCTGGGATGTCATCAGGTCCCATGGATGCTGTGTTCTTGGCTTTGGATAGTGTGTTTTTTACCTGTGCAGCCGTGATTACAGGAACTTTGCATTCTTCTGGTATAGAGATGGGCCCTTTAGGGGATGACAGAGGGGTAAAGTTAGCACTGAACCTATCTGCCAGGATGTTAGCAATATCCGTTGGTTCTGTATATTTAGTGCCATTGTGCTGTAACTCAGAGCAGATCTGAGTGTTGCCATTGAGATTCTTGACATAGCTATAGAATGCTTTGTGGTTGTCTTTAGAGTCAGTTGTGATTTTGTTTTCATAAATGTTATGCTATCATATTAATATAAACAAGTCACAAACTATAAAGGCAAACTTTTATCAGGCTCTGAAAGTGCAAAGGAATGATTCTCATCTAGGGGATCATACAGTCATCAGAAATGTAGATGTATGAAAAATGACGACACTAGAGGAAAATTGGAGTATCAAATATCAATAGATATTAGTTAATGTAAATGTTTCTTTCACAAACAGAAAATACTAGTTTTAGATTTAGATCCATGAATTCAGAGTGCATAAATTCATGGATTTAGTTTTGCCTGCTGGCTGGGTTGACAGAGGGAGCAGAGGCTTTGGAAACAGTGTCTATACTGGCTTATATTGTCAAAGAGGACATAATTTTGGAGTAGGCCCCTGTACTTAGGAGGGGAGATGTGTAATCCAAGTCTCAACAGGGACCTCTACACCTCTTCATACACCTTCATGATTCTGAGTAAAGCTAATACATTCACAGATTAATGATTACACATGCCCCAGTACCACCCCAAATGCTACCAATGGAGTGCTACATAAGATGACCCTATTCTACCCAGTGTCCAAAAAGCATAAACATCAATCTTCCACATGTCAGCTATAGCTGGATCCTGATATGCTAACTGAATACGGGTTGCCTGGGTTACATTCACATTTCTTCCTGTGTCAAAAAAATCAGTTACACATTTTCCCTTCATTTGGAGAACAGGTCAATATTTATTTTGTCATTGACCCCTTCAAGAATATGCAATAATATAGAATAAACTTCTCAAAAAGTAGTTGAAAAAAGTGGAAGTGAAAGTTTGATGTCTTGTTCTTGATAAAGATAATTTCCCAGTGGATGCCATTGCAATCTGTTGAGATAATTTGGTGCAATGTTAAATGAACCATGGAAATTGTAAAAAATTCAGCTTGGGATGGTAAGGCTGGGCTGCTATATGAATGTTTCAAGAAAAAGAGAAAAAGGATGTATGCTGTTTGGTCTTTCTGGCTGGTTGGGTTGACAAAGGGAGCAGAGGTTTTGGAAACAATGTCTGTATTGTGATAACTTATAAATCTGTGACCTAAATTCAAGATGACAAGGGAGGAACTTTGACTTAGAGCCTGTGATGTTGTTAATACTATTGCAGAAGAGAGAAAGAGAGGGAGAACTCAGCCGTAGACTTGCCTGTTTTCCAAAAATGTCCTTATAAACTGATCGAGTAGATGCATCATGCAATTGAAATTAAATTGAATATTAGAGTATATTAGTGTATGAACTTAAGTGTTATATAGTTTTGTTTTGTGTCACAATTATGCTTTATTTATATGTAGTGAATACTGGTTGTATGATTGTGTTAATTCATGCTGCTGAATATTGATAGTTCCAGAATGTTTCAATACATTTTTAATGCAAAAACAGAGAGAGAGAGAGAGAGAGAGAGAGAGAGAGAGAGAGAGAGAGAGAGAGAAAAAGTACTGAAGGATGCCCACCCCCATTGATTTGTCTTTGCAATGGAAGTCGGACAATAGGCTGCAAGTGTCTGGAGATCTGTTAGCTGGATGTAATAATAAGAAGTTGACAGTAAGCAGAATTTTTCTTGAGGACATTTTTGGATTAGGAAATCCTCCTAGGCATTAAATATATTGAAAAGAGATTGGATGGTGATAAGACTGGTCTCTAGAAATTTCATGATTTACAGGCACTTTTATATGGATGTGTTTGCAGAATAATTTATCCAGAAATGCTGGGTATCAACTGGTGCTGTAGAGAGAAATCCTTTAGGTTTTTGCTACATACCATCTGAACTTGCCATAAACTGGAATAGCTTAGAGAATCCCAAAAAGATATGTTTAATGGTATTTGGATTGTTTTTGACAGTACTATATCTTTAAAAGCTTCATTTACCAGGGGTACTTTTGGACACAAATTCCAATGCCATTCTCGGGATTCATGAAAATTCATTTATGCTTCACATGAAGCCTGCATAATATTTAAGTGTTAGTGCAATGAACAGCAGCTTTAATTTCATATGCTTGCTTCTTATCACACTTGCTTGAATACAAACGTGTTCATGGCCAACACATGTTGAGCAGCATGAGCACCCACAGTAAACAAACAGACTTGCCATGGACAAACCTGTGTGTGCCTGTGTGGACAACACAAAAAGCTATGTAAGGCAAATAATGCAAGCTGAACCAGGCACGGACAGTGTACTGCGTGCAATGTGCACATAAATGTACATACAAATACAGAAATGAGTACGTGGGCAGGGTAAACAGCAAGGTCAACTACAATAAATGGCTTAGCAGCCGAGGAAAGCATACTGAGGACAACATGGAAAGAAAGCAAAGAGATGAGTCACACAAATTACGTTTTCACCACTCGCTCACCCTTTTCTGGTTGTGTTTTTAAACTCAACTATCTTTCTAGTTGCCTGCACGTTATGTTAATTTGGCCACGTATCTCCTTTCCTCTACTCTATCACTGGCTATTGTGTGTAAGCATAAAATTATCATTTTGTGAAATCACTCCCCTTCAGCTATTTACATTTATTTGTCAACTCACTGTATTCCATAGAACCAGAATACAAATGGCCCATCCCTTCAAATCTAGCTCTTTTAAAATTAGTGGCTCTCCATTTAGATAGCTAAAGCTTAATTTACACCCTCTTTCACATCTAACTGCGTAGTGTACTCTGCAGCTCTTAGGATATTAATCCATTTTTTCCATCTTACCTATTTTAACTGTGATACTTTTTGATTTTATTATGGTTCTGATTATGTCTTAAAGTGAAAAGACGAAAGCACTTAAGCAATTAATACATTCCTTTTAATATTAAAGTATATATATCCTACCTCCATTGTGTTCTTGGCATTTGTTTTGTTATATATGTAAATATGTTGTAAATAAGTGTTGTTTTTGTATAGAAATAAAGGATCCCTCTTTTCATCCTTCTTGACAAACGAATTCATCCCTTTCAGTGACCACGGTTTGATTTGCTGCTGTCTAACCTAACTTCATAATATCTCCCTAAGCACTTCATCCATACATCATCAGGGTCTATGTATTAGTTTCCACTCATATGTTTGACAGTGCCATGTATAGATCAATATATACTGAGTTGACATTTTTCCTGTAAAAACACCATTGAAATTTAACCAATAACTAGTTTGCAGTGACAAGGACTGCCTCCAGAATTGCAAACAAGATACTCCTGACATTACTTTATATTCTCACTATAACCGTCTAATCAATAAAAAAGGATATGAACTTTTCCACTATCACTGTTACCAGCCTGGTGTATATTGGCATCCTGAGGCAATGTAGAAATTGAATCATGTTTACTGGCAACCACTTAATTCTCAGACAAACTGATATGGTATGCGAGAGATGTATTTACACAATGTTACTGGAAGCAAAGCTCTCACATAAACACACTCCTAATGTCATTCAGGTTGTCAGTAGCACAAACGTCACACAGACTCACATATGCTGAGGCACTTAAACACAACCTTCAAAAGCCACAAAGACCTCCTATATGATGTACACATAACAAATACCTTCAGCATCCCTGAAAGAACTGTTTCAAAACAACACCCACATCAACACATAGAGCCACAACTCATGGAGCCTCTACTTCTAAGCCCATAAGGCAATCAACACACAGTCGAAATTCTGGTAATTGAAAACTCCATTGTAAGATACATTGATGTCACTCTCACCAAGCTAAGTTCAAAGTCAAAGTCAGTTGCTTATCATGTGCCAGGATCCTCTACATTTTGCACGGACTCAGGTCATTGGAGCACAAGTACCAGTATGACTCAGTCATAGCCCATGTGGGTATAAATGACCTTAGATGTACCTCCCTATACTATATGAAGACAGACATCATGGAGTTTTTGGAAATTGTGTCTTGGGCTGGTTTGAGCCTAGCACTGAGCAGCATTTTACCTTCCCCAAGGATGATGCCACAATATGAACAAAAATGACTGACTTTAATAATTGTCTTAGTTTCTGGTGTTATTCTAAGGGTTGCAATATTTGTCAGCATTTAAGGAGATAGTCAACAGACTGTGCTGCTTTGCCTAGGATGATCTGCACCTCTCCCCTCTAGGCTTTCAAATATTAGCAAAAATATGGTCCACCACCCTATAGTGCCTTTTTTAGGCAATTGCAAACTGAAAGTAATGATGACAAAGCAAATCAAAACAAAGAAAATTTAATGGTGTTACTGCTCAATGCTACGAGTCTAAACAAAAAAACTCCACTCAGTAGAAAATCTCAACCTAGAGAATGCTGATGTCTGCACAGTCATTGACATATTATTTAAAGCCAAGGACAGCACACCAACAGTGTGTCTTCCATACAATTAGAGCAGTTACTACACAGTCAAGGACTAAAGGAGGAGGTGTCTCAATCTACATAAAAAAAAGTATACCTCAAGGCTGGTCAGACACGACAATGCACTTGAGCTTCTCTACATTCAAATTGCCATAGTCAAAATCCTGTACCACTTCCTTGCAAGCTATAGGTCTCCCTCTATGACACAGGAAACTCATAACATGTATTTAAAGTTATGGGAAACACTCACCCTCAACCCTATACCATATTTATGCGTGACTTTAATTACATAACTATAATCTGGGAATCATATATGACACCAAACATGCAGGCACAGAGATTCTTGGATTATGTAAACACAAACTCCTTGAAACAGATTGTCAATACACAAACCAGAGGTACACCCATACTGAATCTGGTTCTCACTAATATTCATCAAAGACACCCACACCTCAAGACTGGTGGCAACGCACGATGCATCGGAGACCATCCAGGTGCAATTAACCATAGGCAAGACTGCTCTGCAAATTGTAGCATGTTACAGGCCACCCTCACAAACTCAGGAACCTCACATGGCCTTCCTGAAAACACTAGAGGGGATAAATGTATCACCAAACACCATCATACTAGGTGACTTCAATTACCCTAATATAGACTGGGAACACTACTCAAGCCCAAACACCCTAGCCCAAAAGTTCCTGGAATTCATAAACTCAAATGCCATGGAACAACTAGTCACCATCCCCACAAGAGGAGAAAACATACTTGATCTCATCATCACGAACATGGGAGCACAATGTTCAACACCGAAGTATACCCCTCACTGGTGAGATCAGATCACAAACTAATCTCGCTGGAGGTCCTCATCCCACCCCACCTGAAATAAAAAGACCACAGTAAAGAACTTCTTGAAAGCCGACTTCACACTTCTAAAGACTAGTGTGGTCTCCTTTAAGGCCCCGAGCGCGGAAAACAGTACTCAAGCCACTGAATCACTTACAAATGCCTTCTACCAGCACCTGCAGGACTGCATGGATAAGGCAATCCCAAGCAAAACAAAGACTCTTTGTACCAAAGGCAAGCGTCCAGTCTGGTGGACCCCAGCCATAAACAAACTCTACAACAAAAGGAGGAAGCTACTACAAGATAGAGCAAAATCCTTAAAAGGTAAGACACCCTTGATCACTATAAGTAAAAAACTAAGAGCTCTCATAAAATCATCCAAAGCAAATTTTGAGAGAAAAATAGCTAAAGACTCAAAAGACAATCATAAGGCCTTCTTTAGCTATGTTAGAAGCCTGGGAGGAACCTCCCAGATATGCTCAGAACTAGTTCAAAATGATGTGAAGATTACTGATCCTACAGACATTGCCAACATACTGGCTGACAGGTTCAGTGCAAACTTCTCCCCCCCCCCAAAAGGAGAGATATCTATACCAAGCGATTGCAGCCCCCCAAACATCTCCAACGCCCAAGTGAGAACTGCTCTCTCCAAAGCAAAAACACAGCATCCATGGGACCTGATGGTGTCCCCGGCTGTGTGCTCCACGAACTCAATGAGGAATTAAACCCACAGCTAGGACAGCTGTTTAATCATAGTCTTACCTCTGGATACGCACTCCAGGAGTGGCGCACTGCAACTGTGGTCCCACTTCACAAAGGCGGTGCCTCCACCGACCCTGGAAATTACCGCCCATTAGCTTGACAAGCCTTATCTGCAAAGCCATGGAGAGGATCATAATGGACCTCATAAATAAAGACATAGGGAATTTGCAGACTTTGGATCCATCCCAGTTTGGCTTTGTCAAAGGCAGATCATGCCTTCTAAACTTGGTTGACTTTTTCAAACAGTCACCAAAGCCATTGATGAGGAAAGGCAGTCCATACAGCCTACCTCGATCTGGCGAAGGCCTTCGATACAATACCCCACTCGGGTATCATTGAAAAACTCATCAGCTTAAATGTTAACCCATACATCACAAGATGGATTGCAAACTGGCTGAGTGACAGAACCCACAGGGTCAGAGTTGCTGGCGCCATGTCAGACTCAAAGCCTGTCACAAGTGGTGTACCACAGGGCTCAGTCCTGGGCCCACTCTTGTTTGGCATCTACTTTTCCAAGTACAAGCAAACACAGGAGGGTTATGGCTGACAAAGTTTGCAGATGACTGCAAACTGGGCGCCATAGTAGAAAACACATCTGACACAGATATCCTTCAGAAGGGTCTCACAGAAACGGATAACTGGTGCCAGAGCCATGGCCTAAAGTTAAATGCCAAAAATGCATAGTCATACCCTTCGGGAAAAACAAGGTTACCCCTAGCTACCAAATAGGTGGCAATCCACTGAGCATAGAAGAAGTTATCAGGGACCTGGGGACCCAGGTTGATAGTAGCCTGTCATTCGACACCCATGTAGCTAAAGTAGTTAGGAAGACCTTCTACATTGCCCACCTTATCATGAAGGGATTCTCATCTAGATCAAGGGAGGTCATAGTCTCCCTATACTCATCACTCATCAGACCAATGATTGAGTACAATGCCCCATTCGGAATGTATCTGACCCGACACTTGCAGCAGCTGGAGAGGCCACAAAGTTCCTCACCAAAAGGATAAAGGGTCTCAAACATCTGTCCTATGCTGCCCGACTGAAAGAACTCCAGCTCTATTCAGTCGCTTACCGCTTGCTCAGAGGTGACCTTTGCCTAACATACAAGGCCATGTCAAACCCAGATTTGATGAATATGCTTCACCTCAAAAAATCTAGATCCGTCAGAGCCACAAGGGCGGGAGACTTAAACCTCGACACTGCTATTAATAGGACGCGCTGGAGGGATAGATTCATCACCCAAAGACTCCCTATGCTGTGGTATAAAATCCCGGTATATGTGAGGCAGAGCACCTCGCTGGCCTTGTTCAAGAGAAATCTTGACCAATGGATGGGAGATCGCAGATATACCCCAGGGATTACCTCAGTGTCACTGCTCAACAGAGGCACAGCAAAATAATGGGTATAGTTCCCCATACTAAAGGGGTGGCGTAAGCCACAAAACTATGGGCTAGGCTTGTAAATGCCCTCGGGCAGATAGCCTAGTATGAACCTATGAACCTATGAACCTATGATGTAAACACCCTAGTGTAATGTCTTCTCTGGTAAGGTCAGACCAGAAATTGGTCTGTTTTGAAGTAAAAATAAAACCATGCTAATCCTGATACTCCTGGAATATTCAGGAACTACTCTAAGGCTAACTTCCTACTATTAAATGAAAATCTGGCAAAATTACATTCCTCATAAATGCTGAGCACACTGCTGCCTATGTGTAACTCTTTACAGAAACCTTATACAAGCACATTAATAGCTGCATAGAGGCAGCTATATCCACCAGGAAGAAGTAAAGAAGAACCACTAAAGGCAAGCCACCGTGGTGGACTGACAACATCAATAGGCTGTATAACAGAAGGAAGAAAATCATGGCAAAATTCGGAGGTGCAGCACCCAGCAGGATAAAAGCACTCTCATCAAACTAAACAAACAACTCAGAGACTGAAGTCTACCAAAGCCATATGTGAGGTAAATTTGGACTCCCAGGTCAAGGACAACTACAAGGCATTCTTTACCTATGTTTGCAACCTCAATGGCAATACACAGTTGTGTGCAGAGCTCATCGTTAATGGAGCCAACTATACTGAGCCAGAAGATATTGCAAACCTACTGGCTGACAAATTCAGATCCAATTTACCTGTCTCTCCTCTTTAACCTTCTCTCAGGAAATACCCTCCATTATAACTCCTCCTGCTATCTCTCGGGAAAAGGTACTTAATACTCTCTCTAAGGCCAAGATCACTGCATCAACATACCAAGACAATACCCCAGTACACCTTCTAAATAGCATGAAACATGACCTATCAGGCCCGCTGGAATTGTTATTTAAGTGTAGCCTCCAAACCAGCTCTGTGCCATATGAATGGAGAACAGCAACAGTCATCCCTCTGCACAAAGTTGGGCATCCACAGACCCTGGAAACTGCAGACCCATAACTCTCACTAGTCTCATATGCAAAAACCATGAAATAAGTATCATCAAATGATCAATAATGGCATAGGAAACCTCCAGACACTGGACCCAACTCATGTTGGTTTCTTCAAGGGAAGGTCATAACTTCTCAACTTGATGGACCTCTTTGAGAAGGTCACCAAAGCAATGGATGAGGGTAAAGTGGTTGACACTGCATACCTTGAACTGGCCAAGGCATTTGACACAATACCCAATTCAAGCATTGCTGACAAATTCAAGAGGTTAGGTAAACCCTTATTCCACCTAGTGGATAGACAGCTAGCTCACAGACAGGGTGCAGGGATTTAGAATAGGGGGAGTCCACCTCTACAAAGAAGCCAGTCATAAGTGGTGTCCCTCAGGCATTGGTCCTGGGACCACTCCTTTTGGCATTTCCTTTTCTGAAGTCAAGGCCAACGTTAGTGGCCTCTGGCTAACTAAATTTGCAGATTCTTGCAAATTAGGAGCTGTTATTGAATCCCCCACTGACACAAATGTTCTCCAGGAAATGCTGACATAGACAAATAACTGGTGTCAGAGTTCTGGACTAAACCTAAATGCCAAGAAATGCATAATAGTATACTTCAGGAGGTCATCCACCCCTAGCAACTACAATATTGACAACACACCCCTAACAGCTGATCCAGCAGTCAGGGATTTGGTGAAACACATAGACAGTAAGCTAGCCTTTGACCATCCTGTATCTAAAGTACTGAGGTATTCATTCTATGTTGTGCAACTTAAAAACAAAGGTATGTCATCTAGGTTAAAGGAAGTCTTTGTTTCACTGTATCCATCATTCATCAGAGCTATCACTGAGTGCAATGCCCCCTTTTGTATGTACCTAAGCAGGCATATCCCAAAACTGGGATGCACACAGAGATTCCTCACTAACATAATGCAGGGTATAATTAGAATGGCCTGTACAGACCCCGTCAAGGCCCTAGCCACATATTCTGACTCTTACAGGCTGTTGAGGGGACATCTATGCCTGGCATACAAGGCATTGCCAGACCTCACTCTGATGGAGCTCCTGTATATCTGCAAAAAAAACAGTGCCAGAATTACCTGTTTTAAAGAATTAAACCTTGCCCATGATATAAATGTAATCTGCTGGAGAGACAGTTATAGATCTTAAAGACTACTCCTTCTCTGAAACAGACTCCATATTAATGTGAAACAGAGTTTCTCCATAACTCAATTCATATCTAAATTTGACAATTGGATAGGGAAAAGGAAATTCATCCCTGGTTTGGCACCTATGTCTCTAATGGACACAGGCAGAATAGTAATGGTTCAGCTCTGAAGCTCCTGCTTGTAAATGCTTCATCTGCCAAGCCTTTGCTTACACATCTCAAGGAAACCCAAACTTGTCAGAGATGTGGGTTGCACAGCTAGGCTTAAAAAGGCCCTTGTGGACATTAACCGAGCAACCACCTATGAAACTATGTATACAGAAATATGTAAAAGGGGAGGGAAAATGTTCTAATAGTATTAAGACAATTGATTTAAAGGCAATTGTGTCACAAAGAATTTTGTAATAATAAAATTCTGCAAAACATATGTCATAATAATTAATGGTGTTCACACTTCCTGAGCAAATATAGGTAAATAAAAGTAGACATGATGTTATAGGGTGTGATAGTTGCACAAATTAATATTGTAACTGAGTGGATTGCATGACATATGAATGTTATTAACATGCTGAGTTGAGCTGACACCAAGGACTGTACAAACATTATGGGATATCTGCATAGTATACATTTCATCAATATAACATGCTGGAAAATAGTAATGGCTCAGAAGCTGCAATGTCCTTTTGCAAGAATCTAACCTTCCAATCAATATTTCACTGAGCTGTGCACTAACTGAATACACCACAGAAATAGGCATAAAACATGTATCAGGAAGATCACTTTTGAAGAGAACTATGCACTTCAACATTCTTATGGTTATGCATTCCATATGTAGGTGCATGTGGTGTTACAAATGTGGGAGCAGAGTACGACATATGTAATACCATTGCAGAAGGTACTCCTGCCTGACACAGTTATTGCAAAGACAGATAAGAACAGATACAAACACCACACTATGATGTGACATTCACCAGTGCTCTGTATTGTCAGCATCTGCCACAAGAAGTAGGAATGGATATTGTCACAAACAACTGAAATTAATGTGAAAATTAAGAAAGAATCCCTGATAATGAATGTCATATCACCAAGTCAGGCTGATGGCAATTAAAAGAGTATGCTCATGTGCATACAATTGTGATCAATCCCATATCAACATACTGTGGTCAAGGAAGGTTTCATTGTATGTTTCTGCACATACCATCCACAAACTGGACCACACTCATGTACACCACAGTACTCAATGCGTGTGCCACAGCATCACTCTCACCATGACATTGTCAGAGCAAATGTCTACTGACACGAAATCCAAAGCTATGTTCGCATGTATCTGTGCAATATATTGACAGATTAAACTGATGTGATATAATGGTTTTTTGACATTACTGTGTTCACACAAAATTAATCCCTATGCTAGAATTGAATATCATGGTTTACAACTCATTCAACTAACAATATGGCTATTAATCACATTTGTCATAGTGGAACTGTTATCACAGCTGTGAAACTCCACCTATGTGAAGTCATTCAATTGGTTGACTTTATTGGCCCATAAGTTTTTATCTTCTAAAATGGATGGGGGGGGGGGCTCTGCAACTCTGCACATACACAGTGTAATTGCAGGCAATGTTTCTCCTGCAGAACAGTTAAGGACAGAAAGGTTTATAGTCATTTAATGCTGTTTTAGAGAACTTGCCTAAGTGCTGAGAAAATCAACAGCATAGTTGGATCAATGAATGTGCATGGAGAACCTGCATCACTAATTGTCATATGTGTGGCAATGTGAATGCACTACATCATGTGTAAGAATCAGGGAATATGTGTCCCTGTAATTACTTAGAAAGAATCTTGCTGTATGTCAGACAACACCGCCTGATACTAGGTATACTCCAATTGACATGTGTTCCCCTCTTGTTATCATTGTGATAGTATAGTAGCAGTTATGTACAATGTGGATATAATCCCATATTGGAACACATGCCATACTTGGACAACAACATACATTACATTGTCCTTGGTACTGAGGTGGTGTCATAGTCCAACTGTTACGGAAGACAAAATATTCAAGGGACAGCATCAGTCTTCAGTACAGTCTTTCTAAAGGAAATGTAGAAAAAAGTCTTGTAAGAGGAGACAGCATCTGCATAATAAAATAGCATTTATATTACAGCATCGAATGCTTAGGTTGTTGAATGCCAAAATGTCAACACCTAAATGTCAAATGTTCAAAACCGCAACTGGTCAATTAATTTTTCCCTATGAAAAAATGTGCTTGGCCAACAAAAAACCCCCCTCAAAAACCATAATCAACTGGGGGGCTTCCTCCCACACCCCCAATGTGGGGGGCTGTGCCCCCACACCTCCCTAACTAAATATACCAACTCCGAGATCACGCTACACTGGGGAAAAGGGCAAATCCCCAATGATGGCCAAGAAAATTTTTCCCTTGGGAAAAGTTTGCATAATTGGACAGTTGCGGTTTTGACCGTTGACACTTAGGTGTTGATGTTTAAGCCATTCAACAACCTAAGCATTCAACGCATTAATAGGAGCCCATTAAAACAGCACATGTGGGTGACAACACCGTTAATAACACGTACACTGATTGTAAGCAGTGACGCTGGGATTTGAACTATAAACCTAACATTACAAGGTAATGAAGTTTTCTGAAACAAAAATGCAACTACAGTGAGACTGTACATTTCAATGAATTACATCACCATTGTTTATTACCTTGATGTATCTCTTAAAAAGTGGTTACTCTGCACAAGGTGTAGAAATACCTCATGTATGCATTTGCAGCCAGTTCTGCACAATAAGATGAAGAAGCACACACTCACAGAAGGCAATCATTTCTGCATTCCAACCCCTTACCTATTTACTGAAACAATTTACACATAAGTATATTAGACACACACACCACATGAAATGTCTGAATTTTAACTGTAATTGATTTTGCAAACCAAACAAAGGAAATGCTAACACTGGTAAGCTTAGATACTGACAGAGCCTTGGAGTCAGTAAATTGGAATTACCTTTCTTTGGTGTTAAAAGAAAATATTTTTTCTAATAATGTTATTAATTTTATTGAATTTCTGTATGGAAATTATTATGCATATGTTAAAATAGGCTTGTTTACCTCAAAAGCAATACATATATTAAAAGGTAGTAAACAAGGTTGTCCCCTTTCTCCTTTACTTTTTAATTTGATCATAGATCCTTTTTGCAAATTTTTTAGATCCTCCTCTCATATTAAGCAATTTCAATTAAGTAATAATTTAGCTTTCACAATTCAATTATTTGCAGATAATATCCTATTGACTCTAAAAGATTTTAATAATTCAATATCTGTTCTCTTCAAATCTATGGTATTCTTTCAAAGTAAATCAGGGCTCATCTTTAATGAAAATAAAACAAAAAATGTTACCAATAAATTATAATTCCAATGTTATTAATAGTAGACTAATTAAATATATAGTTAAGAATAGGAATTTAAATTATCTGGGTATTACTATCACAGTTAACATTGATAAAATTGTTTCTTTCAATTATAACAAAAGTATAACTTCCATAAGTCTCCTTATTAATAAATGGAACAATCTTTTTTCACAATGGATGAAAGATTATTACTGATAAAAATAATTATCCTGCCAAAGATCTTATATTATATTCTATCTGTATCCCTTCTTCTCCTAAAGGTTACATACAGTAATTGAATTCTCTAATTTTGAGTTTTTTCTGGCATTCAAACAAAGCTAGAACAGCATTAAGTCATCATTTGAGAAATTTGTCTTTAGGGGTTATTGTTTTACCTGACTTGGAGTTGTACTCTGTATCTTCTATTTAAAAAAAAATATCTTTGCGCTAATAACTTTTATATAGCCAAAATGAAAGATTTCCAAAACAGTATTTGTGTCAAAAGTATTTGTTCAGGTTCCCCTAATTATAATCGTTTTTTAAATAACTCTTTATGTTGGGTTCTAAAAAATGTCTTTAATAATTCTAATCTAACTATGAACTCCTCAGATATTACTGTTATAATAAATACTATAATGCATTGTGTATATAGAATCCAGAGGTACAGAGCTTGTTTTTTTCTCATTTTTCCTATTGCTTTTACACTAAATAATATCTCCACATTCAATATACAGATTATGAACTTCTTTAAAGAGTATAAATTATTATACTGGTTTCAGTTGATGGATAGAGAGACATTGAGGTCTTCCCAATATATATTTAATAAATTTAATCTGGATAGAGATATGTAGATACATGCCCATAACTGTAGGCATTGTAGGGAAGAAAGACTCAGTGGTATGCAACCAAAACTAAGGAGCTCTATTGTTAAGCTAATTGATCTATTATCTATTTTGATATATCAGAAAATAAATGGGAAGGGATTACTATATGATATTTATAGAGTCATTAGAACTGAATTGGAATATATTAATGAAACCTAAAAATAATGATTCTCCATGCAAGAATGATAGACAGCTTATTTTATCATTTTCTAAGCAAACTACTAGCTCACTTAAATGGGGAATGTTTTCCTAAAAAATATTCACAGATCCTTTTTTACTCCACATAGGATTGAGTTGCTCTGAAAACTAGAACTGTCTGTTGGAGATATAAACTGGACTTCAAAGCTGATTGACAGCATATGTTTTTTGAGTGTGCCCAACTTAAACCTTTGTGGGATGAGATGAATATATATATTTTTTTGCAATCTTTCTTTTCAGATAACTTTTCTTTAACCATGTCTTTGGTTTTATTTAATGCTCTTGTTCCTAGATGTGTTAAGAAACTGAAATACCAAATTTTATGGAATATTTTATCAGTTGCCAAAAAAGTCAAAACTAGGAACTGTAAAAATTAATATTCTCCCTCTTTTAATGAATTTTCCAATATTATGAATGAAGTATGTCACCTAGTATTGTTGACTATTAAATCAAGGACTTATAGAATAACATCTGCATATAACTCTTAGATGAAACTAAAAAAAAACTGTTAAACAAATAGAAGTTGAATTGTTTAATATTAGAAATTCTTTGTAGTTACATTTTAGATGCCTTTTATAAATAGTTATCTTGGTTTGGTTTACTGGTTTATACATGTTATTTATTTCTCTGATAATGTAACATTAGAATTAGTTCATTCATTAAATTAATAAAAAGAATTAGATAAAAAGTTTATTGCTAGAGGGAAGTTCTCTAGTGGGTGAATAGTACAATAGAGTATTTTGCTATGCTGGGCATTTGTCTGGAGAGTACAATAAATTGTAGGCAATGATTAGTTTTGAATATGTCAACTGGTTTGGGAGTTCAAGCCAGTTTAATTGTTTTAATTCTAGGCAGTGTTGTGTTTTATAAGGATTGTTGCAAATGTAGCTATTTTGTAGTAGAAGGAGATGATTTTTGTTTTATAACTGGCACAGTGGTGCAGCAGTTAACGTTGTGCCTCTCAGAAAGAGGTTCTATGATTTGATTCTTGACTGGGGTGTCTTCTGTATGGAGTTTGCATGTTCTTCCTGCATTCATGTGGGTCTCCAGTTACACTGGTTTCCTCCCCCATTCTAAAGACATGCATTTGGAGCATTTCTCCGCAGGCCCCCACTGAAAATAGGCTCTGTCCTAGTCAGACTTTCCCGGTCAACAAAATAAAATAAAAAAAATATATGTAGTCTTAAGAATAAGGGAAGCATATAATAAAGAAGGAAGGAGGTATGCTGCTGTTAGGGTAATCCTTACTTGATCTGTCTGTGTTTAATCTTTTTTATGTGTTTTTATAGAAAGAACCAACTTTTGTGAGTTTTCTTGATGGGATGAAGTATGTGGTGATCAAATTTGAGGTTATCTATTATGACTCTGAGTAGTTTAGTTTGGTTTCTGGTTTCAATTTTTGTGTTTTTATTTGAGGTAATATGAAATGTGTGTTTCTGGTTAAGGTAAGGTTTTGGAGGAAATTGCATAAGTTTTTTTTGCTTTTGCATTAAGAAGCAAGTCAATGTCAGTGAATGATTTTTGAGCGGTTTCCTAAAATTTTATTATGGATGAGGCAGAACAGATTGAGGTTGAATCACTGGCATATTGTTCGAGAGTGGCAAGTGTTGTAACAGTATGAAGTTTATGAAAATATTAAATAGAAGGGGGCTGAGTATTGATCCTCGGAGGATGCCACAAGATATTGGTTGAAATGCTAAAAGGTTTTGTTGACATTTAGTTGCCTGCAAATGATTACATAAATAACTGTGAAGCCAGGAAAGGGAGGGGTAAGTGAGGTCTAGTACTGCAGGTTCATAGAGAATATTTTGGTGAGACACTGTGCCAAATCCTTTGGAAAGATCAAGGAAAAGTGAAGAAACAAGGCTGCCTCATTTCTGTATTGGATTACTATATTGGTGAAGATGAGAATGTCAGTGTTAGTACTGTGTTTGGGCCTGAAACCCTGATGGGTGTTGTAGAAGAGGTTTTGTTTGGTTATATGTTTCATAAGCTGACAGAGAATACCTTTCTTGAGGCTGTTTGAGAGTAGTGATAGGATATCAATAGGTCTATAGTTTAACTCTGTTGAAGTAGCTCCTTTGTGAAGGGGTATAATAATGGATTGTTTCCAGATGGAAGGGACATAATTTTCAGTTATTGAACAGTTAATTTGAATGGAGGCAGGGAAGGATAGTGCTTCTGCACCTATTTTGAAGAAAACATGACTTTATATACAACCCACTCCCACACACAATTTGACTACTGCCAGATTAGAATCTTCTATCTATTTAATTACCCAGTCTAAAAGACACAGCATTTAACACAAGCACCATTGCAGGAGTCTGATTTCTGTAGTGTGAGAGTGCATTTTATAGAGGATGACATCAATGTTGTCTTGGTGAGAAGGTGATGTTGGGCAAAGGGTCTGACAATGATATGGACTCATTCTGCAGTTTAAAACTTTCTCTGGGCAACAACTTAAATTCCAGTAGCAACATATAAGGTCATATTTACACAACTTTATACCCAACACACACACACACACACACACACACACACACACACAGACACACACACACACACACACACACACACACACACACACACACACACACACACACACACACACACACACACACACACACACTGTGAGATTAGAAACTCCTACCTATCTAGTTACACAATTAAGAGGATACAGTGCTTAGCACAAGCACCACCATGCAGTTCTGGGCTTCTATAGTGTGGCAATGCTGTGTATATAGGATTAGTTTCTCATTTTGTGCCAGAGAAGATATTGTGATACTTAAGGTTTTGTGCAAATCCACATTTGTTGATATGAAGGAGTAAATGTAACTTTAGGATCAATGATAAACACATACTGCTGGTTTAGATTAGAGATGCTGTCATTAATGTATATTGTAGAACTGAGACTGACATGTACCTGTGTTGTATACATCAGTGTTGTGCTGAATAGAAGATTATGTTGGGAGAAGGGTCTGTCATTGTAGTAGATTCACCCTGCAGTGTAAAATTTCCTCCAGAATGCATTTTTAGTGAGGCTAGCATTATGCAATATAACATTGACACAGCTCTACATACACTTACACACACACACACACACACACACACACACACACACACTCACACACGCACACACGCACACACACAGTTGACTGTAATGATATTTGAAACTTATACTTATCTAATTAGGCAATCTAGAGAACACAGTAATTAACACAAGCACCACTGCAGAAGTCTGATTACTACATTGTGAGTGTGCACTTTATAAAGGATGACATCAGTGTTACATTGCAGAGAAGAATATGTTGGTTAAAGGGTGTGACATTGATGTGTACTCACCCTGCAGTGTAAAACCTTCTCCTGGCCACTATTTCATTGGGGCCAGCTGTACAAAAGATAATATACATATGTCTTTATATACAACCCACACCCAATTTTACTCCTGTGAGATTAGAACCCCCTAATATATAGCCAAACCATCTAGACAATACTTAACCCAAGCTCCACTGCAGAAGTTCAATTTCTACAGTGTGAGAGTACACTTTATAAAGTATAATGTGGACTCACCCTACAATGTTAAATTTTGTCTAGGCTACTATTTTAGTGAGGCCAGCAGTATATAAGGTCATACTGACACATCTCTATATGCATATATAAGTTGACTGCAGTGAGATAAGAACCTCATATCTGCCTAGTTACACAATTTAGAGAACACAGTACTTAACAAAAAAACTACTGCAGAAGAAGTCTGACTTTTGCAGTGTGAGAGTGCACTTTATAGAGGATGACATCAGTGTTGTGCTGCAAATAATATGATGTTAGCAGAAGGTTTGACATTGATGTGGACTTATCCTGCAGTGTAAAAGCTTTTCCAGGCCACTATTTCTTTGAGGGTAGTAGTATGAGAGGTCATATTTTCATGATTGTCTTATATAACCTTCACACACAATTTGACAGCTGTCAGAGTAGAACACCCTAGCTATCTAGCTCCACAATCTAGAAAGCACAATACTTTCACAAGCACCACTACAGAAGTCTGTTTTATTATACTGTGAGAGCACACTTTAGATAGAATGACATCAGAATTATGTTGCAAATAAGATTATGTTGGGAGAAGGGTCTGACACTGATGTGGACTCACCCTGCAGTGTAAAACTTTCTCCAGTCTATCTTAGTGAGGCCAGCAGTAGGCAATGTTACAGTGACACAACTTTATATACACACACAAACATAAAAATAGACTGTAGTAAGATATTGAACCTCATACTTACCTAATCAAAAAAATTTGAGGACACACTACATAACACAAACACCACTGCAGAAGTCTGATTTCATGGGTTAATGATATTTGTGAATATCAGCTGGCATCACTTTTAATATTTGTATGTGCTTAGGTTGTTATGAGTATTCCTTCGCTGGTGAGTGTGCATGCTATTATTTGTCTCTTAGGGTATACTTTCTTCAAGTTTTTTGGGTTTCTAATATAATGGCAGAAAGGGGCCCCATTCATAAGTCAAAGTATGATTAAAGTTCATGAAATTTGTTTTATTTCAATCTTCATTGTTAGCCAAAAGTGTGCTTAACCTGCACCTCCAATATGCCCAGAATTGGCTCCTTCTGCCATTCATACAGAGGTACATGTAATGGTAACATATTTAAATAAGACTGAAAATTATTGTTTTTTTTTATGTTTTATGAGGCCCATTGCTCTCACTACTATAGGAACTGTTTGGGTATCCTTCTTCCATATTGCCTCTGTTTCTGCCTGCAAATCCTTTAGGAATTTGTGTCTCTCTGTACATAATGCAGTGTAATTACTGGGTGTAGTAATTTCAATGATCAATGCTATTTTGTCTTCTTTTCATGGAGTACTATATCTGGTTTTCTCTCATCTATTTTTGAACTGTTGGTAATGGGTAATCCCATGTGATATAAACTTCATAATGTTCTGCAATGCTTTGTGGCTCATGTTTTCAATGCTTCTCAGCTACTTCAGCATTATAATGGTTGCACATTCTCCAATGCGACAGTCTTGCTACATAGGACCATTGGATCATAGGAAGTTACTAGCCTATTGGCCCTGAGGCCCTTATAAGCCTAGTCAAGAGTTTAGCCCATGCATCGACAAATCAGCACTCAATGCCCCTGTCCAGCAGGGACACAGGTGGAATCCCTGGGATGTATTTTCTATTTCCCATCCAGTTATCCAGGTTGCGTTTAAAAAGGGGTAAAGAGATACTCTGCTTGAGGTGGAGGGGGAGTCTATTCCATAGATGGGGGAGTCTCTGGGATACAAGTCTGTCCCACCAACAAGTTCTATTGATGTCACAGACCAGGCCAAGGCTGCTTGTGTGGGTTACTCGAGTGGAGCTTGACTTGCGGATATGCAGCAGTCCCATCAAGGAGAGGTCAGGAATTGCCTTGTATACCAGACAGAGGACACTTCTGAGGATTCTGTATGAAACAGAGTAGAGGGATAGGGCTTTTAGCCTATCTGCGTATGGCAACTTTTTGAAGCCCTTGATTCTCCTGATGAGGAACCTCTGTGGTCTCTCCAGCTGCAGCATGTGCTTTGCGAAGTACATGCCGAATGGGGCATTGTACTCAATAATGGGCCTTATAAGGGAAGAATACAGGGATGTTATGACCTCCTTATCCCTGTATGAGATACCCTTACTTATAAGGTGGGCCATGTAGAAAGCTTTCCATACAATGGAAGTAACGTGGTGGTCAAAAGTCAGGTTGCTATCAATCTGGGTGCCCAAATACCTCATGACTGACTGCGTGCTTTGGATGTTCTTATTAATGTGATAATTTGTGGGAACATCACTCTCTCCAAAGGGGATCATGATGATGCATTTTTTTGTATTCAGCTTGAGGCCATATTTCTGACACCAGTCATTTGGTTGGGTAAGATCCTCTTGGAAGATGTCCACATCACTATTGGAATTGATGACAGCTCCCAGCTTACAGACATCTGCAAAGTTGGTCAGCCATAGCTCACGGGTTTTGGCTTCCACCTCAGAAATGTATACCCCAAATAACAGATGCCCCAAGACCGAACCCTGGGGTATGCCACTTGATACAGGTCTACTGCTTGAGGTGGCTTCCCCTATTTTGACTAGGTGGGTTCTATCAGTGAGCCAGTTAGCTACCCATGTGCTAACATATGGATTAATGCCTAGTTGAGAGAGTTTATGTATTATGCCCAGTGGGGAATAATGTCAAAGGCTTTGCCAGCTAAAGGTAGGTGGTGTGCACTGTCTTCCCCTCATCCATGGCTTTGGTGACCATCTGAAAAATTCAACCAAATTTAACAGACATGACCTCCTCATGACGAAGCCAAAGTGTGTGGGATTGAGTGTTTGGAGGTTGCCAATGTCCTTGTTAATGAGGTCCATGATAATCCATTCCATGGTGGCCTTGCAGATCAGGCTAGTTAGGCTGATGGGTCTATAATTTCCCGGATCAGTGGACACTCCACCTTTGTGTAAAGGGATGATAGTGGCTGTCCTCCACTCAACTGGGACAAAGCCAATACTCAGGCTTTGGTTGAATAGGGTGCCTAATGGTGCAGAAAGTTCCTACCTGAGTTCATGTAGGATGCAGCCTGGGACATTATTGTCATTATGCCTTTCAGTATAAAGGCTTTCTGCCATTAGTGTATCACACCCATCAACAAAATGTGTGATATTTTTCCAATTCTGTCTTACAAAACCTGCATTTTTTCTCTTTCTCTGACATGTTCAATGGACTTGTTAAACCAACGTGTATATAGTCCACTATCCTGGGTCGCCAATATTTACCTCTCCTATTTTGGTTGAAATTCACCTCTCCTTAATCATGATCAACATGAAGCTGCTATATTTATGTATTTTTCACATTTCTCACCTCATCTGATCCTTTGTTTTAAGTTTATAGTGCTTTTGCAGTTTTACCTTATGAAATAACGTAGTAATTTAAGTTGTAGAGCAATCTCCTCCAAGTGCATAGCAGTAATGGTCTGTCTATTTACAATCAGTCTACCCCTTTTCCACTTCCATGGCTAAACCATTACCTCTATATAGTGTAGATTTGGCTCTCTGAGCACTGAGAAGATGCAAATAAGGTGTGAAATAATTAACATTCTTAAATATCAAAAAAATCACTTGTTGTAGCGAATGTAAACATAGCGTAAGTAGCTACATGACTGCATGCACATGCCTTTGGACTGCAGGAAGGAGCAATGACAACTGTTAAATCCTAATAACTTAGTGTAACCGATTACTCTACAACAACAACAAGCAATATTGAAGTAGCTCTTATCTCTGAAGTGTTTGAATCATGCAGAGTTGACTTAACATAAAAAAGTGTAAGCACCTTGAAAGCTATGAGAAAAGCTATTAGAAAAACCTTAACAATCATTTACAATCCTTACCCTTGTAGAAAGAACACACTGTCCATCCTCTGTGTAAAATGTGTCTGAAATGCAGATCAGTTATAGTACACATTGAAACCAAGTTACAAATAAATGTCCATGACATTACATTGCTGTAGTTTTGCAGAAAGGAGGGGAAGATGTTCAGAAAATAAAAAAGAAAAAAATTGCTGGCAGTGTTGGCAACCACACATTAATATAGTATGAGCTATTATTAGCATAATGCCTGTGTCAATATCACATTGATCTAGAAATGTTCAGCAAATAAGAAAGGAACATTTTCTGGTCCTCTTTTGCCTTCTTCTTAATGCCTGAAATTTTAAAATGATTAGGTTCTTGACACAAAATATCTTTAAAATTTTTATTTCTTTTAAAAATAAATCTAGGTTGTGTCCCTATAATTCTAGTTATATTCTCATCTGTTAAAAAAATTCTCCAGTTGTCTCGAATTATATTACATATATATATATCTTTACTGCACATCTACCTAATTAGGCAATTTTTTACCTCTATGTAACCATGGATTTGCACTTTGTTTTCTATAGAGACTGCTGTTGTCCATTTCCTTTCTCAGTAGATTTTTACTATAACCTCATGCTTGAAAATTATTCTTTAAAGAGTCCAGTTCCTGTATAAAGGAATTTTCATTCATGCAAAGTCTGGATATTCTACATACTTGTCCCTTGACTCTGTGTTGGAATACATGTCTAGGGTGCATGGTATCAAATCTAAGCATGCTGTTGGTCCAACAAGGCTTCCTGTATAGTGAGGTCTCTACCTCCCCATTTTCTTTGTTAATAATACTAACATCCAGGTATTTCATAACTGAACTAGAGTAATTCAATGAAAATCTAAAGAAGCTGGTAGTAGATTCAAAATACTTAATAAAGTATGTTAATTCTGATGTGGTGCCCCCCCCCCCCACAAAATGAAAACATCGTCCACAAATCTATTGTAAAAAAAATGTCTTTCCATTCATGTGCTGCCTCAAATATCACCAGATCTTCCCAGGATGCCAGGAATAGGTTAGCATATGTGTTCACACAAGGCGTACCCATAGCTATACCTTGTCTCTGACAATAATACTTTTTGTGACAAAGAAAAACATTGTTCTCTAATACTAGCCTTAATAAGGAACTGAACCGTATATTTTTATCTGTATGTATATTCACCTTTTTATTCAGTATTTCTTCTATGCCAGTAATACCATATTGATTTTCTATGAAAGTGAACAAATTCTTTACA
>NC_056733.1:1508769544-1508784544 GCF_019279795.1 Protopterus annectens
GTGTCCATGCTGTGAATCAGCAAGCCTATGCAGATAGGCTGCTAAGGCTGCACCACCAGGCAGGTTAGTAATTATTCTGCATGCATTGTTATATAAAATAAGTGAGAGAGCCTGAAAAAGAGTGTTGTAGCCCATTAATAAAGTTATAATATGTCTTGAATAAGTCTTCTGCATGCACTGTAATATCAAATAAATGAGAGAGCCTCTAGAAAAATGTGTAATGTAATTAATAAAGGTATAATTCCTGGAGTGAGTCTGTGTCACTTAGTTCGAAATGTTGTTGTACTCTTGCATTATATAAATAGTACTGTTGTATTAAGCGCTGTCAACCCACACTTGGGCAGGCCCATATAAAGTGGATGAAGGGAGTGCCAGTAGCTGTGAAGCATATATACGTTCCTCAACTGTTGGTTAATGGCTGGCATGCATAGGTAAATCTGGCACACAAGTAGCTTGTTAATGTGTTCCCCAGAAATGTCAGTGTGCTGCTAGAAATGTAGGGGGCTGTAGAAATACAACTGATAATGTCACCTGAACACATCCAGATATGTAGATATATAAATATAAATAAAATATATAAATACGTAGCAGTAACAACTGCATCTTGGACAGTTTGTATGTCAGATACAGGTCAGGTATATAAGGAACTAGCAAAACCCATTTCACAACTTAATGGACTTTGCCTAGTTTAATAATACATGTAGAGGATATATACCTGCAGTCAACAGGAATGTAGTGTAAACTATAAGGGCATATAAGATGTTAATGGAGGTATCTTTTTGCACCCTACTGTATGTGCATAAACAATGCAATTCCACACCTCAATGGGTATGTCTAATCTCAAAACATTTGTTGGGACATATGTCCTATTGGTTTATAAATATCTGCATTTACTTTGATGCATGTGCCCTGTTCAAACACCACATTCTTGGTGGCCTGTTGCCACCAATCAATCCTGCATGCTGTTGGAATGTCATCTGTTGTTCTATATATGCATGTGTTATGCTTGCTGTTCCACTGTTGGAACTCTGGTGTGTTGGGTTAATGGGAATATTACTGCATGCTGTTACAACTAATTTGGAATGCTGTTGGCTGTTACCAACCCATATTGTCATTAAATCCTCCTAAACATAGAATGTATGGGAAGGCCGGTCCCAGCGGACCCACCCGTCCCACCTCAGCTGGCGATGGCATCTGGCACCAGTAGGTCCGGTGCCCAGCCTGGGACTTCCTCCTCCGTTGGCTCTGTGCCACCTTTGGGTGGAAGCGCTGCAGGGGATGAGGATTGTCCCCCCGTGCAAGCGTGGCCAGAGGAGGGCCACTTATCACCCTCCGAACGGTCTAGGCTGTGGTGCGTAGGGAGATCCAGCATTCAGTCGCTGATCATCTACGCCAGCTCAAGGCAAGAGTGGCGCAATTCACGGGTGAGCCTGCCCCTCCTATGCAGCCCCAAGCACAGCCACCCTCTGGGCTGTGAAGGTGCAGTGGTGACTGCCCATGGGTGGGGATCTCAGTTCCACTGTTGCCATTTGTGGGCTTATGAGCTTGCGATTTCCAAACATCCTTCCTCGTCAATTGTGTTCACCCACCCCATGTGTCATATTCTGCCCCTGTATGCATCTTGTTTGTCTTGTCTGTTTACCTCCCCAACCTACCTCCCCAAATATACCTACTTCCGCTACCCCTCATTCCACTCTCACCTGAAAAAAAAATGGACAATCTGCTCCCACAAAAAAATTACGCCCCATACATAGCTGCCCATTTTGCACACACGTCTGCTGGACAGATAAACTGATATTTAATTGGCAGTACAACATACTTTGTTGTCCTCACCCCTCTCTCAGGGGTGGAAGGTTTCAAATGTTCCTCCAAATTTGTAGTATATGCACAGCTGTTGCTGTTAAAGAAATGGGCAGCTATGGACCTTCCCTCCACCCGTCCTGCACATCCCTAGCTTTTTTCCCTACTGTCTTTTCCTCTTTGTGCCCCTTTTTCACCACTTTTCTATCTCTCCATTTTCTTTTCTTTCAAAGAAATTAGTGCAGGGGTTAGCGGGAGTAAGCACTTTTAAGCAGTCATTAGCAGGTTAAGCGAGTGCGCACATGCGTGCACTTAGATAAGTATTGCTAAGCATTGTGCAAACCCAAGCAAACCCGCTTACAACTGCTTAAAAGTGCCTTAGTCACCCTGCATGTGAGGGCCCTTGTTCTGCTCAGCAGCAAAATAAAACTCCACTGTCTGGACCTTGTACACACTAGACTGCATGAAGTACCACTAAGCCACAGCAGACATACAAGGTTGTGCTGAAATAAATATATTGTGCATCAGAATGAGTGAATGTAAAGGAGAAATAGGAATGCCATAACACAAAACTTGTTCTGTGGAACTTTACCAGCAGTTGTTGTGGAATTGCATTACATGACTGTGATAAGAGAATCAGCCATTCTAGCAGGAAATAATGTTACAGTAGCACTTTACAACCCACACACAGTATCGTAGCAGGACAAACAGTGGCATATCTGATTAGGGCACAGGACATACATCCAAATTGTGACTACTTTCCAGGGATGTCCCTGATTTTGAAACATATGTTAGCTGTGTCCCTCTGAATCCCTCTGAAAGGTACTGATGTTAAGCAGAAAGGTGGGGTATTACACGTAATGAATAATGACAATAATAAAAGTTAGACACCACATGTACTTCAGAAAAGGTGTAGTAATCCATATGCACTGGTTCTCTTGAAGTTTCCCCTTGCTGTCTTTATTATTTTGAAGGTGTACCAGACTTTTACCTACCTTTCCTGACTCTGTTCAAATATGTACTTGAGTGTTTCAGAGGCCTGGCAGAGTCAGAAACACACAGGCATATCAGCTTTTCTGCTGTTACACACTGTGCAAATAGCTTTGGAAGGAGTTCCATAAGCATACCCTTATGTAGGAGTACAACACTGAAATACCAAAGGATGTAGCCATGTACTGGTAGCAACTGACTGTAACAATGCCATTGTACCAGTGCTGAAAAGACCTGTGCATTGCACAGACAAAGAATAACAGGCTAACATCTGGCTACCATCTGGATAGGTCCACAGTTGGGAGTTATGCAGACAGAATACTTGCCTTGATAAACTAATAGATACACAGCAACCCTTTAAGTCCAGCAGGATAACATTCACACAATAATACATAATGATCTCTGTACATCTGCATCCCTACCCAAATGTACAATATACCTGTGTGTTCAGGGTCTACCAAGGATGTAGGTAGGCATACTCAGTACTGGAATTGTGCATTTGTCATGAGTAGCCTGTGTTAATGTCAACACTAAGAAAGCACAAACTGTTCAGAGGTGAGTATATTGATATTCACAGTATAGCAGTTCACAAACAGTTCATGTGCCAAAAGAATACATCTCAATAACTACTTTTGTATGGCAGCTAATTGTACATGTAGAAAAGAAACTACATACTCCCATGTATCTTGTGTTAGCATTTGCAGGGGTGAGTACAATTCTACACTGACAAGTGTGTACTGGAAGTGGCAACATTCAGGTCTGAGTACAACATTGAAATCAGTGGCCACACCCCTAGCTTCAGATATAAGAACTATACCAACCTTCTGACTTAAACAACGGTGTCCACAGCAAACAAGTATGAGCCCCACTTTGGAAAGCTGAAAGGGCTACGCCTACCTGGCCTAAGAATTTATAGCATTGAGTTGCTATGACAGTGAGTATTGCAATTACCACACAACAGGCTGCATGCAATTACCAAATGGTGGCCACCAATTGGTGCAGAGGCCATCACATGCACATGTGCAGATACCTATAAAGGCAGGCTGTACTTGCTGCCCACACACACAATCACTCCATTGCAGACACTGAGAGAGAGTGAGAGTCAGAAACAAAGAGAGACATTAACAGCAAAAGCAAACTCAAAAGCAAAAGGAACTTGGAATTGTATAATACCAACACATACAAAGGAAAGGTATGTGACAGATATGTATTTACTGGCATGTAGTAGATGTTTTCTGAAGAGTACTATACATACTTTGAAACAGCCATATGTGGCAACAGTAAACATCTATGCACAGATGTCCAGCATAACTACTGCCATGGACAAATCAGTGTGTAGCTGTGTGCAGGGGGACATAACTGTGACATATGTAGCTCAGCATTAAATGTCAAACATCTGATCCTTGTTATCTGTGTTCTGTACTGTAGTGTGGACAATGGCTGTTTGGGGGAGTAGCACAAACATCTATATAAACATGGATGTGACAGAGTAACACATGCATGATAGTCATATTAACGTGTATCTTAGCAATGGCAACTGCTGTACCAGGCTAGTATGCTAATCTAGCATTTGTAGCTATATACACACCCTCTAATATTACTGTGTGCTCACATGTGACACCTGTTCATGTTGCAGCAAGGGACAACAGGTCAGCTGTGAGGTCCAGGGACTTACAACAGTGTGGACCTTGTGTGTGTATGGCACACACATACTGAGAGATATATATGTGTCAGATATATTAACATCTGTACATGTGCATAGAGCAAGGGACATACTGCAACTGTATGCGAAGGGTGGACATATATATATATTGGTGAAGGTTGTTATGTTCATATATGTATGTAGGTTGTAGTGTGTGGCAAACAAGACAGCATGCAGTGCTGGTATATGACATGCGGTGGTTAAACACTGTGGGTGTGATTTAAGTTTGCAATGTTGCAGCCAGTGAGGCCTGCTAAAGCTACATGGGCTGAGAACACCTTCAATGCATTTATCACAAGACTGTGCGATGTCATTACATTACTGTATACCTCACATCCTTTGCATAATTGATATTCCCACCATGAATGGTGGACTGTATATGTGCCTATATGTATATGTATATGTACACCAATGGATGTATATATGTATGTGTATATATATATATCTATATATATATATATATATATATATATAATATATATATATATAGAGAGAGAGACATAGTCATATATAGTGAGACAGATGCCTGGTGTCAAAGCCATGGCCTCAGGCTCAATGCATCCACTTTTACAAAACATAGTATCCCCACAGTACCACATAGGTAGTAGCCCCCAACATGTTGAACAGGTACCGATGTGTACATACAGTCAAGTGTTACATCATCTCTCCTTTGGTAATCATATTTCCAAAGGTATAATGAAATTCCTCGGTGGATCACATAAGCGCTAAGGGGCCTGCATGCATATCCACAAAGGTTGTTGTACACCTATAATGAATAGCCATCAAAGACAAACTTTACTGCATTTGAACATGTCTGAAATATACCTCAGGCATGACCCCTCACTCACACTATTCAATAGAAACCGTAATGAGTGTGTGTGACATGGATGACCTAGGCTGGGGATCTCTGCAGTGGCCGGGCTTGTCACAAGCATACAGATGTGACCTAATGTCTGGAAAGCGCCAGCACACTCTGGCAAAGATAACAGATGCGTTCATGGAGCAAGCAGGGTTCCCACCTATGAAATAATTGAGTTCACATGTACGTATATGTATTTGCCACACAGCTACCTGACATGTGCAATGCACATACTGTTGTCATAGTGATATGTCATACAGTAGTAAAAACAAAACCCACAACACATTGACCAACAATGTCACACACATAGAGCACACACACACTCACCAAGTGCAGGATTCAATCCCCTATCTAACTACTTTAGGATAATAGAGCAGTACATATTAACACGGCATGCTACTTACATTACTGGAAGTTGTCTTTTCCACAGGTATATTTGTAGGATGGTGACATCATCAGACTTGACAAAGATGAGTATACCACTTTTAAGTGTTTCAGTAGTCTTCTAAAAGGTTGCTCCTCTCCAACGAGATATACACACACATACTCTCATACAGGTGGTAAGTGCAGGATTCAAACCCTTACCTAACTACTCCATGATATTAGAGGAATACGCATTAACATGACGTGCTAGACACATTACTAGTTCTTTTTTCCACAGGTATATTTGTAGGATGGTGACATCATAAGACTTGACAAAGATAAATATACCACTTGTAAGGTGTTTTACTATTCTCCAAAAAGGTTGCTCCTCCCCAAGGAGATCACACACACACACACACACACACTTGTCCAGTGTAGGATTTAAACCCCTACCTAACTACTACATGATACTAATGAAGTGTGCATTAACACGACGTGCTATACACATTACAGTGAGTTTCCTTTTCCACAGGTATATTTGTAGGATGGTGACATCATCAGACCATACAAAGTGGGTTACATTAGGGACATTAGGTGGGCTACATAGAAGGAATGTCTAAACACTTTGTCCATGTGATAATCAAAGGAGAGTTTACTATTTACCTGTGTCCCCAGGGCCATAATGACTTTCTCCGCACATACTGGATTACCACCTATGTGGTAATTTGTGTGAGCTTTGTTTTACCCAAAGAGGATGACTATGCATTATTTGGCATTCAGCATGAGCAAAACAAAAAGAATATGCAGCCAGCATACTGTGACCCGTAAAATAAATTTAATTAAACAGCAAACAGACCGGTTTCGGCTGGACAATACCACAGCCTTCTTCAGTGTGAAACAAACATAACAATCAATGCTGCTTAAATATGTTTTGCTCAAAAGCTCATTGGTTAGTGACTAAAACTGTTCATTAAGACCTGGTGGAAATAATCCACCTAGTCTGACAATCCATTTCTTTTCTTTGGCATTTAAAATAGAATGCCAACCTGACTTGTTTGAACGGTTCCCTTGTATGATGTCAATAACCATAAAGGAGAATTTAGCAGTAGTATGTACCATTTGATGCTTATAGAGTGCATTGTGAATTCTTTTATTCTTAATGTTACTGATATGTTCTGATATACGTAATCGTAGTGGGCGAGAAGTTTGTCCCACATAAAAAGAACCACAATTTCATGTTACCAGGTAAATCAACCAATCACTACTGCAACTTGCGAAAAAGTGAAGATCATAAACTGAAGCACAATTCCTGCTAGAAAATTCTTTTGATTTACATACATATTGACAATTGGTACAATGACCACAAGGAAAACAACCACACAATGGTCCTCCCATCAATGTTGTCTGTAAACATTGTGAATCATTGTTAGTGTTGCTACGTTTGTAATGATTAAAAAAAGAACTAAGGTTTTTCCCTTTTCGGAAGGAAAATAAACATCTGCCTGGAATGATAGTGGCCAACTCATAATCACATTGCAAGATATTCCAGTGTCTCTGCACACTTTGAATTAGGCTGTCAGAATTCCTAGCATAGGTGGTTATAAATCTGATGGGTTGTGATACTGTGGCTGAATGATCCCTATAAGTAAGAAGTTCTTGCCTATCCAGTGAGTTGACATGATGACTGGCCTTTAACACATCTCCCATGCTATAACCCCGAGATTTAAATCTCCAAGTTAAATCACCCTTATGCTGCTGGAAAGAAGAGTCATGTGAACAGATGGAATATCTTGCAATGTGATTATGAGTTGGCCACTATCATTCCAGGCAGATGTTTATTCTCCTTCCGAAAAGGGAAAAACCTTAGTTCTTTTTTTAATCATTACAAACGTAGCAACACTAACAATGATTCACAATGTTTACAGACAACATTGATGGGAGGACCATTGTGTGGTTGTTTTCCTTGTGGTCATTGTACCAATTGTCAATATGTATGTAAATCAAAAGAATTTTCTAGCAGGAATTGTGCTTCAGTTTATGATCTTCACTTTTTCGCAAATTGCAGTAGTGATTGGTTGATTTACCTGGTAACATGCAATTGTGGTTCTTTTTATGTGGGACAAACTTCTCGCCCACTACGATTACGTATATCAGAACATATCAGTAACATTAAGAATAAAAGAATTCACAATGCACTCTATAAGCATCAAATGGTACATACTACTGCTAAATTCTCCTTTATGGTTATTGACATCATACAAGGGAACCGTTCAAACAAGTCAGGTAGGCATTCTATTTTAAATGCCAAAGAAAAGAAATGGATTGTCAGACTAGGTGGATTATTTCCACCTGGTCTTAATGAACAGTTTTAGTCACTAACCAATGAGCTTTTGAGCAAAACATATTTAAACAGTATTGATTGTTATGTTTGTTTCACACTGAAGAAGGCTGTGGTATTGTCCAGCCGAAACCGGTCTGTTTGCTGTTTAATTAAATTTATTTTACGGGTCACAGTATGCTGGCTGCATAATCTTTTTGTTTTGCTACATGCTATGGCTGGCCGTGCATTTGCCTTCACGCAGGAGGTCCTTTTTCTGTGATTCAGCATGAGGGCATTGTTTTGACACCAGGTATCTGTCTCTGTAAGACCCTTCTGGAGGATGTCTGTCAGCCGTAGCATCGATTATGGACCACAGTTAGCATTCATCTGCAAACATGTTCAGCCATACTCTTCCTGTGCTTGCCTGTACCTCTGAGCAGTATCTACTGAACAGGTGGGGTCCCAGGACCAAGACCTGTGGGATGCCATTTGTGACTGGCTTAGAGTCGGATATGGCACCTGCAGCTCAGAACATGTGTGTTTGATCTATGAGCCACTTGGCCACCCATCCTGTGACATAGCTGTTAATGTTCAAGCTGGTAAGCTTGTCCATGATGACAGAGTGGAGAATGATGTAGAAAGTCCTGTGAGGTCCAGATCGGCTGTGTGGACTACTTTCACCTCCATCTATGTCCTTGGTAACTGTTTGAAATAAGTCAACTAGGTCTAGGAGGCAGGATCTGCCTTTAACAAGGTGAAGTTGTGTAGAGTTGTGTCTGGAAGTCCCCAATGTCTCTGTTTATGGGTTCCATGACAATTTGCTCAATAGCTTTGTAGACCAGGCTGAGTAGATATATAGGGCAATGGTTTCCAGGTTCTGTTGTGGCACCCCCTTTGTGGAGCTGGATGACTGTTAATGTACGGTATTCCTTGGGTACATAGCCTGTGGTACGATTGTGTCTGGACAGTGAATGTGGTTGAGGGTGTAGTTCCTTTTGGGCCTAGTGTAAGACGTAGCCTGTGACACCATCCAGTCCCATTGATGCTGTGTTCTTAGCTTTGGAGAGGGCTGTCTTTACCTGCATGTCCATGAAGTCTGGGGCTCTGCATCCTTCTGTGATGGACACAGGCCCTTTTGGGGGTGATGGGGGGAGTTTACACTGAACTTGTCCCCCAGGATGTGTGCAATGAAAGTTGGTTCAGTGTATTTCTTGCCATTTTTCAGTAGCTGACAGCATATTTGGAAGTTGACACCTACATGTCTGATATAGCTAACGAAGGCTTTGTGGTTGTTATTCTTACATTCTTTGGCAATTTGTCTTTAGAAACTGTCCTTGGATTATTTTATGAGTGATCATTGTTTCTTCCTAATAATGATCAGTGATGCCTTTCCTTTAGTGAAGTTGGCTCTATCATGTGTTTGTTTCCTCCTTCTGTTGTCTAGCTTATTTATGGGCAACAACCACCAGATTGTTTTCTTATTTTTGGAGGAATGCATCTTGGTTTTATTTGTGATGTCTCGATCCATGCATCCCTGTAGATGCTCATAGGATGCACTTGTAAATGATTCAGCAGATTGTATACCATTATCCTATAGTAAGAGGGCTTTGGAAGATTCCACTTTGTTCTTGGGAAGTGTGCAGTTTGCTTTTGAAAATGTCTTCACAGTGGTTTCATTGATTGGGTGGGGGGGGGATGTGGATGTCCAGTGTGATTACTTTATGATCTGATATTACCAGCGAGGGGTTTATCTCTGTTGTGGAACACTGGTACCCCATGTTGGTGATGATCATGTCCAGTATGTTGTCACCTCTACTGGGCATGGTGATCAGCTGTTCCAGGGTGTTAGCGTTTTTCAACTCTAGGAACCATTGAGCAAAGGATGTTGTACATGAGTAATTCTCCCACTCAGTGTTTGGGTAGTTGTAATCTCCTCATATAATTGTGTTTGATAGGACCTTTATATTTTCCACCATTCTCTGGAATACCAAGTGAGGTTCCTGAGACACGGTAGGTGATCTGTAGCAGGCTACAATCTGATGAGCAGCTTTGCCCAATGTTACTTGCACTTGCATTGTCTCCAAGGCCTCATGCTTTGCCACTAACCTGAAGGTGTAGGTATCCATAAGGTAAATGGGTACACCCCTTCCTTTAGTATTTCACGCATGATTTTGGGTGCAAAGGTCAGAGGGATTGTGAGTGCTTTACGTGCAGCATGCCCAACGGCTCTGTGTTTGAGCTTTGTATGTTAGGCAGTGAACACCTCTGAGTAGCCGATATGCAAGGGAGTACGGATGGAGCATTTTGAGATGGTCTGTGTATGGCATGTATTTCAGGCTGCTAATGCTCTTTGTGAGGTATTGCTGAAGCCTTTCTAGTTGCTGTAGTTGTCTTGTGAGGTACATAGCAAAAGTGGTGTTGTACTCTATTATACTTCTAGTGAGTGATGAGTAGAGGGGAACAATGTCCTCTTCTATTCTGCATGAGACACATTTTGTGATGAGGTGTGCCACATAGGTGGGTTTTCTGACTACTGTGGGGATGTGATTATCACAGTTGTGTCCACTGTCCACCTGTGACCCAAGGTCCCTTGTCACACTATCAGTGTTAAGTATACCACCGCCTATGTTGTAGTTCTTGGCTACAGAGTTTTTAACAAAGGGGATGACAATGCACCTTTTGGCATTGAGCTACAGCCCATGGCTTTGACAACAGCCATCTGTCTCAGTGAGGCCCTTTTGTAGGATGTCCACATCTTTAGTGTTTACAATTATGGCTCCTAGTTTGCAGTCCTCTGGAAACTTCAGTAGCCACAGACCTTCCATGTTAAAGTTTACTTCAGGGAAGTAAATACTAAACAGGACAGGACCCAGGACTGGACCCTGTGGTACTGCACTCATCACTGGTCCAAAGTCATACTTGGAGTCTGCTACTTTCTCAGTGTGTGTTCTGTCAGTAAGCCTGTTGGCAACCCATCTTGTGACATAGCAATTTATACCTAGCTTAGTGGGTTTATCTATATTTCCAGAGTGTGGGGTGGTGTTGTAAGCCGTGGCAGGATCAACATAGGCTGTGCGAACCACCTTACCCTTGTTGACGGTTCTGGTGACTGCTTCAATGTCATCTATCAGGTCTAGGAGACATGATCTGCATTTTACAAACCCAACATGGTTGTAGTCCAGGGTTTGGGGATTACCAATGTAAATTTTTATAAGTCGTATGATGATACATTCCATGGCCTTGAAGAGCGGCCTCATCAGGCTAATGGGGCACTAGTTCCTTGGGTCCATGGTGTCTCCACCCTTGTGTAGTGGGATAACTGTCACTGTGCACCATTCAGCAGGCACAAAGCATGAGGTGAGGCTATGACTGCACATGGTACATTAGTGTGGTGCCTGTTCATTCTGTGGTTTGTGTAGAACACAGCCTCCGAAGTTATCTGGTGCCATGGCTGCTGTGATACTGGCTTTGGAGAGTGCTTTTTACCTGTGCAGCCATGATGACAGCAACTTTGCAGTCTTCCATTATAGAGATGTGCTCTTTCATGGGTGAGAGGGGGGTAAAGTTAACACTGATCCTATCTGCCAGGATGTTGGCAATATCAGTTGGGTCTGTATATTTAGTGCCATTGAGCTGTAACTCAGAACAGATCTCAGTATAGCCATGACATGGACCTGTCTGTTGGGCAGAGATCTCCTGAGTAGACAGTATGCAACAGAGTACAGATTGGGTTAAATTCAGTCTTGTTGCATGGGGCAACTGTCTGAGGCCAGTAATCCTCTTGTTAAGATACTTCAGTGGTCTTTCTGGCTGCTGACCATGCCTACTCAGATTCATCGCAAGTGTGTTGTGGTACTCTCTGACGGGTCTGATGACTGCTGAGTAGTGGGAACCTCCTTTGACCTACATGCACAGACTTTGGCAGTTTGTGTGAACACATAGCATGATTTTCTGACAACTTTGTGAATGTGTTTCTGGAAGTAGAGATGACTATCCACATTTGTCCATAGATCCCTTATTATTACATCCGTATTTAGCCTAAGTGAGTGAGCATGCCCAGTATGACATTTCAGTGTGATGCTGAATGAAATCCATTACATTTGTCGGAGTGTGTAAGCACACCCGGTATAGACATTTATACTATATGTTTATGGAAAATCAAGTTGTATTTTTACAGCAGGGCTCACCTTTGTGTCATAGATCAGCAGGGATCATGCTGTGCCTGCAGAGCTTCCATGAGACACTTTGCATAGACATATCAACATTTCTACATACAGGGGGGGTAGCTATTCTTTGTACATTTCTACCCAGGGGCACAAATGATTGTTACTGTGGGTGTACATAGGATGAGGGTTTCACCTGACACACACATTTGCTATGCTTGCACTGCTATGTACGGTACACCATTTCATTCTGTACTGTTGCCTATCGTACTGCTTGAGGCATACTACTGTACTACAGATCTTAGCGTCCAATGTCACGTATATTAGATTGCGACTTCATAGCCTACCCAACCCACATCACAACGCCTGGCCTGATGTTCTCTGTCTGCATAGGCCTGTGGGGGTGGTTACCCATATGCCTGTTTAGGGGCATGATACAGCATTTCTTTGTGTTTGCATTAGTGTACAATTGTCCTGCTGCGTCTGTGCCACTGAAATGCTATCATGGCTTAGTGGTTCAGTACTGTGACTATAGTGCACAGTATCCTGGGTTCGAGCCCTGTCACTGCTGTTTGTTTTCATGCTGGGCAGACCAGACTGCTTAAGGAACAGTAAAGCAAATATGAGCATGTTTACCTGACTTAGCTCAACTTTGCCCAACATTGCTCAGCATTGCCCGATGTTGTGCTAGTTAGCACGGACTATTTTGTTTATATATACTAAATATTGGCAAAAGCTGCTTAGCACTGCTTTATATTGCTTAAAACATGGCAATCATGCCTCAGGTGGTGCTGCAGGGCTGCCTATGTCAGATACACATACTACACTCCCTATACATGTTTGGAAACAGGTAGTGTCAAGTTAGTCATCCCTTTTATTTTATGTGCGAGTCAGAGAGAGGTATCATTTCCAGGGTTCCTACTGAGCCAGTGTATGTGCTATGCGTTGCCTCTTTGCCAAAGCCAAGGCATACTGGGCATGCTTCCTTCTGCCTACTAGTGTAGGCTCAGGTTGTTCCTCCTCCAAGTCACGCTGTGCCTGTGCAGGCCTTGGCAATGGTGGGGGGCTGTTTGGCCCTGCTCCATGCTGTTACTGCTGCAGCTGTTTTCGCAGGATCATATTGTGTACCATGGCTCATACCATGATAATTTGGGTACATGTAGTTGGTGAGTACTGCAAGGCTCCACCAGATGTGTCCAGGCACTGGAACCATGACTTGTGCATCCCAAACACATGCTCGATTACATTTCATGTTTGTGAGTGTGCCTCATTATGGAGTTCTTGTTCAGGTGTGTGTGCATTTCTGATGGGTGTCATCAGCCATGGCTCCAGTGCGTATCCAGCATCCCCCACTAGGTGACTGTCAGGGATGTCCCCATTGACAAATGTCTGGTACAGCTGCATCAGATGCCAGATATGGGAAAAGTGGTAGCTTCCAGGGCAGCCAGCACACACATTCAGTATTATGCCCTGGGCATCGCACATGACCTGGCAGTTGATGGAGTGGAAGCCCTTGTGGTTGATGTAGGCCCTACCCTGCTCACCACCTGGTGCTTTGATGTGTATGTGCGTGTAGTCAATTGCACCCACTACCTCAGGGTATTCCGCTGTTTGCTGGAAGAGACGCATGTTGCTGGCCAATACCTCATGGGAATTGGGGAAATATACATGATCACCGACATGTGCTGACATGGCATTCAGGAAATGGTGCAGTACCCTGGATGCTGATACCTGTGAAATCTCCATCATATCACCAGTTGGTCTCTGGAAAGGAAATGCTGCTAGTATTCTTAGGCCAACACATACCTTGGTTTACACTGGGATGGGTTCCCCTCTATTTGTTCTGTGTGTGAGGTGTGGCCTGCACAGCTCAACAATTTGCTGCAGGAGGTCTCTGTCCACTCTATAGCGCTCCACTATCTCCAGCTTATGTAGCCCCTGGTAGGTTACCTTGGGTCTGTACACTCTTCTCCATCTCCTCACTGTGGCTTGCTCAGCAGCATTCACAATGGCACCACCCTCAGCATCTTGCACATGTTGCCTTATAATAGCAATGGCAGCCCCTAACATTTTTTTTGTCTCAGTTAAGCTTTTTAAGTTTTCACTTCTCTTTGTAGATTGCAGTGTTGCAGTGTTTCTGAGAAAAACATGGGGGAATGTTGTTTGCAGAGTTTTAAGTGCTGGGCTGGGCTAGTGTACTGCCTGTGTAATTGGCTGATTCTGATTGATTTCACCTGGCAGCTCTGCTAGTTCTCCTTGGTTAACTTCCAACTACTTCTTTTCCCTTTCTGTTTCCACAGGGGGCAGCGCCATGCAAACAAGTGCAGACACGCGCACACGAGTGCACACAAGCTTACACAGGCTTAGGCGGGTGCACATTCACACACACAGGCTTAGACAGCCTTACACAGGCTTACGGATGCACACACGCGCACGCAGGCTTAGACGGGTTTACAGGCGTGCACATGCGTGAACACAGTGTAAGCATCTTTGCAAGAAATTTTAGTGATAGCCACAGTGTACACCTTCGGTTTCTTGGTTTCAGTTGAGACAACTGTAGACACGCCTCTTCCAGTCCTGAGTAACTGACAGCAAACACATGCCACTCTGCTCCAATGAGCTTACAGTCTTTGATACATACCCCCTCATGATGTCACCTATCTTCTACTCTGTTACTCCCCTAATCCTACACTTACACTCTAGGGACATGGTTCACATGGCAGGGAAAATTGGGATTCACTATCCTTATCCTTGTTTGCATAGGATTGCTTACTAATGCTTGGTTACATCCCTCAGACTGAGC
>NC_056733.1:1508792044-1508814544 GCF_019279795.1 Protopterus annectens
AACCACCATACCATCCTCGAGTGAAATTTTTTGAAGATTTGGTATTACATGACTTACATGTTAATCAGAATTCTGTTTTCAGGGAATTTGGTGACAGGCCCTAGGGCCGATAGCCTAGGGGCCAATAGGCTAGTACCAACCTATGAACCTATGTATGGGAGAAAGGAATTTTACCCCTGGGATCATGTCAGTCACCCTGCTAGACAGGGGTCCAGGAAGTAAATAGTGTGGGAAGAAATAGCCAGGGAATTGTTATGGCTAGGCTTGTATAAGCCCTAGGGCCAATAGCCTAGTTCCAACCTATGAACCTAACTAAACTTGAGAGGGATGCTCTGACTAAGTTAAAAAACAGAAAAGATCTAGTGATAGTTAAAGCAGACAAGGGGGGTGCTATTGCAGTATCGGCACGAGATGATTATATTGGAGAAGCTTTAAGGCAACTGAGGGATGGCAGATTTTATTATAATCTGCCTCTTGATCCCACTATGGATTTTAAAAGAAAGATAGATGATTTCTTTTGAATGCCAAGTTGAATGGGGATATATCAGAATCCCTATTTAAACAGCTTCTTGTGAGTAATCCTAAACCTCAACGGTTTTATATTTTGCCCAAAATACATAAAACTATCTTGAACCCCCAGGGAAGCCTATTGTCTCGGGCAGGGGATCATTAACGGAACCCTTTTCTGGATATTTGGAACATGAATTGAAACCATCACTTTGTTTGGTCAGGGCTAGGTTGAAAGACTCCAATAGCATTTTGTACTTGATGAATGATTTGCAAATACATCTTGCCTCCTATCTCTGTACCCTTGATTTCCAAGCACTATATACGAATATACCACATAGTGGGGGTATTCAGGCATTGAAGTACTGGCTAGAAGTATACGGTAAACATCAACCTAGACAGATTTATTTTTTACTAACTTTGGTACAATTGGTCTTGGAGCAGAATTTTTTTTATTTTTGTGGTGAGTGCTACTTGCAAATGATGGGAACAGCGATGAGTACAACTTTTGCACCTATATATGCGGACCTCTTTATAAGGTACATAGAGAGACAGCTTATATATAGTGATTCTTGTCCTTTTAAGAAAGAACTTTCCATGTGGCATCGCAATTTGGATGACGGTTGGGTGATTTGGTCTGGAACCATCCAAGATCTGTTTCAGTTTGCGAAATATTTGAACTCAAATGAATTTGGTTTAACATTTACTGATAGAATTGAGACTGCTAGCATTGATTTTTTGGATGTGACTGTGACTAAGAACCCAGATGGTACTATGATGATGAATCTCTATAGGAAGCCCTTTACTAAGAATGCCATTCTAAAGGCGGATAGTTGTTACCCTAGATATGTTACGTCCAATATACCGAAGGCTCAATTTCAGAGGCTTAGGTGGATTTGCAGTGAGGACACTTGCTACAAAAAGGAATCGGATAAAATGAGTGACAGATTTGTAAGGCGGGGTTATTCAAGCACAAATATCAGGAGAGATAAAGCCATTGCATCCAATTTTATTAGGGATGATATCCTGTTAAATGGGAATTTAGATGTAACACATATGAGAGAAAGGTCACCCGCTAATTCAAAAATCAGATAAGGTGTGTGCATAAAGGAAAATTCCTCATATGAAATGTTTTGGTTGCTTAATAAAGATTTGAGTGTAATGTCAATTTGTTTGAAACAATGTGTAACAGAATCTAAAGACACCTTTTCATAGAAGTCATCATCAACTAAAGTCTTTTCAGTCATGGAAATGTATGTATTTTGGTTCAAGAGAACAATCGCCATACCCTTATCTGCCTTCATAATTCTTAAATTACGGTCATTGACTAAATCCAGTAAAGCTGACTTTTCATTTTTTGTTTAAATTAAACCATTTATTGTGGCAGTCAGACTTCAATAGCTGTCTGAAATCATTATCACACACACTAACAAATGCAGAAACGGTGTTGTGAAGGGGAGGATTGTATAAACCTTTCTTTTTTAACACTGAACTGTTAATTACCTTCCGATTGTGAGAAACATTAGTAGAAATGCTTTCTTCATGGCTAAATAATACACTTTGAGAATTAGGTAATACACTTTGAGAATTAGGTAACATAGTAGTAATTAGGTAACATAGTAGTGTTAGCAGGACTACATAGTTGAGAATCAGATAGACTCAAATTGTGATCATTGTCATTAAGTAAAACCTGTAAATTTAATTTTCTGGCAAATAGTCTTAAATCCAATAATAAATCAGGAAGTCTGGCTCTTGGAGCAGGAACAAAGGGAAAACCTTTGTTCAGAACTCTAATATGGTGGTCTGACAACTCTCTATTTGATAAATAGAATATGGTGGAAGTCATCTTGTTGTTCTGTCCATTGCTTGTGGTGTTGTTCCTCTTGCTGTTGTTAAACTGGGGATAAGATTTGGATGTTATTTGTAGCTGCTCCTGGTTCTGATGTGTCTCGGGGGTATGAAACCATATATATGTATGTATATATATATATATATATATATATATATATATATATATATATACACACACACACACACACACACACACACACACACACACACACACACACACACACACACACACCCCGGGACCAACAAGAAGTACTCTTTGAATATGTATGCTGACTGTAACACGCAAAATGTTGTCTATATTGCGAACTGTCAACAGTGTACTTCATATTATGTAGGAAAAACAAAATGCAGACTTAAAGATAGAATTTTTAAGCATCTATCAGATATACGGTTAAGAAAAGAACACAATGCACTTTACAAGCATATAAAATTGCATAGTGATCATGTATTTGCCTTTATGGTTATATGTATTGTAAATAGAAGTCAGAGACTGGGTGACTTGTACAATGAAACCGCATATAAAGGGATGCAATGGATTCTTAGAATGGGAGCTGACAAAGTCCCAGGATTAAATGATGCTGTCCCTTTAAAACCAGCTCTAGGAAAAAGGATGGTAAACTATTAATTTTCATTGGCTGTGTTGTACTATATTAGATACTATGTTTTTACATGAGTTTTATCATCTGGTGAAGGTATTTACTCGAAAACGCTTATGATACTGCTTTTATTGTTTTGATAAAGTGAAGTTGCTTCATACACAGCGTGGTAGTACTTGCCTTACTTTTGGACTTACTATTTGGATTTTTTGGCAATACTTTCAGTGGAAGGAGTCCTTTACTTTTTGTTTTTTACTATGTTTGAGCATCTCACATGGCAACTCTCACTACCATGTTTCAAACCTTCTTTGCTGTCTGATAGAATGCCTTCAATTTTGTTTACAAATGCCTCTCTGTGCTTACCATCTCACAAATACAGTTGGCATCATTGTGTGTGTTTGTATGCTAGCCATTAAACATAAGATTGGACTTTGGCACCAATTCAGACTTAGAGTTGCTGCCTGACTTCTGTAGGCATGACTAGTGTGTGAATGATGGTGCTGAATTTAAAGAACAGAGATGGGATGTTGTGGAGTCCAGGATTTTGTGGCAATCCTCATGAAGCACTACAGCCTTAGGCTGCGGCAGGAGGAATATACTGGGTCTCAGTATAAGACTCAGTGTGAGATTGAGGCTTTGAATACATTAGCCAAGGCCTTCTCCAGTGCAACTGGGATCACATACTCTGGAGAGAGTTGTCATAACCACTTTAGTGACCTGAAATGGTATAAGAAGAACCAACTTAGCTGATAGGTGGATGACTTTAGGACTGCTGACATGCCTTGGTTGTGTAAGTATGCTGTTCCATCAATACTAAATGCTACAGAATGCAGGACACAACCAACACTGTTATTAAATATGCTTTCATGTCACTTCTTCTCCTCTTCTTTGTTGTATAACTGCTGAAGACATTGCAGCAAACTGTGAGGCACACCAAGAGAGGTTAAATTGCCTCAGAGATGCATGGGATACGTATGCATCAGTTCTTACTGTAACTCTAATAAGTACGGTGATTGTATGGAGTATGTCAACACTGGAAGAAATAGCTGTATCTCTGATATCATAGCTGTGAAAGTGCTTAATGGTGCAACACACTAAGACCTTCCCATCATACCAGGATGTGTAAAGGTATATTGACTGGATAATCATGACTGTTGATTTTCTTATATTATATAGTCATGTGATATGTTGTGGATATCATTCTCTGTCTTTTTTGTCTCACCCTACACTTTTCTCTCTTTCTCTCTTTCTCACTCTCATTTTTTTTTTTTTGGGGGGGGGGTATTTTATATGGCTTAAAATGTTCTGTTGTCTTAAATTTCTACTTACAAAAACTGAAATGAATCACAGAGGTAGACTGACAACTGTGGATTGGCCAACCATCTCTCCACAGATTGCAGCACCAACACCCAACACTTCAGGGGCCCAAGGTGTCAGTGCTGTGTCCACAACCCCTGCTCTACCTGCCCATCTGCATGGGGTAGTTCTGCCCTGCAGTTGGTCCACTGGTACCCTCCAGGAGTAGTATTAGTGGAGGTGGTGATTATGTCACCTGCCAGAAGCTGACAGGGTAAGTGGAGGGTATTATGGAAAATAGTTTCAGTGCCCAAATTGTCTGTGTTAAAAAGGTGCTTCGTCACATTGCTAAGATGATGCCACATCAAACCTTGACAAAGGAAACTGAGAGGGGAGACAATGATGACAGTTCTGATGGTAAGGACTAGATTTTCACTGTTCTTAGGTTTGACATGGGTGCACCTCTAATGTCCCCTACCTATCACCGTTCATGATGTCCCCAAACCTTCTGTGTCCATCACCATCCTTGCCTGTCTTGTTTGCCCTGTATATCTACATCTGCTTCCTCACATAACCTTGCCATTCCAAAGCACCTTCCCCAACATCCCTCTCTTTTTGAAAGTAAAAAATTGAAAAATGGGTATCTGTCCCACAAAAAAATAATGACCAATACATAGGTCTCCACTTCATTTATGTGTCTTGTTGGCACACTTGATTTGATACAATTGGGTGCACAGCATCATGTTATTGTCACCTACCCTTGGAGTGGCGACATTCCAAATTCAGCAAATTCTGGCTACACTTCTACATTTATGTTATGAAGAAAGTGATTAGTTATGGTTCTTTCTCCCTACCTTCCTGCAAATTCTTCTGTTCTTTCCCCTGAGTTCTCCCTAATGTTTGCCCCCATTTCACCACTTCCTGTCAACCCCATTTCCACTCAAGTAATCAGGTAAAAAAATACAATCACACACAACACAAATAGCCAGGAATGGCCCATAAAAAGCCTTCACTTTCTGTCCTCAGCCTTTGCTCCCAGTTTGGCATCATGCTCCAATGTCAAGTGATGATGAAAGGCTCTTAATGTCCTATGCCAAAACCTTGTCCATTGTTGCTATCACCCACAGTAGGCTGGTTTTCTTCATGTAAAGTTGCTTAAGAATGCTGAGCTATCAGAATAAAGAGTAAAGAAAGAGCATTGTACACAAAATTAACTTGGGATTTCCCTTGAAGCATGTCTTGTATGTGCTAGCTATAAAAGATATTTCAGTAGCTATTACTCATGCAATTTGACAGGGCAGTATATTTTTAATAGTCATTCCTAGGCATTCTTAAAATCACAATAAAATGTTATTAAAATAATGACAGTCTGAATCTCTTTGGAAAAAGGTCCTCATACTGGAGTCAAATGCTAATTCAACTCTCTTGTTTAATTTAGCGTGGTGAGCTTACACTTTGTGCTACAGAGAAAGCTAGGTCGGCACTAACATGGAAAGGTATAATACGACATGAGGACTATATGTATTTAATATGTTAAGCTAAAACAGATCTGTTGTACATGTAATTGGAATCACAATATTTCTTCTATGATTTTTATTTGTGCACAGTTTGACTGGTAGCATCAATGAACACCACTAAACACTGTTACTTCACAGTGTGAATTCAACACATCAAAGTATAATCACGCATGTGCTAACACTTTACCAACATCCATGCAAACATATTTCTCTGCACTACACTTTAGGACAACATTTGGAACAGAAATAAATATTGCTAATGGATTATATTACTTCATTACATGGAAATTGTTGAATGTACAGCACCCAGCTTGCAGTCATCTGCAAACTTGCTCAACCATAGCCCACTGGTTTTGGCCTGCACCTCCCAAGACTAATCCCAGAGGTATGACACTCATTATGGGTCTACTGCTTAAGATTGATTCCCCTATTTTGACTAGGTGGGTTCTATCAGTGAGTCAGTTTGCTACCCATCTAGTAGCGTATGGATTGATGCCTAGTTGAGAGAATTTATCTATTATACTCAAGTGGAGAATAGTGTCAAAGGCTTTGGCCAGGTCATGTTAGGCAGTATGCACCATCTTCTCCATGTCCATGGCTTTGGTGACTGTCTCAAAGATGTCAACCATGTTTGACAGGCATGACCTCCCCTTGACATAACCAAACTGTGTGGCATCCAGTGTTTGTAGGATGCCAATGTCCTTGTTAATGAGGTCCATGATAATCCATTCCATGGCCTTGCAGATCAGGCTAGTTAAGCTGATGGGTCTATAATTTCCTGGATCAGTGGATGTTCCACCTTTGAGTAAAGGGATGACGGTGGCTGTCTTCAACTTGGCTGGGATGAAGCCAGTACTCAGGCTTTGGTTGAAAAGGGTACCTAATGGTGCTGTAAGTTCCTGCCTGAGTTTGTGTAGTATGCAGCCTGGGATGTTAGCGGGTCCCATGGAGGCTGTATTTTTTTTACTTTGGGAGGGCAGTGATGACTTGCTCCCTAGAGATAAAGGGAAGGGGGCAGGTGCTGGGGATGTCCTGATTTATTCATGGGGGGACAGAGGGGTGAAGTTTCTGCTGAACCTGTCTGCCAGAAGGCTGGCTATGTCTATGGCATATGTGTATGTGGTGTCCTTGACCACCAGTTCCGAGCAGATCTGAGTGCTTCCTTTGAGATTGCAGTTATATGTGAAGAAGGCCTTATGACTGCATAATTAATTTGTGTGTAGATTGTTTCAGTACACAGGTAAGGACTGTCATCTGAGAGTTTGTGTTCCTTCTTGGAACTATCTAAAACAGGCTGCAAATTCATATAAGAGGTATATTTATAAAGCATGATTGTGCTGTGCGACCACTTTTTAGTGGAAACATTGTGGTAATACACAATAGTGATGTCATCCATTTTAATGCGCAGTGTCACACTGTAATAAACCTGTATTTGTGACTGTTTGTCTTTAGCCTGTAATGTTAGTTATATAATTCAAATCTCAACATCACTGCTTACAGTGTACATGCTGTTAATTATATTGTCACCCACATGTGCTATGTTCATGTGTATATATTGTTTCCTGTTACAAGAGTTTACTCTACATTTCCTTTGTAAAGGCTGTATCAAAGACTGATGTGAAATTCAGTGATCTGTGTGTTTAACTCACTACTTCATTCTGGACAGTTGGGTCTGCACTGTAGCACTGACATTTACAAATGCTATACAACAGCATGCAGTCTTGACACACATAAACCATCATTTTTTTTATCCCTCCTGCATTGAAACATTATTATTGCTTGGTATTGACAGTCCACATTGTTCATGCATGAGCATATATCATTGTTAATATCAGTACCATTCATTAAGGTTTAAATACTATAATCATATAATTCATTGCCCATCCTATCTTTCACATCTGTGTGTGTCTCATCTACACAAGACAGGTAGGTGCATGTCACTCTCAGTTCTGGAATATATATTAGGACTAAGGACATGAGATGATGTAATATATGTTGCTGCCTAAGTAATGCATGTGTTGCAATACTGAATTATATTCACATTGTACATAATTGTTATTCTGCCATCAGAGTGAGAACAGCAGAGAGCTATAGGTATGTTTGAGTATACCTAACATCAGGGGATGTTGTTTGACAGGCAACAAAATTCGGACTTTTAGATGGACATATATTCCTTTATTCCGACATATGTTGTATTGCTTTCACATAACCACACATATGACAATCATCAATGCGCTTATACCATGGCATATTCATTGATTCCACTATAGTGTTGATTTTCTGAATGCTTAAGTGATAAGTGTTCCAAACCATCATCAAGTGACCATAAACATGTGTGCCTTAACTGTTATGCATGAAAGACATCTCCCCAATTATACCCTGTACGTATAGAGTGGCACAGGCCTCCCCCATTCATTTTATCAGATAAAAATATGGGTAAATAGAGTACAGTTGATTGAATGACTTCACAAAGGTGGAGTTCAATAGCTGTAAGAACAGTTCCACTGTGGCAAATATGATTAATAGCCATACTGTTATTTGGAGGAGTTGTACTGCTTGATGTTCAGTTTTAGCATAGAGTATTATTTTGTGTGGCTGTACTGATGTCACACAACACACATTATATCACATCAGTGTTATCCCTTCATATGTTGCACAAATATATGTGAACACAGCTTTGGATTTCATGGCAGTAGACATTTGTTCTGCCAACGTCATGGTGAGACTGCTGCTTTGGCACATGCATTGAGTACTGTGGTATACATCAGCATGGTCCAGTTCTTGGGTGATTAAGTGTGCACACATGCAAAGAAAACATCCTTGACCACAAAACATTGATATAGAGACTGATTGCAACTGTGTGCACATGAGTATACTCGCTTAATTTTTATCACCCTGACATGCTGATATGGCATTCATATCAGGGATCCTTTTTTAATTCACACATTAATTTCATTCGTTTGCCATAATACTCATTGCTACCTCCTATAGCAGTGTCCAACATTACACAGTTCTGGGAAATATAATGCACCACAGTGTGATGTTCGCATCTATTCTTGTTTGTTGTCACAATAACTGTGTCAGGCAGAAGTGCCTTACACAAGGGTTTTATGTATGCCACACTCTCCTCCAACATTTGTAATACGACACACACCTATGTATGGGATGCATGACCATTAAAGCACTGAGGTGCATAATTCCCTTCAAGTATGAACCTATTCATACATGTGTTAGGCTTATTTCTGTGGAATAAGCAGTTAATACAAAGGTCAGTGTTAACAATGATGGGATGGCTTTTATTCTTGCAAAAGGAGATTGTGGCTTCAGTGCCATTCCTATTTTTCAGCATATTATATTGACAAAATGCACATTGTGCAAACATCCCATAATGTATGTACTGTCCTTGTGAACAGTCATTTCAACTCAGCGTGTCAATGACATTCATATGTCATGTAATTCCCTTCTATTACAATGTAAATTTGTGTAAGTGCCATATCCTATTATATCATGTCTGCTTTTATTTACCTATATTTGCTCAGGACTGTGACCACTGCTAATTATTATGACAAACATACTGCAAAATTTTATTATTTTCAAATTTGTATTCATGAAATAAGCACCTTCACATCAATTATCTTACTGTGGTTTGAACATTTACCGTGCCCTCTTATATATTTCTGTAGGGTCCTTATTAGCTCATGAAAATTCAGTTCAGAGAACAGCATTTTTGGTTCACTTACATTAAACATACTATCTGTCGAACTGTTCATACTGCGATTGCAGACAGTCTAGATTGGGAAATTTGCCCTTTCCTCACTGTAGTGCAATCTTAGAATTGATATATAATTAGAACAGGGTATGGGGGGCATGGACCTCCAATGAGTGGGATTTGATGAACAACATTTCTGATGAAATGCCATTCTTTGAAGTGACTTTTTGCTGAATTAATATAGACCCATTTCTGTATAAATTCTTTGATTTTTGTGCACGTTGTTATCAGTACACTTTTCCTGTCTGGTAACCATATATTATAGTTGCGCTTGCTGTTTCCCATCACCTCTTACTTATTACTGTATTCATATGTTTCATTTATGTGCACAGGACCTTCAGTACACTTTCCCTGCTTGTGTACAGCATGCGTTATTCCTTATGTAGCTGTCTGTGCTGTCCATCTGAGCACGTTTAACATGTTTTCCTACAGGCAAGCTTGTTTGTTTACTGCGTGTGCTCATGCTTCTCAACATGTTTTCCTGGCCCCCAACAATGTTGCTGGCCATGGAAACTTGCTTGTATTTGTGTAGGCATGATGAGCACTGTGCATATGCGATTAGCACTGCTGCTCGTCACCCTAACACATACGCATTGTGCAGGTTTCTTGCGAAGCCTACATGATTTGTTCATGAATCCCACAAAGTATTTCTGAACACTGCTCTTATCAGTGTTTATATTCATTCATGACTTTTCATTTCCTTCGTTGTACAGACTGGGAAACTTAATTTTTGTGAGTATGCATCTATATACAATTCTCAGCTAATTCTGTTCTTGAAATGTTACTTTTAATGACTCATCATTAACCTGTATTTTCTTGTATTTCAAGTTTAGGTTAGGATGTGTTAACCTTTGTTGCACCTGCCACTATTTTTTTTTCATAATGTCAGTTTTAGCATAAAGCTAACATTCCTCATGTCTTTCAAGTTCCAACACCAAGCTACTTTTCCTTTTCTGATTTGTGATTTCTTTTAACTTAGCACTTCCGAATATAATTTGGTATTTCACTGTTCCTGTTTCTACAGAAAGTTATTTTTGACTTGTAATCTCTGGACTTAGTACTTCCAGACTTGCTTTAGTATTTTACTATTCCGCCTTCAACAGGAAGTCCAGAGAGTCTACTGGATAAATTAATCATTTCTTTGCAAGTTATACTTTACCATATCTGCTGTTGGTCCAGGTCATCCAGCAGCCATACAAATCTCTATATCATTTTATTTTTATGCTCAGCAGTCATCAGTTCTACCATAGTTATAACCTTTATCTACTTGAAGACAGCACAAGCTATCTTAAAATCCAGCTACTCTCGGTTAATTCTCTGGAATTTTCTTGTAAAGTTGGATAGTACTATGAGAGTATGTCATTTATATTCTCTTGTTGGTTAATGCTTTCTTGTACTGGTGTAGTCTATGTAAAAAGTTCCAGTGCCTTTTTTATATGTTCTTGTTTGTAAACAATAAAGAATCTGCCCCTCAGCTTAATATATTCTCATTTGAGTTGTTTGTAACCAATACTCAGAGTCTGCCCCTTACCTTAATATATTCTCATTTGAGAAGAACAAGGGCTAGACTCATTACTCCCAGCTAAAGGTTCACTTGGTATATTTGCAACAATTAACTGCAAACCATTAACTTACTCATGCTATTCTGAGGCACAGTGCTTTCTTTTTTCCATTATCTCATGCTGTTGAGCCTTAACAGAGCTTTGCATTTCTTCCATGATAGTAGCAAAATGACTGTTTTGCTTACTGCATTTTTGCCTTTTATTTCAATACATGTAACACATAATCAGTTTACAACTATTACATGAGATTTCTGTTCTTGGGATATAGAGCAGTGCACCACTTTTTTCCCTCTTAGAGGCTTTAACCATTTAGAAGCAAAGTACAGTTGTGTACTCTTACCATAAATGTAGATGTTCGAGTGTGTTCACTGTTGCAGTCATCACTGTAGGGTTCTTCCTGCCAGCAGCAACCCCCGATCGGCCAGAATCCTAAAGTCTGGATCGGGCGCCAGCTGAGGTCACATTTATCCTGACGTCAATGCGCCAGAAGGTATAAAGACCTCAGCTGACGCCATTTCCCCAGTTTTTCTTGCCCCAGAAGTCAGGTGCCCAGAAAGAAAAGGCTAAAAAGGAAACCATGCCCAAAACCTCAACAGCCAAAATACCTCATAACAGACAATACTCAAGGAAAAAACAAAAGAGGGTATAGGAGGGAGGGTAACCTGGACTGCAACAGTGAACACACTCGAACATATACATTTATGGTAAGAGTACACAACTGTACTATGTCCTTCGTGGTTCACTGTTGCAGTCATCACTGTAGGGTTGAGTCCCAAAGCTAAGAAAGGGTGGCTGGAGGAGAAACAGAGGGAACGGTCACAAAACCTTGCAAAACCGCAGAAGCAAAACCTGCCCTGGATTTAGAATAGAGACAGAGGTTGTAATGCTTAGAAAAAGTATGTACAGAACTCCAAGTAGCAGCTTCCAAAATATCCTTGGTAGGAACCCCACAAAGCTGCTGAAGTAGCAGTAGCCCAGGTAGAATGAGTCCTAACATTAACAGGAACCGGATTGCCATGATAAGAGTAACAGAAGTTGATGCAATTGGCAATCCACTTGGAAATAGTTTGCTTAGTGATTGCTTTCCCCTGAACAGTAGGAGCATAAGCGACAAATAACTGATCAGATTTCCGGAATATCTTGGTCCTGTCCAGGTATAGACAAAGCTGTCTGTGCACATCTAGAGAGTGCAAAAGACTTTCTTCCTCACTTTGAGGATTAGGATAAAAGGCAGGCAAATGAATAGACTGATTCAAAGCCACTGCTGAAACCACATTGGGCATAAATGTGGGATTAGTACGTAGAGATACCCTGTCCTGATGAAAAATAAGGAAGGGTTCCACAGCCATGAGTGCTTGCAATTCCGAAATTCTTCTAGCAGAGGGAATAGCTAAAAGAAAAGCAGTTTTCCAAGACAAAAGTTTTAAATCCGTGGAAGCTGCAGGTTCAAAAGTAGACAAAGTTAATTTCTCCAAAACATAGTTAAGATCCCAAGTGGGAACATGAGCCCTTATAGGGGGAAGAATATTCTTAGCCCCTCTAAGAAATTGTTTAAGTAATGGATGAGAAAAAATCGGAGGATCTGTATCGTAATGTGCAGAAATAGCAGAAGCATGAAGCTTAATAGATGAAAAAGATAGGCCCGTATGTAATAACTCTGTCAGATACTGTAAAATCAGAGGAATGTTCGGAACAGAAGAATCACCACCCTGGACTTGACTCCAGGAGCAAAATCTTTTCCATTTTCCCACATAAGATTTTCTAGTGCTGGGCCGTCTAGCTTTGAGAATTACATCCAATACCTGTTTGGAAAGGGCAGAGGTGTTTACAGACCCTGGATCCGCAGGCAGCTAGATGCAGAGTCTTGACATGACTGTGCAGTATCCTGCCATCCCGTTGAGACAGTAGATGAGGGATTTGAGGCAGAATCCAGGGAGGCTCCTGAACCAAGATCATCAGAGTGGAATACCAGAATTGTCGAGGCCAATTGGGAGCCAGTAGTATCTTGTGCGGTCTGTCCTGTTTTATCTTCAGAAGTACCCAAAGTAGAAGAGGAAAGGGAGGAAAAGCATATACTGAGAGGTGTTTCCAACTGAATGAGAGGGCATCCACTTTCCATGCTAGTTTGTGGTAGGTCCTTGTGCAGAATGTTGGAAGCTGATGATTCTGAGGGGATGCAAAGAGATCTATGTCCGGACATCCCCAAGCCTTTATATTCATCCTGAATATCCGAACATCCAACATCCATTCGTGTGGATCTGAAATGCATCTGCTCAAGGCGTCTGCCAGAGTGTTGTCTTTCCCTGGCAGGAATTGCGCCTGTAAGTTGACACTGTAGGTCAGAGCGTGTACCAGAGATTCATGGCTAATCTGCACAGTGGGTAAGAGTGAGAGCCCCCCTGCTTGCTGATGTACCACATCACTGTAGTGTTGTCTGTCCGTATCAACAATTGCCTGGTAGAAGAAGGTCCCTGAAGGCTATCAGGACATTCTGTACAGCTAGCATCTCCTTCAAATGTATGTGCAGGTGCGTTTGTTCCTTTGTCAAAACACCCTGAAGACATCTCCCATGCATGTGGGCTCCCCAAGCATAATCTGAAGCATCCATTGTCAGAACTTGGTCGGTCGGCAGAGGACAAAAAGGCTTCCCCTTGTTCTGTAGACAGGCTTCGTCCCACCAAAGAAACTCTCGCTGGAGACAAGGCAAAATCGTGACCACTGTTTCCAAACTGTGGTAATGCTGAGACCAGACACTCTTGAGGAACCACTGCAGTTTTCTCATATGCAGCCTTGCATATGTTATTAGCAGAATGCAGGAGGCCATGTAACCCAAAGCCTGCAGAATTTTTCTTGCAGTCAGCTGTTTCACTGAAGCCAGGTGTCGGAAAAAAGAAGCCAGTTGCACTTTTTTGTCTGGTGTCAAGGAAGCCATCTGGGTTGAAGTACTCAGAAGAGCACCCAGGAAAGTAATCTGTTGTGTGGGTACCATATTTGATTTCTTTAGATTCACTGTGAAACCGAGGCACAGAAGAAGATGCTGCACAAAAGCTAGCTGCCGAAGTAGAGTGTCTTTGTCGTCTGCTTGAAGACAGCAGTCATCCAGATAAGGGTAAATTTGAATCCCCGTCTGTCTGCAAAATGCCATTACTGGTGCTAGGCACTTCGTAAAGACCCTGGGCGCAGTAGATAAGCCAAAGGGCAGCACAGAGAACTGGTAATGTTTCGAGCCCGCTTTGAAATGAAGATACCTTCTACACTCTTGCCTTATAGGAATATGCAGGTAAGCATCTTTTAAGTCCAAAGTCACCATCCAAGCGTTCTTGCCCAACATAGGCAGCAGCTGCTGCAGAGTGAGCATCTTGAATTTTGGTATATCTAGGAAGGTGTTTAGTACAGAGAGGTCCAGGATTGGTCTCCATGAATTTTCCTTCCTGGGAACCAGGAAAAGTCTGGAATAAAAACCTTGCCCTATTTCTAAATTTGGTACCAATTCTATGGCCCTCATAGCCAGGAGGGACTGAACCTGCCATTGTGCCTCTGCCCACTGATGATATGGCAGGTCTGGCCAACCATTCGGTTTTGGCATAGTGTGGAAATGAAATCTGTAACCTCTTGATACTATGTCCAGAACCCATTTGTCCCGGGTTATGTGGCTCCAATTTTGATATAAAAGAGAAATCCTTCCCCCCAAAGGAGCTTCCAGGAGAGGAGCCCCTGGAACCAGAAAGGGAGAGTCATAAAGACTGTTTTCAGTAGGGTTGAGACTTATCATCACCTCTCTTGGGAGAGGGAGCACTCCACTGCCTATTCCTAAAATGGGACTGTGACTGTCCCCTACCTCTGGAACGCCTGAATCTGCCTCTCTGAGACCTGTCCATGCTCGGAAAGGACCAAGGTTTAGTTGGCCAGTGTCTGCTAAATCTAGGAGGTTGCAGTTGTAGAAAATCCTTAACCGTCTGCATAGATTTGGCTTTGTCTTCCATTTTCTTCAATACCTCTTCAGCTTTGGACCCAAACAGAACATCGTGCTGCAAAGGGTCATCCAAACGTTTGGCTTTAATCTGATCCGGCAAGCTTTGATCTCTTAACCAAGCATGTCTTCTAATAACAGCGCCAGTTGTTGCAGCCCTACAAGAAGCTTCCAAAGAATCAAAACCACAATGCAGGGTATGTTTACCCACGTGTTCAGTAGCATGCAATAAATCCATTAACTCCTGATTATCCGCACCAATAGACACAGCTGACATCTTTTGTTGAAATACAGACAAAAGGTATTGCTGATACTTCAGCATATGAAATTGACAGTGCAAAGCCCTAATAGACAATGTAGCAGAAGTATAAACCTTTTTACTCCATCTCTCCAAAGCCCTGGACTCTCGGTCAAAGGGAATAGGATTTTTAGCAGAGGCTGCTTTATCACCCTTAGGACCCTGAGAAATTGTTTCTGGATCAGGCGAAAGATTTTTAAAAAGAAATTTATGAGAATCTGGAACCCTATAATACCTATCCGCTTTGGCCGGAGTAGTGGAAAAAGAATCAGGAGAGAGATAAGCTTCTGAAAAAACATCAACAATGTCCAATACAGGGGGAGTAGCCAGAGGCTTATGCTGTGGGAGAAGAAGAAAATCCCTAAGCCTGTTCTTGGATTCAGAGAATTCCTGCCCTTCCCAGTGAAAATGCAACCTCATATCATGCAAAGTTTCACCAAAAGAATAATCCTCAGGAGGAGAGGCAGAAGGAAAGGAATCTTCAGCATCAGAATCCTCATAAAGAGGAAAAGCATAATCCTACTCAAGGGAAGAAGCAGAAGAAACAGAAATTTGGTCTGAAGAATCATAATCGGACTGTAATCTAGGCTTCTTGTCAGGAGGGGGATGAGAACCCCTGATCATAGTTAAGAGATCTTCAGCCATCCTAAGCATCTGCCTCTGAGGCCTATGACCCTGATCAAAAGGTGCCTGTGCTAGCCACTTCACTTTACCTGGAGCCTTAGACTTTGACTTAGCATGTAAACCTGAATCCACATTTACAGGAAGCTGTGAAGGCCTGAGAACTCCCTCAGAAGCTGGTACCTGCCTAACGGCTCCAGACCCAACCGAGGGAGCAGTAACTGAAGGTCCAGTCCCTGGCAATTCTGAAGACCCCATCAGCTCCACACCAGAGTTGGTACAGGCAATTGGTTCAAAAGAGGCAGACAACAGGGGCTGCAAAGGTGCCTCACTGATGACCGTCGAACCAGCAACTGGCAATAACTGAGTAACATCCTTTGCTGTGGACCTCGGAGGCCTGTCTGCATCCCTGCCCCTCTTACACACCCCAGAAGCCGGAAAAGAATCTGAAGACATGTTATAATTAAACCTTTTTCCAAAATAGTAAAAGGCAAAGTTATATCTATGCCTAATAGTACGCTGATTAAATGTAGCACAAAACACACAACTAGCAATGTCGTAGTCAGGACCCAGGCAGGGAATACAGTAAGAGTGAAAATCCCTATGAGGTATTTGCTTCCCACAAGAAATACAATTATTAACTTTTTCTGACATCGGACCGGAGCAAGAAAAAGACCTCCCCAACGGGGTACTTATCTGTAAAAAAAATGAAAAACCTGGGATTAGATCCAAAACAAACAGGAACAGACTGACCGTCATCAGTGAACTGCAAAGGGCACCGCGCGGCAAGAAAGACTGGGGAAATGGCGTCAGCTGAGATCTTTATACCTTCCGGCGCATTGATGTCAGGATAAATGCGACTTCAGCTGGTGCCCGATCCAGACTTTGGGATTCTGGTCAATCGGGGGCTGTTGCTGGCAGGAAGAACCCTACAGTGATGACTGCAACAGTGAACCACGAAGGACATCACTATTTTCTTGCCTAACTCAGCAATTAATCCCTCCCTTTCTGTAAGAGGATTTAACCAATTTGAATCAAGTTCATTTTCTTGTTTTACACATCAATGAATCTTGTTCCTCCAATTAGAAGATTTGATTTTTTTATTATCAGCACATTTCATAATAATTTATGTTCTTTATCATGTGTAGTGTTTAACTTTTTAAAATGGTACCATACATCAACTGTAGTTTCATAACATTCCAGCAATGGTTTGGTAAAGCAGTTTTATCACTCACATCTTTTTTGATGTACATCTTTTTGCATACCCTGGTTAAGAAGTTATTTTGTTAGGTTACCCTTTAATTGCTGTGAAGGCTCCTTTTTATTCTTGGACCACAAATCCATACTACGGGCACCTTGTAGGCATACTTATTCTGTAATATTAACTGTTCAAGAAGAGCTTTTTTTTTACTTGTGGGCCTCATGTAGTTTGTCACAGGATTTTTTTTATTACTGTATAGGTAGCACCTTATACAATTCAGTGTAGTATATGTCACAAATTTCATAGTACTGCTCAGGCAGCACCCAATATATTGCAATGCTGCATACTCTTTGTTACTGGCTTCCTGCCACTCCTCAGCACCTAGTAAAATTTAGTGCTGTATTAAGATTCAGTATTTTTCACTGCTTTCCATACACTACACACTTCTTTGCTTTGTAACAATAATGGCTTACAAACACAATATTTTCAGCAGTTACCGCCAAAACAGCATATTTCAGAAGCAATATAGTTCTTTCCAGAAGACATCATCAGATAGTGATTTTCACTTGTTTAAAGCAAAGGGCAGTTCAAAAATGTAATAAATATTGACTTCCAAAAAGCATATACTTTTGCACTTCTGATAAGACACACAATTTTAAGACTCCATTTTACATATTATAGAGTTTTTGGCATTGTACTCCCAGCCAGAACTTATTTTTTTCTTTACCACTGTGAAAGTCTTCAGTGACATGAATTTCTTCCTTTCAGTCTAGAGTTCATTTACAGATAAACTTTGTCATCAGAACTTCAAAGGACAACCAACAGAATGCAGAAATCCTACTGGTTTCCTTTTGTGCAGAAATACCTTTGAATTCTTTCAGAAATACCTCACCCCTGAATCTGATCTTGTAGCATTTCTGAATGGTTTGAGAAATGCCATACCATTCATTTCAATATGCTTTTAAACAATGCTTAGACTTTATATTTAGACTACAGTTAAAATATATCCAGAATCTCCAGGTGCACACATTCTAGAAACTGCCTAACTTACTAACCTCATAAGACAGTGCAACAAGTTTCCTCAGTACTCCTTCGGGTGCACACTTTAAAATGCTCTGACTTATTTTCACAGACAGTTCGATTTTTTTAAGTACACCACTGAACATAAAGTTTGAAGTATCAGACAACTTTTCCAACACTCGCATAGTTAAAGTATACACTTTTTTGTTTTCCAGGAGAATTTCTGCAAATTATTTATTTATTTATTATTTATTTATTTTGACAACACAGTCCTTTACAGTTCATTGGCTTCATTTAATTTCTGCATGTAAAATGCAGTTTTGAAATTCAACAATGTTTTAACATGTCTGCTACTTGTCTTAATAATGTATGCTTCAAAGTCAAAGAAAATTTTTCCAAATGAAAGAAAATTTTCCAAAAGCTTAGTACATTCTCTTTGCATGTCTTGGTTATTGTAGCAGTGCACATTCAAACATCTACTATTATCGTGAATTTACTTATGCAATTACAATTTATTTCATTTCATTGTGCCACAACACTTTGCAATACTTGTCATTCTGTCTCCATTGGACATGCTGTACTCTTCCTTTTAAACTCAGTGCAACAAGTAATTGCACATACTTCTGTATCAGGATTCGTTTCCACTGCTTTTAACTTCAGTCTGTCTCTGGGTAAGGCATGGAGAAACCTCCAGTTCAACCAAGTGTTCAGAAACCACTTGAGTGCAATTTAAAGTTCACCCGTATTGAGCTCATAGCAACTCAACAGAACTCACATTTTTCCAGAAAAAAAATAGCATTTCCTCATGAAGCACTCACTCAATCAAGTCTGCCTTTTTACAGTTGAAGAAAAAATTCAAAGTGAGTCTGGACTTGCAGGCAGTGATGTAGTTATCAACAGACAATACAGTTTGGGTTACTCAGACAAAACCTTGCCTACCAAGTATTACAATGTGTAATATTAGTGATCACACTATAACTCATTAAATTGCTTCACTGTAATTTATTTGTAGTGACATTGTGCAGTGCAGATTATTTACAGGCCACTATTGTCCTAAAATCACCTTAAACAAGGTATTACAGTTGAGTTCTGGTTAATGACACAAAAAACATCTGAGAGAAACAATTTTGGCTCTGGCAGTCTTTGTCAGTACATTACTTTCACTCTATATCTCAGTTGCTCTACAGTGCATCATGTTACTGTCAATGAAGCCAGCATCTCTCCCTCTATATCCCTCCCTTTTATAAGGAAAGGAGTATGGCCTCCTCCACTCAGGGTAAATGTGAGTCTTCCTCCCAGATTGCCTCAAAAGTGTAGCTCTTCACAAGCCATAGATGTAGCTATAAACAAGCTAAGAAAAACAAAAATAGCAGAACCATTTCAACTACCAAACACATGAGTTTTTCTTACCATGGAAAAAGCACCCCCCCAAAAAAAAAAAAAAAAAGTTTATATACTTTCTACATATAGACTCACATTTAAACATTGTCTAAACACACACCCATGGAATATTCTGTGAGCAATTACAAAAACAAAAACAGAGTTTCAACATTTTTAGTAAAGGAGTAAACCTTCAGCATCCCCTATGTATGAGGCATCATCCCCCGTACTCCCTTATATGAACTAACTGTATGGTTGCTTAATATCAAGGAAAAAAATAAATCACACATTTTATGCACTCACACACACACACACACACACACACACACACACACATATATATATTTATATATACACACACACACGCACACACACACACACATAGTGTGCGTGTGTGTGTGTGTGTGTGTGTGTGTGTGTGTGCGCATATGTTTGTGTTTGCATGTGTGTCTGTGTGTAGTTATGAGTGTTAGCACACTGTGAACTGAAGAATGACTGATAGTCAAGCAAGTTCAGTCAACTGGAAAATATCAAAAAGCCACATGGGTTCTGGCAATTACAGAAGGAAGATAAATGTTTTGTTTATTGGCTAACCAAAAAATAAATAAAATAAACAAACAATACCAAAAGACAACATTTGTCTAAAAGTTGTACTGATACAGATTTTATTCTTCTTTTTTGTTAATGTGCAAGGTTGGGGGAAGGGGGTTAAGCACAGGTAACAGCACACATGTACTTTGCACAATAAATTGCCCTCTGGTAATAAAGGAGCTGAAATCAGCCACCTGGTGATATGTTAGGGCTAATTAGAAAATGCTCCATCCATCCAATTTAATGAGAGTATTGAAGATTAACCCTGACATGTCATTGTCAGTTGCAGCAGTGGGAGGTGATGCAAAGAACGGATCGTTGGTGATAGCAACCATTCCCTGGGGGTCCCACAGCTGCTTAAATATAAAGTTTGCTGCAAGGGTTGGCCCAAGTGAGGCCAATGGCCCTCAGTTAGCCCAGAAATAACCGATGTCATGCCTGAGTGGATGATGGTTACTTTCTGGCAGCTCTCATTTTTCAATGGCCATATTGGCACAGCAAGGGAATAAATCACTGACACTAATTTGGAAAAAGGGTTGAAGGTCAGCAGGTAAGAAACAAAATGAAATATAAAATAAATAAACCAAAATAAAAATCATGCACTACAGTAGTAACTTACAGAACAATGTCAGTATACTAAAATTTAAAACTGTGTTGCTAGGGAAGAATGCAATCACTTCTTTTTTAGGAATGATTCCATACAAAGGAAATGTTGAAAAGTCTCAAGTCATTGTATAAAGTCTTGTCTATTGTTTGTATGAGTCTTGTTTAAAATATTTCAAAAAATGTTATTTGTAGGTTTAGTTCTGATGCATGTATTTCATTTTATTCTACCTCTCCCTCATATGTTAAAATATATATATTTTAATATGAATATTGTTGCCTTACAACAAATAGATGTTTTTAAATTCCATTCTATCAATATGTAGTTTATCCATAAACAATATAATCAAACAAATATAAAACGAAGACTTTGTATGCCTTTCTTAGTTTATAACTGGTATTGTGTAATAAAAATTGCAACAATGCAAGAAAATTCATGTATTTATGTTCTGGTAGCAGGTGCATATTAATTATCTTATTAAAAGCTATAATCAGGTTTGTCAATGTGCAGTAGCATGGAGCTGCCTTACTGAGTACGTTGATTAATGCCTGTTAGAGATGTACTGTTTTCAGCTGTACATAAAATGTCCTTATTTAATAGCGCCTTGTAAAATACTTCCATGTCAAAGCCAGCTGTTTAAAATTTTAGGTTAAATGAGCCATATAAAACACATTTATTTCACATTCAATTAATTCTGTTAATAAACAAATTAAAGCAAGCCTACATATTAGCAACCAATGCTGCCAAAGGAAATCACACTACAAAACAAAATATATCAATTATCATGAGTATTATAAAGAAAAAAGTGGCATTAACTTTGTTTTTTTTTATTTAATTTAGTTATTCATTTTGATATTTCTAAGATACAATTGAAAAAAAAGTAGCAATGAATTTATATCCAAAATAAAAAATAAATTAGAAAGGACTGAGTAAATACATATATCTATCCTAAATCTATTTATTAATTGATTCCATCCAGCCTCAACCTCTTTTGCACATGGGGTCAGGGTGTAACTTCAGCAGTGACAATCATCTTGAGCCAAGATTTACACTGCCATTTGGCTAGCCCTGCTACAGTAATTAATTCGTACCACTCATTCACTCACGCACTTGCACCTTCTGGAAATTTAGACTGTTCAATCCACCTACTGCATGTCTTTGGAATGTGGGAGGAAACCAGAGCACTCAGAGAAAACCCATGTGACAGCAGGGGGAACATTCAGACTCTGCCCAGAAGGCACCCCATCTGAGAGCAAACCTGGAGAACCTTTTGCTGTGAGGTGACAGCCTTAACCTGTGCACCACCATGGCCACCCTATATTTATTAATTGATTAACACTCTGTAATCCAATAAGTGGGCTGCTCCATAGAGTACTTTCAGCCTCAGCCCTAACCACAAAGGTAATTTTGAATTTTATGCACACACACACACACACACACACACACACACACACACACACACACACACACACACACACACACACACACACATTAAAAAAAAAAAAAAAAAATATATATATATATATATATATATATATATATATATATATATATATATTGTAAATACAGTGGACATAAGTGTACACACCCCTGTTAAAATGCCAGGTTTTTGTGATATAAAAAATGAGACCACAATAAATCATTTCAAGATTTTCCCATCTTTAATGTGACCTATAACCTGTACAATTCAATTGAAAAACAAACAAATATGTTAGGG